>NC_068923.1:81255625-81558594 GCF_023091745.1 Budorcas taxicolor | reverse complement strand
GTCCAGAATGACACAAGGAAAAGAAGGGAGGTGCAAAAAGCCATTTGGTTCGATCTCTGTTAACTCAGGCCAGGGAGGCTGTAATGCCGAGGCCCGAGGGGGTGAGCTAAGGACAGGCTTTCTGTCTTGTCTCTCAATGTGTTCGGTTTTATTCGCTTAGGCCAGGCAGCTGCTAGCATTATTTTAGTATCTATTTTGTGAGTGATTATGTTGTGTGCATGGGCAGGGGGTCAGGCGGGTCAAGTCTTTCTGCTCCAGACCATCTCTGCACGAGCCTTTTGCCTTCAGATCTCGCTGAAACTTGCCACCTGTAAAAGCAGACAACCTAATGGGAAAAAGAGCAGCACTTAAAATGCTGTTTTTTCTCCAGCGGGCCCGAGTGTAAAGAACGTTGTAAAAATATTTCAAACTGGATTTTTTGTTTTGGTTGTGTTAACTCTTTGTTTGACCGTCGTCACCATTTTCCCACAAAATTTACTTTTGGTAACCAGAGATGTTTTGGAGACACGGAATATTATGTCTGCAAACAGAGAGAAGCAGTCAGAGAAACCCAAAGGGAGGCTCGCTAAGGCTCTAATTGCTTAAGCTCATCTGTTGTATCACACAAAGACCACAACTTTGGGAAATTAACAGTCTATCTCTAGGGCCTCTCTTTCTTTTATTCCTATTCAAATGAAACATCCGTGAAACTTGAACCAGCTACAGACACAATATTTATGATAGTCAACACCTGAGAGAAGAAAGCAAGTAGTCTAGATTTTAACCCTAATTTCTTGTTCACCTGCCTATATGACCCTGGGCTAATCTTTATGCCTCAGTGGCTCAGTTTAATTTTTCTAAAGACCTACTTGCCACACTCTTCAGGAGACTGAACTCATTTGTTCACTATTACTGAGAGCTGTTAGATTATTTGGCAGGAGTGATGGGCCTACAATGAGGTAAGGGGGCAACAGTAGAGATGACTCACAAGCTTCCGCGCTCTCTGAACCTTGGTTTGTCCAGCAAAATCTTCACTGTAACCAGTAGGGGCTCAAGGCTGGTGCAGAACCATGGGGTCAGTTCAGTTCAGTTCAGTCATTCAGTCATGTCAGACTCTTTGTGACTCCATGGACTGCAGCATACCAGGCCTACCTGTCCATCACCAACTCCCGAAGTTTACCCAAACTCATGTCCGTTGAGTAGCTGATGCCATCCAACCATCTCATCCTTTGTCATCCTCTTCTCTTGCCTTCAACCTTTCCCAGCATCAGAGTCTTTTCCAATGAGTTGGCTCTTTGCATCAGATGGCCAAAGTATTGGAGCTTCAGCTTCAACATCAGTCCTTCCAATGAACACCCAGGACTGATCTCCTTTAAGATGGACTAGTTGGATCTCCTTGAAAGTCCAAGGGACTCTTAAGAGTCTTCTCCAACACCACAGTTCAAAAGCAGCAATTCTTCAGCACTCAGCATGGGGTGGGGATGCACATTTAGTAAGAAGAGCCATTGGCTTTACTTCTTTTCAGATCAGACATGGGCCTTGATGATCTGAAACTACTTCAGCCTTCCATCTAACCTCTTTGCTAAGTTCTCTGGATGTCTCTTCCTGTAATCACTCAACAATGCTTGTCAGCTGTCAATTCTTTATGCATTTTGCTGTGGTGCTCTAGTGCCCTATACCAAATCCACACCCTCATGAACCTTCTGCCCAGTGGAGAGGATACGTGTTCAATAGTTCAATAAGTGAATACACACGATGTGAAGGAAAGCTTAGGAAGATAAGAAAATGGGAAAGGGTGTCAGCTCTGATGAGGAGAAAGTAAGCAGAGACTTGGGCTAAGCAGAAGACTGAGCCATGCAGATCTATGGGGAGGAGCATTCCAGGTGAGGGAGCACACTCCAGGAGCCTAGGGTGGCAAGTGTTTGGACTGGGGTCTGCTTTCCAATGTGCGATGCATGCAGTGTCACACCGTGTGGGAGAGCAGAGAGTGAGGGGGACAGAGGAAGGGGATAAGGCTGGGGAGGTAAACAGGAGCTGGCTGGTAGTGGGGGAGCTGTGGGACAAGTGACACTCTATATTTGATTTTGAGTGAGACGGGGGAAACCAATGGACTGTTTGATCACAGACGTGTTATGATTGATCTGACTTTGTCTTAGAAAGGACTACTTGGTGCTCTTTAGAGACTGGATGGAAGGAGTCAAGAGAGTTAGTTAGGAGTGTAATTCGGTGGAACAGGTGAACGACAACAGTGATGCAGATTAGGATACTAATACGGAAAGTGGCGAAAGTGGTCTGATATGGCAAGCTTTTCAAAGGCGGAGGTGAAAGGACTGATGATGGCTTGTGCATGGGATACAAGAGAGGGAAGTTGAGAATGACGGCTGAGGGGTAGGTGGGTGGGTGTGCCATTACAGAGAAAGAGCACCACAAACAAGATCAAGCAGAGCAAGCTCTGGGGCTTTAGAAGCCAGTGGAAAAATCTAAAACTGTATTTCAGGTGTGACTTACAGGAATAATTCTGAAAAGCAGGGTGCCTACTTTTTAAGGTGAGGATAATTTATAGTGGATAAAAGTTTAAAGATGGTCTCATATGGGCCAGAGATGAAATAGTGTGTTGTATAGGGAGGAAACCACATCTAGGCTGTAACTCTTGGACAGGACAATGTCACCATGAGGCAGATACCTGCCTTTGGCCAATGTAGTTAATACTGACCACTGGACCCCAAAGACTATTGGGTCAGGATAGCAGGGGACCTCTGGTTAAAGTCCTCAGTGTCCAGGGTTTTGGATGCTGTTCTACTAGCAGCTTGATCAGAGGTGAGACAGACCAACCTGATGCCCAAATCAAGGTCCTACTCCGGGCACGCCTGATTGCTCTCTCCACAGAAAAGCAGCAATGGGCACTAGAAGGTCTTTTTGAAAAGTAGGTGGAACAAAAGGGGCCGAAAAGCCCAGAGTAAGCAATACCCAGGAGTTTGGTGGTCCATCACCAAATCACCACACAGGGGATTTGCAGGTAGAAGTGTTCCACCATGGAAAGAAACTAGGGCAGGAGACTGTGTTAGTTGTTTAGTTGTGTACAACTCTTTGCAAACCCATAGACTGTAGTCCGCAAGGCTCCTCTGTCCATGGGATTTCCCAGGCAAGAATACTGGAATGGGTTGTCATTCCCTTCTCCAAAGGATCTTCCTGACCCAGAGATCGAACCTGGGTCTCCCGCATTTTGGGTAGACTCTTTACCATTTGAGCTACCCAGGAAGCCCAAAGGGTGGAAGGTTGAAGGATGCTAATTTCTTCCTTTGTTTTTCCCTCCCTTTCTTGCTTTTCTTTTCCCCATTCTTCCTTCTCTCCCTCTATCTCCTCATGTCTCACATTAAGCACTTTTGCTTTTAGCAAACACTTTTAGCAAACACTATGACTGCTGGATACCAGTCATTCTGCTAGGTCTCGAGGACACCCAGACAAAGTATAGGCTTGAGGGTCGCCAAGAATCGGACACAACTGGGAGACTAAACAACGACCTTCCTGAAGCGAACTATTTAGTGGAAGCTATTTGTCTCCTGGGCAGTGGAACAGACAAAAGAGTTGGGAGTGGGGGCCGTGCAGGTTACCTGGCCACATTCATATCTGGAGTTCATTTCACTGTAAAATATGAAATCACCCCGCTCTAGGATCTTTTTGTTCTCTTTTATGTTTCTGCTCAGTGAACGATAGGCCTTCCGTCTCCGCAGGTTTATTCCAATTCTTCTCATGCACACCACTCGCAGGCTCCATTTTTATAGTGGAAGGAATTGACCCATCATATGAAAGGACATGGTTATTGCCTTCATGCCTTATAAGAAAATCTTCAGCTTGTTTTTGTTGAAGGTAGTATTTTCATTGAGATCCTAGATGGGAAAAAATTAGTGGTTAAGAGAATGGATTCTGGAACCAGACACATGTAGGTTGAATCTAGGCTCTGGTATTTAACCTCTGTGTGATCTCAGACAATTAAGTTAGACTTTCTCAAGGCCAATGTCCTCACCTGTAAAATAGAAATAATAATTATTCCTGACGTATGGTGTTGTCAGAGATATCAAATAAGATGGGGTAGATGAAGTGTTGGGTACATAATTAACACTCAGTAAATAGCTCCTCTGAGTTATGAAATACCAAATCCACAAAGGCAGGGTTTTCCCGTGCCTCTGTATCTCTTAACTCTCCACATGTTTATTTAATATCCGTTGCCCAGTAAATTTATTATGTGTGCCCAAATTATCTTATAACTCTCCTCACAGAATAAACACTAAGGGAAAAAGATGCATGATGAAACCAGGGGATTCACCATAAACATGTGATTAGCAGCCGAATGAAAATTGATCTCAATTGTAGGCATCTGATAAGGAACAGCAATTTGGGGGAACACTGTGATCATTACTTATCTGCTGGAGGACAACCATACGATACAGATAGAGTTACTTCAGAACAAAAATCCTTAAAATTTTCATTGGCAGCTTAAAAAAATATATTTTGTATTGCACATTTTGTTACTGCTGAGCTAAAAATGTGTGTGTTAGTCCCTCAGTCATGTCCAACTCCTTAATACCCCATGGACTGTAGCCCACCAGGCTCCTTTGTCCATAGGATTCTGCAGGCAAGAATACTGGAGTGGGTGACCATTTCCTTCTCCAGGGAATCTTCCCAAATCAGGGATTGAACCCAGGTCTCCCACATTGCAGACAGATTCTTTACCATCTGAGTCACCAGGGAAGCCCCAGTAGATTTCTTAACATACACCAATCCCAACCGATGGCTAGTAGCTTCTGGGAGAGCTGTGGTGAAGAACTCTGAGGTTTCATACGGGATCCATGGTAAGGAACGTGGGGACATTGAGCAGCATCTTGCATGGGCATAGGCATGAGGAACGCTGGTACAAGTGCTCTGTGGTTGCGCCTAGTGTGCACTCTGCTAGCCTGGAGGCTTTTCCAGTTTTAGTGATGCTAAAATGAAACAGACGTATCTTTGTTTCAATACTTTACCTAAACTCTTGTTAGGTTTTGTTGTCTTTTTTTTTTTTTTAAGGGGGAAGATTGTTTTTGAATAGATTTCTCCCTTTAATGGGCTTCCCTGATAGTTCAGTCAGTAAAGAATCTGCCTGCAATGAAGGAGACCCCGGTTCAATTCGCAGTTCAGAAAGGTCTGCTGGAGAAGGGATAGGCTACCCACTCCAGTATTCTTGGGCTTCCCTTGTGGCTCAGCTGGTAAAGCATCTGCCTGCAATGTGGGAGACCTGGGTTCAACCCCTGGTTTGGGAAGATCCCCTGGAGAAGGGGACAGCTACCCACGCCAGTATTCCAGCCTGGATATTTCCATGGACTGTGTAGTCCTTGGGGTCACAAAGAGTTGGACGTGACTGAGCAACTTTCGCTTTCATCCCTTTAGTAGAAAAAAACCTTCAAATCTGTGTTCTGATATAATCTAGATTAATTCAATTCAGAAAGAACTATAAATACATTATAAGTACATTTGAGACATGTACAGAAGGGGTAAAGTAACTATAAAAGATAATTACTCTAAAGGAGAAGGTGAACTGGTAATCCAATGGAGAAAAACGTGAAGTGAAAAAGAATAAATATTGAAATAATTGAAAAGAACATACTCAATATGGAGAAAAACAAAAACAGAGCTCAGCTCAGAGTTACAGGTATTTTTAGGGAAAAACGTAGAACAATTAGGGGGTGTGCATGCTAAGTCGCTTCAGTCATGTCCAGCTCTTTGGGACCCTATGGACTGTAGCCCACCAGGCTCCTCTGTAAATGGGATTCTCCAGGCAAGAACAGTGGACTGGGTTGCCATGCCCCCTTACAGGAGATCTTCCCAACTCAGGGATCAAACCCATGTCTCTTGTGACTCCTGTATTGCAGGCGAATTCTTTACCTTTGAGCTACTGGGGAAGCCCACAATTAGAAGGAAGTCATAGTGAAAAATTTCACAACAGAGAAACTTCTTAAATTGAAAAGGAAAAGAAAAAAAATGTGAATCTCTAGGTCAAAGTAGATTGCTTTGGGGAAAAATTACTCATTTTAATGTTGGTTAGGTGCAGAATTGTAATGTTTTTTATTTTTAGATGGATGAGCCAGTGAACAGATAACAAATATCCAATTAAATAAATCGATGAAGGTAGAATTATTAAAGCACTTGAGCAATCAGTGAATTTTAAAAAAAAAAGAATTCATTGCAAATGTCAAATAAAATCAAACAGTAACTTAACCTTCTTTTCTAAAATGTTTTAACTTTAACTTTCCTATTGATAATTTACCATAAGCTGGATCCCCACTTGATTGGGATATTATCAAATGAACTGTGTGTATGTGTATCAGTGTATCAATGGCTCAGTCATGTCTAACTCTGAGACCCTTTGGCCTGTAAGCCCACCAGGCTCCTCTGACCAAGGGATTCTTCAGGCAAGAGTACTGGAGTGGGTTGCCATTTTTAGGGTCAAAATCTCTTCCATTTCCAAGAATTTGTATCAATATAAATGATGATAAAATATAAAATAAAATGATGCTGGGTTCCCACACATTGAATGCTGACTTAGACTAACTTCCCACATTCATCTCTTTTACAGTTAGCCAGACAAATTAGTGCTAAATCTCTATTTTAAGTTGAGGGCCTAGGGGCTTTGAGAAATTAAGTCAGGATTCAAGCTTCAGTTTGATTTTGAAGCTTTAGTTTTAACCTAATAGCATTATCCCATCTTTCCAGCTGAAATCCCTGAAGCTAAGAACGAGGACCCCTGGTGGTATGAACCATAGGCAAACCAGGATGGTTATCCTTTAGGAAGGACCTTATTAGGTTGCCTCATTGAAACCAACTTCTGTCAGCAGTAAACTAACAAGGTTGCATGGTCAGTTGGGGGTGGGGAACATATTGTGTAGCTCATAGAAAAAGAAACACTCTTTACCTGCAACTTTATTGAGGGTATTGCTATATGGAGCAGCCCTGCTCCTTTATTTTCCCGGGGTTCACTCACAAGAGTATGAGAGAATGTCTTCAAAGTTCCCAGGTACACAGAACTCTCCAGGCAATAGAAGGAAACAGGCTGAAGTCATCCATTTAGCCATTCATTTAAGAATTTACTTCCTGCTAAGTCCACCTTTTCCATGCCGTGGAAGAATTGAGTTAACTCTCACTCAGGCTCTTTCATGTTTTATCTTCTCAAATTGTACTGGATTGCAGATTTACAAAATTGCACTGTGGTATCTGTTTAATCCTGCGATTTGCACATGTATACTTTTATTGTCAGTACCAGACACAGCAATTTTTTAATTTGCTAGCACATGTAGCTCAATAAAATACAATGGCATCTTATATGGAGATTTTTAAAATTTGTGTTGACTAGGGGAGGAAAAGATAAGGGTAAATACTTTCATATACAGTTTTAATAACATTCAACTTTCTGTAAGTTCCCTCACCCCCACCTTGATTTCACAGAGGCTTTGGAAAGAATTTAAATCTGATACCAAATCATGGTATTAAATTTCCAAAGTCCCCAAATTCACCTTTAAATTCCTTTCATCCTTCTCTGCTGGATTATGACTTTCATCCAAGAGTTCCCTCACTGCGTTGTGGTCCCAGAATCAAGGAAATTCCTCTTTACATTGAAGTGATCTTTTGGTCAGTAAAATACAGTTTGCTTGGATATTCTTCTCCAATCATTCTGTTATGATTAGTTTGAAATGGAAAGGACCACTCTCTTCGTTTGAACTACCAGAAACATTCTCTTTAAAAAATAATAATAATAATAATAATAATGAAAACAAACAAACTATAAGAAATAAAGGGAACTCTGGCTCCAGGCCTGTGTTCATAGGATACAAAGACAGGCAATGAAAATTGGGGCTGAGGGCTGGTTGTAAAACAAATAGTCTATCAGTTTTGCTTAAGATATTGCCAAAGAATTGATTTGAATATTTTTTATGTAATTTTGGCTTTTTATAGATATAGTTCTGGTAATATTTTCTGAGAGTTTGAAGCATTTGCTCAGTCAACTGAGTATATTGCCAACAAGTTACACAAATGGTTCCTTCAACAAATATTTACTGAAATTTCACTATTCATTAGAAGGATATGCTAAACCCTGGGGAATATACTGATGAAGAGGCACCCACGCTATATTATGATGAGCACGTCTATGGAACTTTCACATAACGTGCTGTGTTATGCTTTGTAGAGCAAGAAAAAACTAGATCTTTTTCATAAATGCCATAATAGTTTAATACACCCGATTTATAGCAAAGAGGTGGCTAGTATCTTGGTGGACTCTGATGCTAAAGTATCAAACTGATGAATAAGAATGAGAATAAAAATAAGTTTCAAGGAAACTCCCACTGATTTGCACAAGAGGAGAAAAATTGAGATGTGGTGAATACAATGTCAAGTAACAGCAACAGAGGAACACCACATTCCCTGCTTTTGTGCGCGCACTTATATACCGGCATTTTTTCAATGTTGGGGAGCTCATTTCCAGTGGAATCCTGTAGTCATGCCACGAAGATGATCAGGAGAGAAAGGCAGTTTTCCAGCTCCCGCTTCTGCTCAGCACCACCTCTGACCACATCCATCCCAGACAAGTCCATCCCCTCTCTGATTAAGACCAAGTGCCCATGTACAAATCTTTCCTGGAATAGGAAGTCACTTAAAAGTCTCATTTTTCAAAGGCTTGCTGAGCACACAAAGTAAACAGGCAAGTTGATTGGATTAGTAAGGTTGAAATTAAGCAAATCAGTTCCCAGCTCTTCATAGTAGCTACCCAAGATGTCAACAAAGCAAGGATCAGTGTCAATAATATTAAAGCAAGGCTAGCAGTGCTCACTATAACACCTATAATGGGAATAATCCAGTGGCATAGAGAAAATTGCTTCTAAGCTCCTGAATTCTAAAGGTCTCCAAGAAAGGAAATGATTTTTGATCTTTCTGGGTATTCCAGATTGGGAACTTGGAAAAGCATTACTATTAAATAATAAGAACATAGTTAATGATGACAATAATGGTTTCCTCTGTCTGGTGCAGGGTCAAGGGGAGAAATACACTCAAGTGTTTGCTTTGCTTACTTCGCCAGTCCTATGTATTTCCTTCCACTCACATTTTTGCTGTAAGCTAACAGGTATTCTATATAAGAAATAATTCTTACTCACAAAGTATGTAATTCCATCCATAAAGAAGCCCAGCTCCCTGAAGAAGCCTGGGTTTCCCGATGGTTGAGATGTACTGATGACACCTCAGATTGTACCCCCTCTCTTGATTGAAAGCAGAAGGACCTCCCCTCCTGCCTGGCCGCCTCACTTATGAACAGTGTCAATCCATTTCCTGTTCCCCTCTGTTAATTCATACCAGGACAGACACAAGATCAGAATGAAGGACCCTGCATTTCGGCACCTCCTTGGAGCAGTGTTGATGGGAATAAGTGTTTGCAGACTGTAGGTTCCTGTTCAGGCTACCAGAGGATGACTTTTCAATTCTTAGTTAACCAGTTCCATCCCAGAAAATAGCCTCTGTACACCAGCCCTGTTCATTGTTAGGGTTGTTTTATTTCCCTGCTTGAAGTAATGACCACCCAACAATTATCACTCCCAATTTAGAATGAAATAAAGAGCACCTCATCTGGCTTTCAAATGGGATGCAATTGTTCCTTTGTTCTGCTGAAATCAATCAGAATCTTGCCCAAATGGTGGTGGTAGAGGGTTTCAGGTTACTATAAGGAATGTGTTTCCAGGGATGCTAGCTCTGAAATAAAAACTGTGATAATCATTACATAGAGAACCAATAATTATAAGCATTTCCTTTCAAAATCACAGAGGAAAAAATGCAAGGAACTTATCAACCTCAGGAAAAAACAGAATCACTGAATTTCTATCTGTTATACTAAGATACCAGGTTGGGGACTATAGTCACACTTCCTTTGAATGCTGCTGTATTTTAACATCATTGTAACCTTGATTGAATGTGCCACACTGTTTTGCTGAAAGTAATGCTAAATTTTGGGGTAGGAAATGGCAACCCACTCCAGTATCCTTGCCTGGAAAATTCCATGGACAGAGGAGTCTGGCAAGCTACAGTCCATGGGGTGGCAAAGAGTTGTACTAAATGGCTGAGCACGCATGCGATGTTGAATTTGTCAAGACTTTTTTTTTCTTAAAGTAACACACTCTTCAGCAGAAACAGCTGAAATTATTTGTCAAAAATGCAACATTATATTTTGTTTTTCAAGTATATTCTAACTGGTAAGAGAGCATGTGTTTTGTGTTTTAGGGAAAAGTCAAGATTCAGTAGAAAATAGAATCTCTGAAGGCAATCACAGGCATCGTTATGGTAATACATATTATATAATCTGTGCTTAGTAGGGCCATGCCTGCTGCTTCAGAGGCAAATATTTCAAAACTTAGTAGTTTCACTTCCCACTATGTATTCTTTTCTTCTTCACTAGATCAAAGCAAATGGCCTCAAAGTCAGGCGCTTTCACCTGCTCAACTCAAAAAAGGTTTCTTTCTGCTTATTTATAATCACAATGTTATTTTAAAAACCAGGTGAATTGATCTGGAAGGCTATTTGTCTATCAAGTCGTGCTTGGTAGCTCAGTTGCGTCCAGCTCTTTGGGACCCCATGGACTATAGCCTTCCAGGCTCCTCAGTCTGTAGGATTTTCCAGGCAAGAATAGGTTGCCAATTCCTTTTCCAGGGAATCTTCTTGACCCAGGGGTCACAGGCCTCTCTTATATCTCCTGCATTGGCAAGCGGGTTTGTTTGTTGTTTTTTTTTAACCACTAGTGTCACCTGGAAAACTACTCTGACTCTGCTAGAATCTACCCTCAGAGTTTACTTCCTAAATCTCTGTTCAAGTCCAAAAGCATTATGCAAGCAGCAGACCTGGGTTGCTAGAGCTGAGGGTGATACCAGAACACCAACGGCTGCTTGCAGACCAGTTAACTTCCACTGTTTGTCTCGGGACTGTTTCACCAAAGGTTCAAATTCTGAGTTAAATCTTTACAACTCCACGTGATTCTGCACTAGAGAAACCCGGACATTGTTTCAGGCACTCATTAAAATTCATACCTACGTTTTTCTACATACTTTCATCCTCCTCCTTGACTAAACATGGGCTTCCTGGTGGCTCAGATGGTAAAGAATCTGTCTGCAAACTGGGAGACCCAGGTTCAGTCCTTGGGTCAGGAAGATTCCCTGGAGAAGGAAGTGGCAACCCATTCCAGTATTCTTGCCTAGAGAACCCCATGCGCAGAGGAACCTGGCAGGCTACTGTTCATGGGGTTGCAAAGAATCGGACATGACTGCGAGACTAACACTTTAAATGTTGTTTTCACTTTGACTAAACACAGATGAAGCCTGCATAACATCCACTCCTAGAGGGAGAAGGCATGTGAACTAATGTTTACTAAATGTTTTCTGTGTGAACTTGGCTATCTTATGTTATTATGTTATCAGGAAAAACTCAAAAGATAGGTGTTTTTAATTCCCATTTTGAAGATATGAAAACCAAGATTAGAGAAAGAAAGCAGTGTTTTCTCAGGCCATTTGTTAGTGGCAAAGCAGGAATTCACATTCAACTCTGTCCCATGTCAAAGACACACTTTTCCCCTGCACCTAACAGCCTTCCAATTCACAGCATCCGTAGGGCAAAGGTTATGCAACGGGAGGCCTAGATAACATCCAGTAGAGCCCAGAGTTTTGGCCTGAAGAGTTTGAGGCTTAAGTGACTCATCTAAGGCTAGCAGACTTAAGACCCGACGTAGCTGATCTTGCCATTGACTAACGGATAGTACCATTTAACGACAAAGCTGGTTTTAAGAATTGTGTCATGTTAACCCCAAGTGTGATTGCTGACTGTGCTTTTCTGAATATTATTGCCACCAAAATTTCTAAACTGCCTTATATACAAATCTATATATAGCTGAGAGAGGTTTATTTTTCCTTGATAAATGTACTTGATAGCTAATAATCGATGAGAATTTCCATAACACTCCATAGTTAAGCCCTGAACTTTTGAAAAAGAAGAAAGTGCCTGTAGTAACAATTTCCTTGAAAACCTGGTCTCAAGGATGATGATTTATGTGGCATTTATATAACAATCCACTTGACTTTATGAAGAGTCTATAAAGCTTGTTTACTTGTTTCTTCCTGAAACTCTTTTACACACATTGTTTGATTTTATTCCCCAAAAGAACCCATGAGGAAAGAACTGTGACAAGACAAACTTGCGGATTTCATACCATTTTTGTGGATTTAAATTTTCTTTTTTAATTTGATAAAATAAAGTGGAACCTGGTAAAAAGTAGGAGAATAGGTGAAAATATGCTTCAGGCAGAGGGAGGAAGGGAGAGATGGACACCAGATCTATGTTGACATTCGCAAAGGAATTTGTATATAGAACTGGACCCCAGATTAATTCCTGGTAAATATTGGAATTTAGTAAATTTATGTAAGGAGAATGTGAAGTGAAAGTGTTAGTTGCTCAGTCATGTCTGATTCTTTGCAACCCCATGAACTGTAGCCGACCAGGCTCCTCTGTCTGTGGGCTTCACCAGGCAAGAATACTGGGGTGGGTAGCCTTTCCTTTCTCCAGTGGATCTTCCTGACTCAGGGATTGAACCGAGGTCTCCTGCACTTCAGACAGATTCCTTACCATCTGAGCCACAAGGGAATTCCTATGTAAGGAGAACCCAGTGCCCAGTGGAGATGAAATATGGCTCAGTAAGCAAGAGGCAGGCACTTGGGACAGAAAAGAACATTTATAGCAACATACCATAAAAACTTTAGCTTCAGAAAAATCATATGCCTTGGAAGCTCACACCAAGGTCTCTGGGGACCCTTTAGATGCACGCATGCCAAGAGTGCCCCCTGTTGTCTACCAGGAATATTAGAGAGCTTCAAGAGACCCATGACTGTTAAGAGTTTTTGGTGAGTTGCCCACAAAGGTACAGGTTTGTGATAAGGTAAAAGTACATGAGTTTCTAGAATTTGTTGGTTTATTCATTCCACTGTGAAGTATTATACTTTGAAGACTCTTCAACGCTTCTTATAACAATTCTCCTGTTACAGTTGGAGAGAGGGAGGCTTAAAAAGGAGAAGTATCCCACTTAAAAGCATCTAGAGTTAATGACAGACCTTGGTCTTGAACCCAGGACTCTAAGTCTAATGCCACCTCTTAACCTTAACCAGCCAGCCTTTTAACCTTTTGTTTTGCCTCCTTCATCCTGTTTAAGGGTGGATGATAAACCTGTGAAACAGGCCCATGGAATGCTTAAGTAGAAGGAACCTCGGAGATAGTATCTGATATGTCCAAATTTTACTAATAGGAAACTGATGTCTGAGTGACTTTCCAAGGCCACATAAGGGGAAAGATAAACCAGAACTCCAGATTCAAGCACTTTCCATCAAAACTGTTAAGGGCAAATAATAAGAGATAAAATGCACTCATTTCTCATTTAAAAATGAGGTTTTCTACTCCACTTTCTTGTGTACACTGCCCACCCTGCCCCTTCATTCTTAATTCTTAGGCTCTTGAGCCCAGCCCATGCCACTGAAAAGGCAAATGGGAATTCAAGCTTGAAACCAAGGGATGATGGCTTGGAACACTAGGATGAGGATTGGCGGGGTATGGAGTGGGGACAGCGGCTGTCATTCTGGACAGGATGACACTGTTGATGTGGTATGGATGCTGTGTTAAAGGTTGGCACACAACCAAAAGTCATGTCAGACCACTGCCCCAGATGATATTGGATCACTTCTCTCTGCTGCTGTGCAAAGTGTGGCAGGGAAGCAAAACGATCAGTCTTGGTTGCCCCAAATATAAGCCCGGGCAGTGACGGAGCCTCACTGTGGGCTGCAGCGCACCTTGGGTCTTAATTCATCAGTGCAAACAAGCATTGCTTATTTTCTTATACTAGGTCAGAGGGCCAATGTCTCTGTAGAACCGGCACTTGCTAAAGAGGCTGGAAAAAGAAATGGAGAGGACTGAGACTTCAGAGGGCTTACCATACTCCAGGCGCTAGCCTAGGTGTCTCCTGTGTATTACTCCTTTTAATCTTCACTTTTCTTCCATCAGGTGGTGCCATTAGCCTGATTATACAGATGAGGAAACCGGCTCAGTGGGGGTAAATTACCTTTCCCAAAGACCCACAGTTACATCTGATGCAAAGCTCATATTGGAATCCAGTCCTTCCAAAATCTAAATCATTTCTTAGATAAGTAGATACTGAGTCAGTAAACCGGCACAGTCTATGACCATCCAGACAGAGCAAATCGCACTCATCTGTTACTGAACTGTCTATCTGGGCTCTAGTGTACACTTTCTTCCAACCGTACAGCTCTCATCGTCCTCCGCTTCATCCAGTCCTTCCCTACCCGGCTGACCTTGAGCCAGTCTCTTTTGTGTATATGTTAGTCACTCATGCCCAGCTCTTTGCCATCCCACAGACTGTAGCCTGCCAGACTCCTCTGTCCATGGAATGCTTCAGACAAGAATACTGGAGTAGGTTGCCATTCCCTTCTCCAGGGCTCTTCCCAATCCAGGGATTGAAGCAGGGTCTCTTGCATTTCAGGCAGATTCTTTACATTCTGAGCTACCAGGGAAGTCCTTACCTGGCTGACTTTGAATGAGTCTCTTTTACTGAATGGCAAAAAACTCAGAGGGTCCTCCACTCCCCAGTAGTTGGCCCAGCCAAGGAGCAGGGGGCAGTGGGGATGGGAGGTGGGTGGCTCTGGACCATGTGAGGGGGAAGCTAGAAGCTGACAGTCACTCCAGTGGACAAGCCTGATACACAGGAGGCCGCAGGTCCAAATGCCACTGTTGAAAGTGAAAATAAAAGTCACTCAGTTGCATCCAGTTCTTTGCAACCCCATGGACTCTACAGTCTATGGAATTCTCCAGGCCAGGATACTGGAGTGGGTAGCCTTTCCCTTCTCCAGGGGATCTTCCCAACCCAGGGGTCGAACCCAGGTCTCCCACACTGCAGGCAGATTCTTTACCAGCTGAGCCACAAGTCTTACACACAGGATGCCACAGGTCCAAATGCCGCTGTTGACACTAGCTACATGCCCCAGGTAAAACAGTGGCCACTTATGCCTCCCATGAGCCCTGTAACATGGGCAGAATGATATCTGCTTTTCAGTGTGGTCCTGGAATTAAGTGAGATAATGACAGCAAGCTGCAAAGCACACACAGTAGGGACTCTGAAAGTGAGTGCTCCTTCCCCTTATGCTCCTGGGAGGCAGAGGCAATTAACTGACAGGGTAGTTTTTGTTTTTTTTTTAGGTCATAAAGATGATCCAAATCTATTTTCTGCATGTTTTGTTTTCCTCCTGGGGCTCTCCAGAGATGTCTGTAACGGACAGAGATTAGATGCACAAGCCCTTTTTGTTCCAGAGGGTCTGTGCGAACAGTTTACTGTTGAAGCCGGTCCCAGACCCTGGGTTTCTCATGTGAGCCTCAGAATACCCATATTACAATAGAAAAGCCACTTGAGAAATTGGAGCCGCCTGAGTCTCGAGCAGGTTCCCCCACTCATTTCCAGCCCTATGCCATTTACTAAAAGTGATACAGGCAGGTGGAAATCAGGCAAGGCCTGCCCTAGAAGTAACCAAAGATGCCTGCACACCTCCGTGGATCACACGGCCTATTCTTCCCAGGGATGCCAAACGCAGTCAGGTGTGAGGCCTGGGCTTGTAGGGAACCCAAATATTTTCTTGGAAAGTAATCTCAGTTTATTAAGAGTTCCTTGTCTCAATTCAGAGTATAGATTTTTGAATGCGTTTGCTGACAGATTGACCCGGACTATGTTTTCCCCTTATTCAGGGAGCGATCGATCTTTATCAAAAGGATTTGTTGACTGACGGGCTTTCACGGTTCTAATGGGCTGTTTGATACTTTTAAGAGACATATGCCCCTTTGTGTAATGAAATTATCTGATAAAAGAGGGAATGAAGCTCAGGTTTTCAGAAGCATCTCCATCCTTGGCTGCCTTGCTGACTGCCAGGGAATTTTGTTTTTATTTGCCTGAGATGGAAACCTTACAACCCTTGGTGAAACTGTTTTCGAATATTCAGGTTTCTAGACCATATACTGTGTTTCTAGGCCTAAGGGCCTGAACTAAACCAAGATTGTGTTTCCTTCAGGTAAGTACTTCCAGACACTCTATCTTCTGTCTTTGCAACCCTCTTCTCTTCGTTACTGTACTATGTAACCCTAGACACGCATTATATTCCACATAAAAAGCCATTTCTGTAGCATCTTGTCATCGTTTCATTGACGCCGCTTTGAAGCCGTGTTGAGTTCTGAACTCAGAGCCTAACAGCGGTGGCTCAAGTGCCCTGCACCGTATTATTTACCCAGATGGGGTTAATTGTTGAATAAAAGAATGCTCCCTTTCAGTTTACCTTTTCGCAATCTCTCTCATACTGGTTATGGAAGACAGGGAAGTCTATGATAAATATCAAACTTTCTAATCAGAAACGAGTCCAGTTGTATTTGAAATCTTGAACTTAATCCAGAATCAGGAAATGTAGCCACTTGTGTTACTGTTGCTGAAAGAAGAAAATGACCTTTTTATTGTAGCTTACATTCACCATTGTACTTGGAGCTACAGGGGAGGGAGCAAGCAAATGTAAGGGCTCAGGGAGATTTTTCCTTTTCACAGGAAGGGTACAGAGTGATGTGCTGGAACCATCATCTCCGTACATGTTCAAGAGATTGTTTTCCTAAAGTAAAGATTTCACTGAATCCTAAAAAAAAAAAAATAAAGAATTACCTAAAACTTTAAAGCAAATCTGGTTTCTTTGTGGCTAAATGACTATTTCTACTGGCTTCATTGATTGATGGATGGATAATATGCAATGAGAAAATTTCAACAAACTTTAAGTATATAGGTCAACAATATTTTTTTTGTATGCATGTGTATACCTATAAAGCTTCCCTTGTGGCTCAGCTGGTAAAGCATCTGCCTGCAATGCGGGAGGCCTGGGTTTGATCCCTGGGTTGGGAAGATCCCCTGGAGAAGGGAAAGGCTACCCACTCCAGTATCCTGGCCTGGAGAATTCCATGGACTGTATAGTCCATGGGGTCACAAAGAGTTGGACATGACTGAGTGACTCTCACTTTCACCATACCCATAAAGGGCTTTCCAGGTGGTGCTAGTGGTAAAGAACCTGGCTGCCAATGCAGGAGACATAAGAGATGCAGGTTCAATCCCTGGGTTTGGGAAGATACCCTGGAAAAGGACATGGCAACCCACTCCAGTATTCCTGCCTGGAGAATCCCACGGACAGAGGTGCCTGACGGGCTACAATCCATGGGGTTGCACAGAGTCAGAAACAACCGAAGCAACTTAGCACACACAAGTACCCATAAAATTATTGTCTAGAGCAGAACATTTCTATTAACTCAAAGGATTTCTCAGTCTGCTCCCAATCAGTGTACTCAAAGGCAACCGTTTTTCTCATTTTTATCACCATGGACAAATTTTGTCCACTTTGGTAATACACTCTTTTTTCTGACTGGCTTTTTTTGGTTTTTAACTTAGAATATATATATTTTTCATCCAGATTGTTGCATGTGTCATAATACTAGCTTTCTGGACATACCATTTTGGAGAATAATAGTTGACGTGCAATAGATTTCCTAAAGAGGTTGTTTTAAAAGTTTATTTTATTGAAGTATAGTTGATTTGCAGTGTTGTTAGCTTTGCTGTAAAACAAAGCAATTCAGTTACACATATGCATACATTCTTTTTCATAGTCTTTTTCTGATATGGTTTATTACAGGACAGTGAATATAGTTCCCTGTGCTATAAGGCAAGACACTGTTATTTTCTATGGACGTTATTGGTTTTGTCATGGTGATACCATAAAGAGGTTCAGGGAGGCTTTTACATGCATGCAGGCACATATCTAAAATTTAAATCTCTTTAGAGGAGAGAGAGAGAGACAGAGATGGAGAGGGTGAGAGATAAAGAGGAGAGAAGGGAAGAGAAGGAGAGAGTCCCTTTCTCTTGGCTCTGCATTCTAGTTGGCAGGGCAATAAAAACAGAAACATAAATGAGTAACTAAAGTAATGAATGGACTTCACTTCAGATAGCGATCAATGCTAAAGCAGCATATGGCGAAAGGTGATGGGGAAGAGAGTAGCAGCAGATTTGGAACTATTTCTGACAGGTGCCCAGAGGTGACTACTCCACAGAGGGCCTGAGCAGAGAATCGGGAGGACGAGCTGGGTATGCAAAGACCTAGGGGCAAGTGTGTTCTAGGCCAAGGCATGGCAGGTGCAAAAGGCTGAGGCAGAAACAGGCTCTTCTGGTTCAAGTGGCCAGAAAGAGGGTCACTGTAGCCAGATCCAGATGGAAGGAGACAGCGGTGGAGATCAGGGCAGGGAAGCAGGCAGCAGGTTCTGTAGATCCAAGTGCATTTTAATTTTAAATGTGATGGGATGCCCTCGGAGGGTTTTAAAGGAGGGTAAAGACATGATATGATTCTGTTACAAAAGTTCACTCTGGCTGCCATGTGGAGAATGAATATTAGAGGGACAAGAGTGGAAATAGGGAGGCCAGTTGGGAGCCTGTTATTGAAAGATGACTTTGACTTACACCTGGATAGTAGCAGTGATTAAGGAGAGGAATGGTAGGTTACATCATGGTTTATTATTATTTTGGGAAACAGGAAAGCCAAGAGGATTAGCTAATGAATTGGATGTAGGGCAGGAGAGACACAGTGGTTATGGTTTCAGTTGTTAGCCAAAGCAAGTGAGTCAAAGATGGGACTGTTAAATCCAATGGAAAATACTGAAAGAGTAACAGTTTGGGAAGGAAATACTCCAGAGTTCTGTTCTGGCTGTGTTAAGACCCAGATGCCTATTAGATCTGCACTTCAAGGCATTAAGGAAATGGTTGGATATATTCATGTGCAGCTCAAGGGAGAAGTCAAGCCTAGAAACAGAAATTTTGGAGTCATCAATATAAAAGCAAAGATGAAAATCCATAGGCTTGGATAGGATGATATAAGAAGTGCTTAAAGAAAGGCCAGATTGAGTCCTAGGGCTAACTCCTCCCTTTCAGCTGTATTACCATCATTTTTATCTTTACCATCATGAAAATAACATGAAATAACATGAAAATCATTATCATCACCATCAACAATTATTGAGTGCAAAATTTTATCAGTATAATTGTGCTAAGAAAAGGAGAAATAGAGGAAAAGGAGAAAGGAGTTTCTGCTCTCAGAAAGAAAGGGGAGACAGTGAAAAGTTAGAATAATAAGGGCTATGATCATGGTTAGCCCAGAGGATAGTGAAAATAATAGATTCAGAAGGCCAGATAGGCTTTGAAGGAGAGGTGATAACTGAATATCTGAATTGAATATTTAGATCCAATGTAGTGTGATCCATGGCAAAAGACCTTTGTGGGTAAAGAACAGCATTTACAAACCCAAGAGACACAGAAGGGCAGGGAATTATACTGAAGCTGAAAGCAGTTCTGAATGAAGGGACATGGCAGAAGATGAAGCTGGGAAGTAGTAGTTGTTGGATCACCACACCCATGTATCCCATGTTGAGAATGCTGAAATTCTGTCCTAGAGCCGATGGAAAAGAGGGCAAATGGTAGGACAAGGAGGATTTTAAACCTGAACAGGATCTGAAGATGGAGAGAACAGAATTCAAATCCTGCCTCCACTATTGACTAACGTGGTGGCATTAGAGCTGTTGCTTAGCCTCACTAAGCCTTAGCTTTCACATCTGTTAAATGCGTAAAACAATATGGGTTGTTACTAGAAATGAAGATAAGAAGTATAAAGCACTTTTACTGAATGGAGAAAAGTAAGTGGTCATGATTATTTTTGCTGTTACCATCACTATTATTATTACTATAATTCTTCTTATTATAATTATATTATTACTATTATTCTTATTATTATAGGAATATAACTTTTTAAACTAGTTTCTTTTATAGTGGAGGGATTACAGAATGCCAGAAATTACAATACTGAGCATGTGTGTGCTCAGTTGTTCCATCATGTTCGACTCTTTGCCCACGGAATGTAGCCCACCAGGCTCCTCTGTCAATGACATTTTCCAGGCAAGAACACTGGCATGGGTTGCCATTCCTTACCCCAGGGGATCTTCACAACCCATGTCTCCTGTGTCTCCTGTATCTTTACCACTGTATCACCTGGGAAGCCCCAAATTATGATATTACTGCGGATAAAAATGATGAGCCCCTGCTGGTGGGGAGGAGATAACAGCAGTTAGAGGATTTGCTAGATGGGTCAAGGGAGGAGGAGTGGGGAAGAAAGGGCAGGCTCTAAAATGGCTCTTGGTTTTGAACGAGGCAGTTAGCTAGGGTGACAGTGTAGTTCTCTGAAACTGGAAATATTGAAGAATCAGCCTATTTTATGGGGAAGGGGGCAATTTTGTTTGTAGACATAGTTTTTGGAAAGGCCTATGAAGGCTTCTTTGTGGGCCTGGAGCTCAACAGAAAGCTTGGAGATGGAGAACTGTGTGGATAAGATGGATAAGGGGGACTGTACTGGGTGAGACTTAGAACCAGAGGAACACTGAAATGTAGGGAATGGAACCAGAAGTGTCAGGATGGAGAGTCAGAAGAAAACAGGTCAGGGAGAACCCAGAGGCAGCTCAGAGGTGCTTTCCTCGTCCATTTGCCCAATGAGATGCTCTCACACACTGGTCTTCCAAGCACTTGCTGCTTATCAGAGGAAGAGATGTCTACTCTCTCCTCCTTCCCTTAAGCGTGATCAGTAAGTTTAGACTGGAAAAATCTAAACTCTGGCAAAACAGGTAAAGAGATCTGGCTTCTTCCAACCTCCCTTTCTATTCTGCTCTATTTCTGGCCTCTGCATCCCAATGGCTACCCTCTCAGGTCACATCTATGTAGGGCCAAGGAATTATAGACCAAAATCTGACAGTGATTATAGATTATTTAAATGAACTCCCAACTTCTTTATATGAAAGGTAAGGATATTGAACCTCAGGGAAGGCAAGATGCTCCATCAATTGATATTTTAACTGAGCAGTTAGAGGTACTTTCTACAGGATCTCAGCAGTGCTGCTGCTCTAATGCATTTGGTGATAATGGCTTAAAATGAAAGTCCTGGAGTGTCAACATTTAACTCAGGTTAAAACCTTGCCACACTTAAATCTAATGGTGGTCACCTAGACACAAGAGGCAAAAAATGGGACAGAAATTAAACAGATGAGGCCTGTCTCCAAATGAATGCACCATTAAACTAAAAATTGGGGATGAGTTATAGAACAGGGAGCATAAGGAGGAGAATGGTGATATCCTTCTCAAGATCATTCTTAGAGGAAGCTGGTCCTGCAAACGCCCTGGGTGCAATGTTGAACAAGAAAAAGGGAAAACCACATGCGGTTTATGTTGTTTCTGAGATCCGCAGTTAGGGACTGTGCCATGTAGCACTGAAGGGCCGCATTTTTGGAGATGAGCCAGGAAAGTGGCAGTGGCCTTAATGACCTCATATATTAGCAGATCTGTAGACTATTCTAGACATCACTTGTTTTGTTTTTTTAAGACATTAGTTCTTTTAGCAGAGATGGTTAGTTGCTCACTCCAAATCTGTTCTCTTAGAAACATAACACTGGCTTTTAACTGGATATATTCTTGCATAACCATAAGATAAAATGGGTATAAGTGGAAGTAAAGTCTTCTTAATGGGAAAGATATTCATACTTTTTTCTGCTTTCTCCATCCAACTATCTCCATTGTGGACATGCAGGTCCTAATCCTGGCAGCCATCTTGATCTATGAAAATGAGAACCACAGAGAAGGTCCTCATCCCAGCCCTGAGCTTTTCACTTCTGAGCTTCTCTAACAGAAGTGAGAAGAAAACTTCTATCCAAGTTAACCAGAGTTTTTGTCCTTTTAATGCAGTCTCACTGGATCCTTACTGATGGACTTATTTTCTTTTATTTGGTTTTTGAGCACTTATGAGAGCAGAAACCATTGGTGGGTCTAACTTGAAGAATATGACCAAGAAGTAATATTTAACACAATTAATGATAAAATTGTGACATTAAAAAAAAAAGAGTACCTTAAATTTATAGCGTGATATAAATTTCACAAAGCACTCTTCTTACCTTATTCTTAACTCTTTACTTTCAAGCTGAATTATTTAAAATTGGACTTTTAAAAAATAGCCAAAGGATACACTGGGCTTCCCAGGTGGCTTAATGGTAAAGAATCCGCCTGCCAATACAGGAGATAGGAGTTTGATCTCTGGATCAGGAAGGGAAGATCCCCTAGAGAAGGAAATGGCAACCCACTCCAGTACTCTTGCCTGGGAAATCCCATGGACAGAGGAGCCTGGCAGGCTACAATCCATGTGGTCACAAAGAGTCAAACATGACTTAGTGACTAAAACAAACAAGCAAAATATACGCTAATGTAGTTCTAGTCATCTCTAGCTTGGTTATTACCTGAATCCTAGACAAAGAGCTTTAATTGCTAAGGCTTGTTTATCTCATTGGTCAATCATGAATAATGAATTTTTATGTATAAAATCAGAGTAAATGAAGAGGTAATAAACATAATGATTCAAAATATTAATCCCAATCAATTCCCAAAAAGCTAAGTGACTTAAAGCAGATTTCTTCTCTGCTTGTCTTTCTCGTCTGAGTGGTGGGAGTAATAAAGCAGAAGTCACTTAAGGATTTTGTAAAGAGTAAATGAAATCATGTGCATGAATCAGTGTCATGGACACACAGTAATGGCTCACGAAGTGTTATTTTTCCCAAACTGCCTAGGACAGACCCTTCAGGGTCAGGGCCACTCCACAAACTGTATTCCTCTGCAACAGTAAGAAACTTCATTGCAAGTCTTGTGTCATGGCGAGCTCTTGGTGTTAGCAGAGATCCTGGCTCAGTGCAATGGTTCCTGAGAAAAAGAGCTGGGGCCCGAGGCTGCAGTGAGTGGAGGCAACAGAACTACCTGCCATGCCTCTGTTCTGGCCACAAAGGAAGTTTTGCATTCTGAGTCAGCAGAAGAGCTTTGCCTGACAGCAGATGGAATCCACTGTGCTGTATTCTTTGTGCTTTTCAGAAGGGCCAGCCAGAGTCACAGACTACTATTTGGGATTGAGTCAGCCTCCGGGGTCATTCAGGAATGATAAAGACTTCGCATGCAGCCAGGATGAATGGCGGTGGCAGATGGGGAAGCCAAGTACAACCCCTTGATCCCAGAGATGACACTGTGAGATGGAGAGAAGGGCTCCCACAGAGACAAGAGACCTTTAAAGATGCACGTGCACATAACCGGTGGAGGCAAAGATCCCGGAGCATCTGATAACTTCAGGAGTGAAACCAGATCAAGGAAATGCCAGTGATGAGGACCACATGGCTAGCACCAGAGATAAGGCTTGTCAGAAAGGGTCTGCTGTGAGGCTACAGTAGCTACCCATGAATTCTCAAGGCACCTTCTGCCCAAGAGCCCTCCAGTGTCACCTGTCAGCTGTGTGCCCTTAGATAAGTCACCGAGTACATAGCTCAGAGATGCAGTTAAGGGCAAGACTCCTGGAACTGGATTCAAGCCTGGACCTATTGCACAAGGTTAGGTTACAGTCAGTCAGCAAGTCACAAAATCCATCAAAGCCCCTCTTTTCCCATCTGTAGTATGTGTATCAAAGTACCTGGCCCCACCTCAGGCATTGCCTTAGGGCAGCACTGGTCAGGGGAACTTGGGAAATGATGGCAATGTCCTATGCCTGCATTATCAAGACAGGAGCCACTGGCCACATGTAACAACTGAGCCTGTGAAATGTGGCTAGTATCACCAAGGAATTGAACTTGAAATTTTTTTGATTTGAATTTATTTGAATTTCAGTAGCTACATGTGACTAGTTGTTATCTTACAGGACATGGCACCTAGACTAGGGACTAAATGAGAAAGTTATATACAGTTGTGTATCACTGCACCTGGTGTCAGGGTGTGATAGCTACTAGCTGGTACTGTTATCAAACTTCATATATTCTCACTTTCCTCATTATAAGAGATCAGAGGTAATATTCACCTCATGAGTTTGTTGGGAGGATTTAATAAAATATCACATGTGAGGCAATGAGCACAGGGCTTGGTACCATATAGGCACTTAGCACATGTGAGTTCCTTTCCTCTTCTATTTTGAATTCTAATTTGGCATTACCAAAATAACTGTTCAGTGATGTACAAGGACACTGAGAACTCATAGTGAGATTCTCAGCAAGCAATCAGATGGTCCAGTAGTCACTTGTACATCTCTAATGCTGCTTTTGGCTGGAAAAAGAAGTCTGCTTGAGCAGGCAAGAAAAAAATATTGGCAGTGATACGTGCACCACGAGAGTTCCACAAATATGCATTTGGCAGAAGCCTGACTGTCCAGACAGATCACAAACCACTAGGCAACGCACCTGCTAGACGACAGGGAATGTTATTGCTGTTATAAAGATATGATTTATGAGTAATCTATACCCCAGGCAAAGACTTGCTTATAGCAGACCTATTGTCCAGACGAGTCATTGACCCTCCAACCGGGGAAATGACAGCACTGATTGAAGAGACAGCAGGATAGAATGTGGAATTAAGCAAAACACTTGACCCTGTGGTCAGTGGGAGGCTGAGACTCAAGACAGGAAAAGATGCTGTGCTGTAGCTACTTATCCAGATGTTAAAAAATGGCTGGTATGACAGGAGAAAGCAGAACAATTGCAGGTGTTTTAGTCTCTAAAGGAGTGACTTCTTCGGCCTGCTAACAGCAGGAGAATTTTAAGCAATGTCTTGTCTATTAGAGATCAGGAAAAGAAAAAACATACAATCAGAAGCAGGCTTGGGAGGAGCAATTTTGCTATTTCCCCCCAATTATTGCCAGTATCTGCTCACTGGTTCTTGACATTGCAACTAGAAACTGGTTTCTTTCACTGAAGGTTGTCCTCTCAAGCGTAAACTGATATTAGATTTGATTGCAAGGATAATTTTCAACTATTGTGCTGTGGTACCTTCAAATCTGACAAGTTATTTACTTATAGGAACAAGCGCATTTAGTACATGGAGTCACTGAAGAGATCCGTGTCCTGGAGGGAGGTTGTGTGTTATGGAGATGGTGGAAATGTGCTGAAACGGGAGGTTTCCTACCATGGCGGTGCACAGTTAGGTCATGGAATTACCAGAATGCTTTAGAGGCACACCAGAAGCTTTCTGAGGATGAGTTTGAATTCCCTCATCCTCCTTCTCCCTGATCACCATCTTCTTCTTCATCAGCTATGCATCAGGCAATCTACTAGGTAACCTCATAGCAACTGTACAACACAAGCATCAGTTCAGTTCAGCCACTCAGTCATGTCCGACTCTTTGTGACCCCATGAACCATAGCATGCCAGGTCTCCCTGTCCATCACCAACTCCCAGAGTCCACCCAAACCCATGTCCATTGAGTCGGTGATGCCATCCAGCCATCTCATTCTCTGTCGTCCCCTTCTCCTCCCACCCTCAATCTTTCCCAGCATCAGGGTCTTTTCAAATGAGTCAGCTCTTTGCATCAGGTGGCCAAAGTACTGGAGTTTCAGCTTCAACATCAGTCCTTCCAATGAACACCCAGGACTAATCTCCTTTAAGATGGACTGGTTGGATCTCCTTGTAGTCCAAGGGGCTCTCAAGAGTCTTCTCCAACACCACAGTTCAAAAGCATCAGTTCTTTGGCACTCAGCTTTCTTTACCCCACTCCAGTACTCTTACCTGGAAAATCCCATGGATGGAGGAGCCTAGAAAGCTGCGGTCCATGGGGTCGCTGAGGGTCGGACACGACTGAGTGACTTCACTTTCACTATTCACTTTCATGCATTGGAGAAGGAAATGGCAACCCACTCCAATGTTCTTGCCTGGAGAACCCAAGGGGTGGGGGAGCCTGGTGGGCTGCCGTCTATGGGGTCGCAGAGTCGGACACGACTGAAGTGACTTAGCAGCAGCAGCAGCAGCAGCTTTCTTTATAGTCCAACTCTCACATCCATACATGACCACTGGAAAAAACAAAGCCTTGACTAGACGGACCTTTGTTGACAAAGTAATGTCCCTGCTCTTTAATATGCTGTCTAGGTTGGTCATTACTTTCCTTCCAAGGAGTAAACGTCTTTTAATATCATGGCTGCAATCACCACCTGCAGTGATTTTGGAGCCCAGAAAAATAAAGGCAGCCACTGTTTCCACTGTTTCCCCATCTATTTCCCATGAAGTGATGGGACTGGATGCCATGATCTTCGTTTTCTGAATGTTGAGCTTTAAGCCAACTTTTTCACTCTCTTCTTTCATTTGCATAAAGATATAGCTAGTCTCATTTTACAGATGAAGAAACTGAGGCTTAGAAAGTATAACTGGAGTAAAGTAAAGTCACATAGCTAATAAGTGACAGCCAGATTACAATCCTGATGTCTTTCACAAGTGCTATGATCCATGGCACCCAGCATGCTCTTGCGGTAGGTCCATAATATGACTAATGTGAGTGAAGAACTGAATTTTTAATGCTGCTTAATGCTAATTAATTAAAATTTAAATAGCCACATGTGGAAAGTGGCTACCTTATCCAGCACCATTCTAGGGACCAAACAAGATAGTATTCTTTATCACCATACCTGGCAACTGGTCCATGCTTGACCAGTCTAAAGCTTTTGGACCTTCATTATGCTCTGATTTCTAGAATTTGTTACAATTGCGGACAATTTCACTCCAATCAACCTGTGATTTCAGTAACTCAAAACCAGAATATTAATAATAAGGTACTCCTGCTCTATTTTTCTTTTGCTCATCATGTCTTATCTATCCTCTTCTTTATTTGAATTCATAATCTATTACAGCCAACTGCTGGAAGCAGCTGTAAACTCTGTGGTATTCCAACCAAAAATATATTCTAAATTAAAAATTATATTAGGCAAAATATGAAAAGCATATGATGTCACACTAACCAAAATGGATATATTTACTATTTATAAATAGTAACAAAAGCCTCTTGATGAAAATGAAAGTGGAGAGTGAAAAAGTTGGCTTAAAGCTCAACATTCAGAAAACGAACATCATGGCATCTGGTCCCATCACTTCATGGGAAATTGATGGGGGAACAGTGGAAACAGTGTCAGACTTTATTTTTGGGGGCTCCAAAATCACTGCAGATGATGACTGCAGCCATGAAATTAAAAGACGCTTACTCCTTGGAAGAAAAGTTACGACCAACCTAGATAGCATATTCAAAAGCAGAGACATTACTTTGCCAACAAAGGTCCATCTAGTCAAGGCTATGGTTTTTCCAGTAGTTATGTATGGATGTGAGAGTTGGACTGTGAAGAAGGCTGAGCACCGAAGAATTGATACTTTTGAACTGTGGTGTTGGAGAAGACTCTTGAGAGGCCCTTGGATGGCAAGGAGATCCAACCAGTCCATTCTGAAGGAGATCAGCCCTGGGATTTCTTTGGAAGGAATGATGCTAAAGCTGAAACTCCAGTATTTCGGCCACCTGATGCAAAGAGTTGACTCATTGGAAAAGACTCTGATGCTGGGAGGGATTGAGGGCAGGAGGAGAAGGGGACGACAGAGGATGAGATGGCTGGATGGCATCACAGACTCGATGGATGTGAATCTGAGTGAACTCCCGGAGTTGGTGATGGACAGGGAGGCCTGGCGTGCTGCGATTCATGGGGTCGCAAAGAGTCGGACATGACTGAGGGACTCTAGTGAACTGAACTGAACTGAACATTGATATGGTGTTTGATGACCTTGTTACTTGTTACCTTAAAACATTTAGTACCATTCATTGCATTCTCTACCCATTTCCATGCCCAATAATCCATTTTTTCCTTTACTTCAATGGTTTCTTCCCGGTATAGACTGAATCTTTGTCTTGTTGTTCAGTTGCTAAGTCATGTCTGAATCTTTGCAGGCCCATGGACTATAGCCATGGCCTACAGGTTTCTCTGTACTCCACTATCTCTGGGAGTTTGCTCAAATTCATGTCCATTGAGTAAGTGAGGCTATCTAGCTCTCTCAACCTCTGCCGTCTCCTTCTCCTTTCGCATTCAATCTTTCCCAGCATCAGGGTCTTTTCCAATGAGTCAGCTCTATCCATCAAGTGGCCAAAGTACTGGAGCTTTAGCTTCAGCATCAGTCCTTCTAATGGATATTCAGGATTGACTGGTTTGGTCTCCCTTCAGTCCGAGGGACTCTCAAGAGTCTTCTCCAACACCACAGTTCAAAAGTATCAATTCTTTGGTGCTCAGCCTTGTTTATGGTCCAACTTTCACATCCATACATGACTACTGGAAAAACCATAGCTTTGATTATGTGGACCTTTGTCAGTAAAGTGAGGTTTCTGCTTTTTAATATGCTGTCTAGGTCTGTCATAGCTTTTCTTTTAAGGAGCAAGTGTCTTTTAATTTTATGGAGCCCAAGATAAGAAGTGTGTCTACTTCTACTTTTTTCACACTTCTATTTGCCATGAAGTGATGGGACCAGATGCTCTGATCTTTGTTTCTTGAATATTGAGTTTCAAACTAGCTTTTTCGCTCTTCTCTTTCACTCTCATCAAGTGGCTGTTTAGTTCTTCATTTTCTGCCATTAGAGTGGTATCATCTGCATATATGAGGTTGTTGATATTCCTCCCAGCAATCTTGATTCCAGCTTGTGATTCATCCAGCCTGACATTTCACATGATGTACTCTGCATGTAAGTTAAATAAGCAGGGTAACAATATTTAGCCCTGACATAATCCTTTCCCAATTTTGAGCCAGTCCATTGTTCCATGTCCAGTTCTAACTGTTGCTTCTTGACCTGCATACAGGTTTCTCAGGAGACAGTTAAGGTGGTCTGGCATTCCTATCGCTTGAGGAATTTTCCATGGTTTGTTGTGAACCACAGAGTCAAAGGCTTTAGTGCAGTCAATGAAGCAAATGTAGATGTTTTCCTGAAATTCACTTGCTTTCTCTATGATCCAACAAATGTTGGCAATTTGAGCTCTGGCTAATCTGCCTTTTATAAATCAAGCTTGTACATCTGAAAGTTCTCAGTTCATGTACTGCTGAAGCCTAGCTTGAAGGATTTTGAGCATAACCTTACTAGACTGTGAATGAGTGCAACTGTGTAGTAGTTTGAACATTCTTGGGAATTGCCTTTTTTGGGGGATTGGAATGAAAATTGACCTTTTCCAGTTCTGTGGCCATTGCTGAGTTTTCCTAATTGCTGGCACATTGAGTGCAGCTGTTTATCATCATCATCTTTTAGGATATGAAATAACTCAACTGAAATTCCATTACCTCCACCAGCTTTGTTTGCAGTAATGCTTCTTAAGGTCCATTTGACTTCACATTCCAAGATGTCTGGCTCTAGGTGAGTGAAATACCATCATGGTTATCCAGGTCTTTAATATCTTTTTTTATAGTTCCTCTGTATATTTCTGCCACCTCTTAATCTTTTCTGATTCTGTTAGGTCCTTACCACTTCTGTCCTTTATCATGCCCATCCTTGCATGATATTTTCCTTTGATGTCTCTAATTTTTTGAAGCGATTCCTAGTCTTGTCTGTACCAATGTTTTCCTTTATTTCTTTGCATTGTTTATTGAAGAAAGGCTTTGTATATCTCTTTCTCTGGAACTCAGCATTCAGTTGGGTATATCTTTCCCTTTCTCTTTTGCCTTTCACATCTCTGCTTTCCTCAGCTATTTGTAAAGCCTCCTCAGACAACCACTTTGCCTTCCTGCATTTCTATATCTTTGCTATGGCTTTGATCACTGCCTCCTTACAATGTTACAAACCTCTGTCTATAGTTCTTCAGGCAATCTGTCTGTCAGATCTAATCCCTTGAATCTATTTGTCACCTCCAGTGTATAATCATAAGGGATTTGATTCAGGTCATGCCTGAATGGGCTAGTGATTTTCCCTACCTTCTTCAATTTAAGCTTGAAAGTTGCAGTAAGGAATTCATGATCACAGCCATAGTCAGCTCCAGGTCTTGGTTCTGCTGACTGTATAGAGCTTCTCCATCTTTGGCTGCAAAGGATATAATCAATCTGATTTCAATATTACCATTTGATGATACCATTTGGTGATGCCAAAGTGTAGAGACATCTCTTGTGTTGTTGGAAAATGGTGTTTGCTCTGACCAGTATATTCTCTTGTTAAAATTCTATTAGCCTTTGCTCTGCTTCATTTTGTACTTCAAGGCCAAACTTGCCTGTTACTGTAGGTATCTCTTGACTTCCTACTTTGTATTCCAATCCTCTATCATAAAAAGGATATCTTTTTTTGGTGCTAGTCTAGAAGGTCTTGTAACAACCAATCAACACTCCAATTCAAATTTAAAATCTAACATCTAGTGTGACAGTATTTGGAAGTGGGTCCTTTAAGAGATGATTAGGTTTTGAAGATAAAGCTCCCCTGAATGGCATTAGTGCCTTATAAGAGAGACCCCAGGGAGCACCTTTGCCCTTCCCACATGTGACGACAAAGTGACATGATGGCCATTTATAAACTAGAAAATGCGCCCTCACCAGACACCGAAACTGCCCCTGCTTTCATCTTGGACGTCCCAGCCTCCAGAACCGTGAGAAAAGATTTTTTGTTGATTATAAGCCACCCAGTCCATGGTATTTTGTCACAGTAGCCCGAGACAGACACTTATTTGTCTTTTATCATGCTGTTGTTGTTCAATTGCTAAGCTGTGTCCCACTCTTTGACACTCCATGGACTGCATATACTTAAGGAAAAAGTCAAACTCTAACCATACCCACACCTACTAAAATAAGTAAATGAACATGAATAAAACTATTAAAAGATTCATTAAAAAAGGAGACATTAGAACGAGATACTGGACTGTATCCCTCTTGACCTTGCCTCGGTAGACAGCACTAAAATCATATTTATGGTAGAGAACAAAATTTTGGAGAAGAGAATGGCAATCCATCCCATTATTCGTGCCCAGAGAATCCCATGGACAGAGGAGCCTGGCAGGCTACTGTCAGTGGGATGGCAAAGAGCTGGACACGACTGAGTGACTAACACTATACTTAGTCTTTATTGTCAGAAGAGACAAGCTGACACAGACAGGGAGACAATTCTGAGTCAGCCACATCCAGGAGGGATTCCTTCTACTCAGTCAGCTGCCCAGCACTGGGGTGGATGGGTGCCATAGCTCCGGTTTCTCTGGAAGCTTGTCTGCCAGGGGCACAAATCTGTGATCCCAAACCCACAGACTGCCGGGCTCTTTGCTGTTAACAGCCAGGGTCCCCTGGGCGTTGGCTGTGCCATAAATTTGCCTGTGCTCTTGTTTCTTGTCCTATTGGGTTGGCCAAGAAGTTCATTCAGGTTTTTCCAAACTTTTTGGCCAACACCATACAAAGAGGTAGAAAATGCTCCTTTTAACTACTTCTCAGACTCTGGTTTTGCTCCTTTTCTTGCTCTTCAAGTTGTTCATTTCAAACCATTTATTCTATTTAATATTATAAATAGTATGAGAGTTTAGGGCTGTTGCATCTCTTATCTCATTTGATCTCTCAAAAACCTGTCAAACACATGTAGTTAGTGTGCATTATTCAGATGAGGAAACTGAGATAAGAGGTGAAATCACTTGTATTCATTTATTTGATTGAATGCAAATCCATACCTACTATATGCCAGGCACTGATGTCAGTGCTTACCCCAGGAGAGCTCTTTTAATCTTCAGAATCATCCTGGGGGGTAGGTTTTGTACTTTTTCATTTAAAAACTGATGCTGAGGGAAATCTATTTAGCATTTCCAACTAACAACCATAGTAAGCTAGAATTCTATAATTTATGGAATTCATGTCTATCTAACTCCAATCATGGTCTATTTATGTTGCCAGATATGAAATGGAAGAAATATAGTTGGATGTTTTTACCCATTCCATTCCTTAAGTAGATATAATGCCCAAAGACTTCTGCAGTAGAAGAATGGTCTTCTCTGCCACTATCTAGAAATATTCCGACCTTATTCTATGATAATTCTGAAGTAACCAATTATTCTTTATGATTACTTTAATTCAGTTCAATATTCAACAAACATTAGACATCTCTTTCCAGTGTAGAAACTCTGTGAATCAAACTGAGGTTAAGAATGGCCAGAGAGTCCATTATTTCAGACTGCAAGCTACATAAAGATTAAGACCAAGCTACACCATCCAGATGCTAAGAAGGCCATCCAGTGATAAAGACCAGAAGCTCCTACAAACCTCTGAGAGCCACTGTATGCAGATAACACATTTGGCTGCCAGCCTGTCATTTAAAGTAACTGGCAGCTTTGTTCTTTTCCTGCCCCTTCTTCTGCCAGATCAAGTCCGCATTCCTGCACCTCTGGGCACTACAGAGTCCTGGAAGTTACTCTGCCCCCAGTCTGGGCCCCCAGGAGCTCTAACCTTGCCAGTCTCTGGTGAAACCCTTCCTCTTCAGATTGTGAACTCCCAAAGCAAAGGCTCTAAGTAACACAATTCCAGAGGCACCACTACCTTGTACGAAACAGGAAGGAAGCTTCTATGGCCTTGACCCTAGCTTATACCAGAACAATGATCCTTTTACTTGCTTTGCGGCTTTGGGTTCCCAATGACCTGCAGTTTGCAGAAGGAAATGTTTGAAAGCCACCCACCTCCTGTGTCATATACAGACATCTGCATTCGGCCCCTAAGGCCCTACCTTCTTCACACCTTTTTCCATAACCATCAGTTAGACTGAGTTCTTTTGTGGCTCTTGGGAATTAGTGTTTATATTTTGGGCTAAATCACCTATCTCCCATTATCTTAGCCCGGAGGCCATCTCTCTGGCATCAGGCAGGGCCTTCCTGGTCCATAAACTATCATGATCAGTCTCATATCAGAACCTTTGCTTATGCAATTCCCCAACACGTGTGTTTGCCAAAGTGACAACACCAGCCTTTCTCTTAAGGACCTATCTTTACTGTGTCCTTAGTTCAAATATCTTTGAAGAGCGAATTGGTGGTTTGATATCCATTGCATTGGTAGAATGTAGGTCTTGTAGCCCCTCTGGTCCAGTCATGGGGCAAACAAATAGTCATACAGTGCTATAGATAGGGCACATAAGCTTATTCCTTTATAGATGCAATGGGAAAGGGAAGTTTCTAGATTAGGATATTATTGTCAAGGTAAACATCCAAGATGTGTCAACTATAAAACCATATAAAGCCTGTTGCCTTTATACTTATTTGTCCACCCCCACTCTTTTAAAACGATCTTTATTTTAGGCAGTTTGTGTCTTAGCTTATGTTTGCATCCTCAGGGCCTAGCATAAGCCTGGTATACAGGCATTAATAAACATGTGTAGAACAATAGTGAATGCATAGAGTGATGGAGATGTAGAAAGTACTGATTAGTGAAGAGATGGAGACAATATGAATAGAGGTCAAGAGTGGGCGCTCTATGGCCAGACTGCTCGGGCTTGAATCTTGGCTCCACTGCTCACTAGCTGTGCGCTATTGGCAAATTACTTCACTTTTCTTGGCTCAGTTAGCACCTCTTAAAACAAGAATAATCATAATACCAGCCTCACATGGCTTCTGTGATAATTAAAATGAATTAATCCACAAAGAGTACATGGGACAGCACCTGCACACGGAATATGGTAACAGTTCAATTATTTTTTGTTCTAATTATTATTATAACTATTATTGTTGATAGAGGAGGTCTTGAGAGAGCAGGCATACTTAAAGGCCAAGAAAAAAAAAAAAAAAAAAAGATTTGATGAAATGGCTTCTGAAAATCAGAAACAATCCCAAACTAACGGTGAAGGAAAACAGGATATAAAATTGTTCCCAATGTCAGGAAAATATGAATTTAACAGGAAAATCTGAACTTAAACCTGCAGCTCATTCCTTATGTAGAAAGAAAATATTGGAGAGAAGATCATGGAGAAAGAGCAACTCAGCAAGGATTTGTATTGAAAATTTTTGTCCAAAGAGCCAGTCACCACTTCATAGAACAAACAGGACAGTGCAACTAAAAGAAAACGTAATGAATGAATCAGTTCATTCATTATGATCTTCATTAATATCTCCAAAGGGATTGTGAGTTTCAGCGTTGGTTAAGTGAAGAGGACTGAGAATGCAGATACCAGCCAGGAGACAGTGTCAGAAGACCAGTCAGTGCCAACTTTGTGAGCCAGAGGCCAGTGGGCATTGTGAGGTCTGGTAGGGTAGCATGAGACTGAAATCCAGTCTGTTCTCCAACTGCCGGAGTTAGCTTAGAAGAAGGTGCCCTTCACTAACTGATCTGCCTGGAGGGGGCGTCTTTCTGAATCCTCCCACCCAGGAGGGAACGTCTTTTTCTAATTAGCACAGAGGCTGTTTGGTGCTAGCGGCAGTCCTATTTGCAGCCCTGGGAGAGTTTTGAACCAATGGCAAGAGAAGGCCGTTTTCAGGAAGAGGAGAGATTAATGGAGCCATGGAAAGATGGATGGGAGCTTGGCGCTGCCTCTGCTTCCCTTCACACACCCTGTGGCTCGCAGTGAGGCCAACGGGAATGACCCCGAGTCGAGTTACATATTTTTCACACCTCCTACTAAAACTCAGCAAATGCTTGACTTGCTGTTCCCAGCACAATTTTTCTTCCTGCAAAACGTGTTGGGATTATCGCTTGCAGCCGCATATGGGCTGGAAGTACTTTGTAGGAGCCCCAAGGGCCACAACGATTCAAATCCCATCCCTTGGAGGGAGCTTGGGGAGGCAGGGACCCAAAGTGCCTGTCCGAGAGCTCCCACGGAGAGCGCTGCTTCCTGCTAATTAAGTCCAGTTTCCAAGACAGCATCAGAACTGCCATCCGAACGATTTTGAAAGTCAGGAGGTAAAATGCAAGTTTTCAACCCTGACACCTACCCCTTATCCATCTTCTTGAGCCATTTCAGGACATTGGGTAACATATGACTTTTCTTTCAGTCGATCCCAGATATTATCTGCTGAAATAGCTCTACTGGTGTGGGAGGGGGCTTCAAAATATGGAACAGATGCACAGCTGCCACCTGAGATGATGCATGATGAATTCAGAACTGTCATCACCTCCCCCACCACCCCCACCCTCAGCCCTAGGCACATATTTGTTCATGTGGTTTACACCTGTGGGATTGTGGGATGCAAGACAGGAATCTGATTACTGTTTGGGAGACAACCCAGTCTCTGAAACGGATTCATGTATCTTTGTTTCCCTGGAGAAGCTTGAAATCTCCTGCCAACTCTTCATATGGTCCAGCTGGGTTAGAGCTCCAGTCCAATTTCTCTGGAATTTGGTACCAGCAACTAACTCTGAAGCTTTCATTATGATAAGTCTTGCAAGGTCTGTCTCAGTCCCCCATTCGTCCCTGCTATGAAAGCCGAGTAATTTTTCAATGCCTTTGAACATAGGTGCTGTTGTGTAGTCTGGTGAAAAGGGAAATGGAAAGCTCCCAGCACATGATCCTCTCAGGAAAAAGACTTTGTTTCACTGTATTTGGGAGAAAGAGGGTTCCTGCTATTGTCTGATGAGAAACCTCCTCTAAGTAAGTGCCGGTAGGGAAAAAGTAACTCAAGAGAAAAGAAAGAAAATCAAGAACGCTGCTCCAAGAGGTTGGTGGGGGAGGGGGGGAAGAGATAAATATGGGAGGTCTGATTGAAGAAAGCTCTCTGCAAAAATATGAATTGAAAGACTCTCTGCTCACTGAGAACCTCACCTTGATTTTAAGTTTATGTTGATGCATCAACCTAATGCCTATTGGGTTATTCCACTAGATTATATATTCCGTGAGATCAAAGAATCTGTTTTGCTCATCATTGCCTTACTCATGCTAGAATAATAACCAATGAACTCAATAGACATTTGCTGAATGACAGAATTCACTCCCTGAACACACATCGAATAATTGGTCTCTAGGACAAACCTCCCTTGGGTTGTGGATGTGAACATGCTGCAAACTGCAATGTTCATTCAAGCCTGTCACTTCCTACATAAGCAGTGAGAGGTACTGACCACTATGAAGTCTCCTTTCCCAGCCTGGACTCCACAGTTGTTTCCTTCACCTCCTCTTCCTAGAAGAGAATGAGATTCTGACCCACACCAAAGATGAAGTTCTTCCCAAGCCCTTCTTGTTCTTCACTCCTGGAGAAGAGGCAGGAACTCTCCTCTCCTTTGCCCTTAGCTATGTACATTACTATTGCCATTGTGCATAGTTTGCTGTGCTGGCCTGACTAGGTCAGCTGGGGTGAAAGTTTCCCCAGTTGAGCTTACCAAGAGTCCCAGGGTGCAAAGTCATATTCTTGGCTTCCTTGAAGCATCTTGGATATGCATGCTGTCCTAGCCCTTGTCAATAGTGCTTACGGTTAATCAGCTCATAAACCTAGAATTTAGTCCTTATCTGTTTGATCCTGGTCTCAATTCCACATTTCCTTTCTGTTTCTCTACATCAGGAAGAGAGAGGTGGGTGGCAGGGTCATCTCCGAGGAATGCAGAAGATTATCACTGTGGTTAGACCTTTTTTCTCACATAGGGGGAATCAGACTAAGGGCTTGGCTTGGAATGTCAATAAGCCAAGGGGTTAGAAGTAAGACAAAGATTTGACCTGGGTGCTCGATTATTAAAACAATGAAAATGAATGCTTCATCATCACACATATACTAAATACCCATAAGCCTGTCCAGAGAAGGTTCCACTCAGCCATAAGTCATTTTAAGGACAAGGATTCCAAAGAAGAGGATATTTCTTCACAAGCCCTGGACAGAGGGATGAGCTTTTACTTGACTTTTTGCCCTTCAGTTTCCTTTGATTCTCTGTTCTGACTTCCTGGTGATGCAGGATCCTTAGTTTGGTATGTTGAGAACAGTATGTCCCTTTGAGAGTAGCTATCAGGACTGCAGGCAAGTGGAATGCTCAGAGAGCATCTTGGACTACATTCCTTAGATCTGGGGGCTTTTAGTTAAACAATCCCCTGCTTCCCAGCTTCAAACTTTGCAAAACAGCTGGTGGCCAGAGCAAAAAGAGTAGAACCTTCCACCCCTTACTGAGTGAGCCCACTGGGCCAGGTGAATCCCAGTACACAATAACACATTCCTCATCCTAGGAACACACCTCAAGACACAACACTACAGGTGACTTAAACTCTCCTCCATATTAATCAAAATAAGACAAGACCTTAACAAGGCTCCAAATCCTCAAGCATTCTCCTAGGTCTGCTCTCACAGAGCGGAGGTAATGAGGTTAGGATCCAGCCCTGTCAAGTTTGCAATGAGCTATTCATTCTTTTCTAGGCCCAATAGCTGATCTTAGTATACATGCCACAGAATGCTCTTCTGTCTTCAATATACTATGAAAATGCATGCTCTTTCCAGATTTATAAAATCAGAGGAAAATAAAAGCAAATCATTTTGCTTCTGGTATCCCAGTGTACCAGGAATTTTTTTAGCTTAAAACACAACTATTTATTAAAAGAACAAGCATAATTACCAATTTTATTTTGTTTTTAGGTTAAAGATGAGACACAATTTAGGACAGGAACTAGAGAAATTCAAACACCAAGATATAAACAAACTGCTTCCTTGTTGATCTTTATCTGGCATTAATAGCCCTGGTTTTCTGTAAACTTGAGTATAATGTTGCTCATCTGAGTGAGACCCTCTAATGTTAGAGTAAATATTCATTGGGTCATAGAAATTGATGGGGGGAGATGAGAGAGCAGTTTGATATTAAATGCCTTTGCTGGAAGTTGCTCTCAAATTTCCATAGCTTTCCTTCCCTCGCTGGTATGTGAATAAGTCACCACATGACTGATAGAGGAATGACGAACTGCAAGATTCTCCCTGGATCCTCGCCCCCTAGCTTTTTGTTGCTTCCCCTTTTATTCCAAGCACTCAATGCCTTCTCCCAGCAGCAGCAACAACAGCCTGATTACACTCTCTGCCTCCTCACTTGCTGTGAAAATTTTCTTGCTCAAAACATCTGGTGTAAGCAAGTGGTCTCCATAGCAGCAAATTCTAGTGCACACTTGAGATACAAAACTGCTCTCTCCTTGTGACAGGATCAAATCCTCTTCCTTAGTGAAGTTTCAAATTTATCAGAACATAATTGTAACCCATTCAATCTGAACATGACAGGGTTGCTGCTCTACCAAATTGAGGGTCTGGCAAAACTGACCTAACATGTGTTATTTAGCCTTAAACACACACTCTGTATACCAATGTATAAGGAGATCAAACCAGTCAATCCTAAAGAAAATCAGTCCTGAATATTCATTGGAAGGACTGATGCTGAAGCTGAAGCTCCAATATTTTGGCCCCCTGAGGTGAAGAGCTGACTCCTTGGAAAAGACCCTGATGCTGGGAAAGAATGAAGGCAGGAGGAGAAGGGGATGACAGAGGATGAGATGGTTGGATGGCATCACAGACTGAATGGACATGAGTTTGAGCAAGCTCCAGGAGTTGGTGATGGACAGGGAGGCCTGGGGTGCTGCAATCCATGTGGTTGCAAAGAGTCAGACACTACTGAGCAACTGAACTGAACTAATATGCTGAATTAAGAAGTGTATAGTGTGTTTTTGAAAAAAAAAAAAAAACCACCTAAAATTTTAATAAAAATAATTCGTCTCTAGTCATATTTCATGACAGACATCATTGTCATAGTATGATGCCAGCTAGGCAAGTACTGGACCTCTGTTCTACCATGTATAAAATAAAGGATTTGGGCTATCTTGCTGGTTTTCAAAAAATATTCCTAAAGTTACAGGACATCAGAAATACATCCTCTGTGGCCATGGAGTGGGGTAGGCAACTTTGAGGAGCTGAGCAGGCAGGAGACATAGCTCTTTCACCCAGAGGAAATCTACTTGAAAAAAAAAAACCAAACCATTTATTTGGCTGTGCCACGTCTTAGTTGTGGCATGCAGGTTCCAGAGCACACAGGCTCAGTAGCTGTAGCATATGAGCTTAGTTGCTCTAAGACATGTGGGATCTTAGTTCCCTGACCAGGGATTGAACCCATGTCCCCTGGATTGTAAGGTACATTCTTAACTGCTGGACCAGCAGGGAAGTCCCAAAGAAATCTACTTTTCATCTATTTTATACATGGGGTTTTGGATAAGATTTATAAAACTAAACTATTTTCTTGAGAACCATTGACCTCCTTATCTCTAAATTTTGCCTCCTTATTGCAAATTTTCAAGATATTGATTACAATTCTAGTCTGCATTATACCTCTTTGGTGTCACCACTGTGAGGTCAGGGTGAATTGGGGTGATGTAGTGAAGACTCAAGCAGCATTGAAGAACTGGGCTTTAGAACCCTAAAATAAGCTTAGGCCAAAAATAGTGATGCTTACCTACTAAGTATTTTTAGTTGTCAGGAAAAAAAAAGTCTTGCAGCTGCTCAAGTGATCCCCCAGAAACTTCCGAGTGAACATTTTTATTGTTATTGTTGTTAAATCTGGAAACCAAGCATTTCTGGGACTTCCAAGGGGAATGCTTAAATTTTTTCTGGAGATTGAAGCATTCTTCTGCTTGAAAGAAATAAAGTGAAATGTGTTAAACAAAATGTCCTTTCCTATTAAAAATAAATAAGTAAACAAATACAAATGAATTTGTGATGCTTGAGGTCAGTTTTCCACTGGTAATGGCACAACTTGTTTGCCTGCATAACTCAGCCTTTTCATGCCCAGTCTCAAAATGAGCACACAACCCACTGCATCCCAGACAGCCCCCCAGGATCCTCCTGAGTGCTGATTGGCCCTTCACGGTTGTTCAGCCCTCTGTAGTACTAACTGAACCCTGACCTCTAGCGGCAGGAAAGAATTAGCAAGAACAATGGGATGTTGTCAGTGAAATCCTAACCAAGGCAGGTTCCTGTGGTCCATAGGTCCTGTGTAGCCAAGTTGCAAAGGCAGCTAACTTGGGAAGATAGTAATACACAAATAGATAACCTGTGAAAACCTCAGTCTGAAAGGGATCTCAGATGTTACAATCCCCAACTTCACTGAGAAGGTGAAGGTATAACCCAAGTGTACGAATTCTTTTCTTCCTTATCAGGTAGCACTAATCTACATGGAACTAGGGAATGGGAGCTGAGGATGGATGAGGAGAAAGAAGCCATCATGAACCAAATTGATGCACAACTTGGTTGGCAGTTTTAGAAAGAAAAAAATGTATTTCTTCTTGGTAACATACGGTTTAGTTGGGGGGGGGGGGGGGGGAAGCTACCTGCTACATGCAATAGCATAAATGAATCCCACAAACATAAGCTGAACAAGAAGAGTTAGATACAAAAGAATACATGCATGATTCTAATCACAAGAAGCTCAGTACTAATCTCTGGTGATAGAGGTCAGAAGAGTGATTAACTTTGGAGAGGGTGTTGAACAGGAGGGGCAGGAGAGAGCCTGCAGGGAGACTGGAAAAGTCTTTTTCTTGACTTGGTGGCAATTACACAGGTGTAGAAGCCTGGAAAATCCCATGGACGGAGGAGCCTGGTGGGCTGCAGTCCATGGGGTCGCTAAGAGTTGGACACGACTGAGCGACTTCACTTTCATGCATTGGAGAAGGAGACAGCAACCCACTCCAGTGTTCTTGCCTGGAGAATCCCAGGGACGGCAGAGCCTGGTGGGCTGCCATCTGTGGGGTTGCACAGAGTCGGACACGACTGAAGCGACTTAGCAGCAGCAGCAGCAGAAAATTCTTCAAGATGTAAGATTTGTGAGCTCTCATGTGTATAAATTACACTTTAATACCAACAAAAAGTCGTAATAAAAATGTGCCTAGCACATGGCAAGAGCTTCCTAAATATTAATTAAGGATTTGTTTAATTGATATCTCAGTTCCATTTAATCACCAAAAGTAAAGCACTGTCTTAGAGGAGGAATAAGAAGAAGAGAAAGAGAGTTGAAGGAAAGAGAAAAGTCTTTAAAACAAGGTGTGGGAGAGGGTAGTGGGGAAAACAAAAGAGAATGAAACAGAGAAAGAGAAACCAGAAGAGCATGGAAATCAAAACTGTAATAAAAATTCTTCCAGCAAACAAAAGCCCAGGGCCAGATGACTTCACAGGCAAAGTCAACCAAAAGTTTAGAGAAGAGCTAACCCCTACCAAACTCCTTACCAAACTCTTCCAGAAAATTGCAGAGAAAGGAAAACTCCAAAACTCATTCTATGAGAACACTATCCTCTTGATACCAAAACAACACAAAGATATCCCAGGAACAGGAAATTACAGGCCAATATCATTGATGAACATAGATGTAAATATCTTTAACAAAATTCTAGAAAACAGAATCCAACAGCACATTAAAAGGATCATATACTTATTAAGCGGGCTTTATCCCAAAGATTCAAGGATTCTTCAGTATACACAGATCAATCAATGTGATATATCGTATTAACAAATTGAAAGATAAAAGCCATATGATCATCTCAATAGATGCAGAGAAAGGTTTGGACAAAATTCAACACTCATTTGTGATAAAATTCTCCAGAAAATAGGCATAGAAGGAACATACCCCAACATAATACTACAAACCAACATCGATCTTTATTTTCAACAGTGAAAAACTGAAAGGATTTCCTCTAAGATCAGGAATAAGACAAGGATGCCCACTCTTGCCACTATTATTCAACAGAGTTTTGAAAGTCCTAGACACAGCAATCAGAGAATAAAAAGAATCCAGATTGAAAAAGAAAAAGTAAAACTCTCATTGTTTGCAGATAATATGATACTATACACAGAAAATCCTAAAGATGCCACCACAAAATTGCTAGAATTAATCAATGAGTTTAGTAAAGTCACAGGACACAGAAATCCCTTGCATTCCTATACACTAACAATTAAAATTCAGAAAGAGAAATAAGGGAGACAATCCCATTCATCATTGAAACAAAAAGAATAAAATACCCAGGAATAAACCACCTAAAGAGACAAAAGACCTGTATGAGGAAAACTTTAAGACACTGATGAAAGAAATCAAACACAAACAGGTGGAGAGATATACCATGTTCTTGGATTGGAAGAGTCAATATTTTCAAAATGACTATATTACCCAAAGCAATCTACAGAGTCAATGCATCCTTATCAAACTACCAATGGTATTTTTCAAAGAACTAGAACAAAAAAATCACAGTTTGTGTGGGAACACAAAATACCCCAAATAGTCAAATCAATCTTGAGAAAGAAAAACAAAGCTGGAAGAATCAACCTTCCTGACTTCAGACTCTATTACAAATTTACAGTCATCAAGACAGTAGAATTATCAACCAATAGAACAAGGCAGAAAGCCCAGAGATAAACCCACACACTTATGGGCACCTGATCTTTGACAAAAGAGGAAAGAATATACAATGGAGAAAAGACAGCCTCTTCAATAAGTGGTGCTGGGAAAACGAGACAGCTACATGTAAAAGAATTAAAGTAGAATACTTCCTAACACCAAACACAAAAGTATACTGAAAGAGAGGGTGAGATGTATGGAGAGAGTGATATGGAAACTTACATTACCATATGTAAAATAGAGAGCCAATGGAAACTTGCTGTATGTCTCAGGGAACTCAAATAGTGGCTCTGTATCAACATAAAGGGGTAGGATGGGGAGGGAGGTGGGAGAGAAGTTCAAGAGATAGGGGACATATGTACACCTATGGCTGATTCATATCTATATTTGACAGAAAACAAAATTCTGTAAAGCAATTATCTTTTAATTTAAAATTTTAATTACTAAATTTATTTTAAAAATATGGATTAAAGACTTCAATGTAAGGCCAGAAAGTACAAAACTCTTAGAGGAAGACACACATGATACACTCCTTGATATAAAGCAGCAAAATCCTCTTTGACCCACCTCCTTTAGTATTGGAAATAAAGACAAAAGTAAACAAGTGGGACCTAATTAAACTTAAAAGTTTTTGCATAGCAAAGGAAACCATGAGCAAAGTGAAAAGGCAACCCTCAGAACCGGAGAAAAGACTTACAAACAAAACAACTGACAAAGGATTAATCTATAAAGTGCAGAAGCAGTTCATGTAGCTCAATATCAGAAAAACAAACAGCCCAATCAATATATGAGCAGAAGACCTGAATTGACACTTCTCCAAAGACATATAAATGGCCAATAAACACATGAAAAGATGCTCAACATCACTAATTATTAGAGAAAAACAAATCAAAACTACAATGAGGTATCACCTCACATCAGTCAGAATGGCTATCATCCAAAAATCTACAAACAATAAATGCTGGAGAGGATGTGGAGAGAAGGGACCCCTCTTGCACTGTTGGTGGAAATGTAAATTGATGCAGCCACCATGGAGAACAGTATGGGGATTTCTTTAAAAACTAGGAATAAAACTACCATATGGCCCAGCAATTCCACTACTGGGCATACACCCTGAGAAAACCAAATGTATGCCTGTGCTCATAGCAGCACTATTTACAATAGCTAGGTGGCTGCAGCCATGAAATTAAAGGAAACTTGCTCCTTGGAAGAAAAGTTATGACCAACCTAGACAGCATATTAAAAAACAGAGACATTACTTTGCCAACAAAGGTCTGGCTAGTCAAAGCTATAATTTTTCCAGAGGTCGTGTATGGATGTGAGAGTTGGACTATAAAGAAGGCTGAGCACTGAAAAATTGATGCTTTTGAACTGTGGTGTTGGAGAAGACTCTTGAGAGTCCCTTGGATGGCAAGGAGATCCAACCAGCCCATCCTAAAGGAAATCATTCCTGAATATTCATTGGAAGGACTGATGTTGAAGCTGAAATGCCAATACTTTGGCCACCTGATGTGAAGAGTTGACTCATTGGAAAAGACCCTGATGCTGGGAAAGATTAAAGGTGGGAGGAGAAGGGGACGGCAGAGGATGAGATGGTTGAATGGCACCCCTGATTCAATGAACATGAGTTTGAGTAAACTCTGACAGTTGGTGATGGACAGGGAGGCCTGGTGTGCTGCAGTCCATGGGGGTCACAAAGAGTTGGACACGACTGAGCAATTGAAATGAACTGAACTGAACTGAGGACATGGAAGCAACCTAGATGTCCATCAATAGATGAATGTATAAATAAGGTATGGTGCATAAAAAGTGAAGTCACTTAGTCATGTCTGACTCTTGGCAATCCCATGGACTGTAGCCTACCACACTCCTCCGTCCATGGGATTCTCCAGAAAAGAGCAGTGGAATGGGTTGCCATTTCCTTCTCCAGAGGATCTTCCCAACCCAGGGACTGAACCCAGGTCTCCTGCATTGTAGGCAGATGCTTTACCATCTGAGTCACCAGGGAAGTCTTGGTACATATATACAATGAAAAGAAGGAATCTGAGTGAGTTCTAGTGAGATGGATGACCACAGAGCCTGTTATACAGAGTAAAGTAAGTCAGACAGGGAAAAATAAATATACTCTATTAACCCAGATAAGGCTTCCCTGGTGGCTCAGACCATAAAGAATCTGCCTGAAATGCAGAAGATCTGGGTTGGGTCCTTGGGTCCTTGGGTCAGGAAGATCCCCTGGAGAAGGGAATGGCAACCCACTCCAGTATTCTTTCCTGAAGAATTCCATGGACAGAACAGCCTGGCAGGCTACAGTCCATGGGGTCACAAAGCATTGGACAAAACTGAGCAACTAACACATATAGAATCTAGAAAAATGATTTTGAGGAACCTATTCACAGGGAAAGGATAGAGCCTCAAATGTAGAAAATAGAGCTGTGGACGCAGTAGGGGAAGGAAAGAGCGGGACGAACAGAGGAAGTAGCATCGACATAAATACGCCACCATGTTTAAGACAGATAGCTGGTGAGAAGCTGCTGTATAGCACGGGGGGCTCAGCTGGGTGCTCTGTGATGCCCTAGAGGAGTGGGCTCAAGAAGGAGGTGATATGTATAATTATCGCTGATTTGCATTGCTGCATGGCAGAAACCACCACAACCTTGTAAAGTAATTTTCCTCCTATTAAAAAATAAATTATATACATTATAATTCATATATAAAATTATATATAAATAAAAATATATATGTATGTATAAAACAGACCCCATTGGATGATGAAGAGCAAGCAGTACGTGGGAGGCAGAGCTTTTTGCCATGGTTTCCTTTTCTCTGTGGTTGTCCCTGAAATTATTCTCCCTTTGTTTAGAAATAGCCCTTGAGGTCATAGGAAATATCTAATCTTTTATGTTTAACTTCAAATTTTCTTCTTAAAATATTTGTGAAATTCTCCAGTTGTACAGAACAACTGAAGTTGCAGATTGACACTTGGAACTGGAAATGGTCTCAATTGCCTTTACCATGTAGGAGCCATTGCCTGAAAGATCAATCCCTTTAACACATATTTACTGACCCGCAACCACATGGCAAACTCTGCACTGGCTGCCGGGTTGGCAGTGGAAGAAGCAGGCTGAAACTCTGCTTTCCTGGAGCTCACACTTCCTTTCCTGCTTTTACTCTTTCAGTCAGGTCAGTTCAGTTCAGTTGCTCAGTCGTGTCCAACTCTTTGCGACCCCATGAATTGCAGCACGCCAGGCCTTCCTGTCCCATCACCAACTCCCGGAGTTCACTCAAACTCATGTCCATCGAGTCAGTGATGCCATCCAGCCATCTCGACCTCCATCGTCCCCTTCTCCTCCCGCCCTCAATCTTTCCCAGCATCAGGGTCTTTTCCAGTGAGTCAGCTCTTTGCATGAGGTGGCCAAAGTATTGGAGTTTCAGCCTTAGCATCAGTCCTTCCAATAAACACCCAGGACTGATCTCCTTTAGAATGGATGGTTGGATCTCCTTGCAGTCCAAGGGACTCTCAAGAGTCTTCTCCAACACAGTTCAAAAGCATCATTCTTCGGCGCTCAGCTTTCTTCACAGTCCAACTCTCACATCGATACATGACTACTGGAAAAACCACAGCCTTGACTAGACAGACTTTTGTTGGCAAAGCAATGTCTCTGCTTTTCAATATGCTATCTAGGTTGGACATAACTTTCCTTCCAAGGAGTAAGCGTCTTAAATTTCATGGCTGCAATCACCATCTGCAGTGATTTTGGAGCCCAAAAAAGCAAAGTCTGACACTGTTTCCACTGTTTCCCCATCTATTTCGAATGAAGTGATGGGACTAGATGCCATGATCTTCATTTTCTGAATGTTGAGTTTTAAGCCAACTTTTTCACTCTCCTCTTTCACTTTCATCAAGAGGCTTTTTAGCTCCTCTTCACTTTCTGCCATAAGGGTGGTGTCATCTGCATATCTGAGGTTATTGATATTTCTCCCGACAATCTTGATTCCAGCTTGTGCTTCTTCCAGCCCAGCGTTTCTCATGATGTACTCTGCATAGAAGTTACATAAGCAGGGTGACAATATACAGCCTCGATGTATTCCTTTTCCTATTTGGAACCAGTCTGTTGTTCCATGTCCAGTTCTAACTGTTGCTTCCTGACCTGCATATAGCTTTCTCAGGAGGCAGGTCAGGTGGTCTGGCATTCCCATCTCTTTCAGAATTTTCCACAGTTTCTTGTGATCCACACAGTCAGAGGCTTTGGCATAGTCAATAAAGCAGAAATGGATGTTTTTCTGGAACTCTCTTGCTTTTTCCATGATCCAGCGGATGTTGGCAATTTGATCTCTGGTTCCTCTGCCTTTTCTAAAACCAGCTTGAACATCAGGAAGTTCACGGTTCACATGTTGCTGAAGCCTGGCTTGGAGAAATTTGAGCATTACTTTACTAGTGTGTGAGATGAGTGCAGTTGTGCAGCAGTTTGAGCATTCTTTGGCATTGCCTTTCTTTGAGATTGGAATGAAAACTGACCTTTTCCAGTCCTGTGGCCACTGCTGAGTTTTCCAAATTTGCTGGCATATTGAGTGCAGCACTTTCACAGCATCATCTTTCAGGATTTGAAACAGCATAACTGGAATTCCATCACCTCCACTAGCTTTGTTCGTAGTGATGCTTTCTAAGGCCCACTTGACTTCATATTCCAGGATGTCTGGCTCTAGGTGAGTGATCATACCATCGTGATTATCTGGGTCATGAAGATCTTTTTTGTACAGTTCTTCTGTGTATTCTTGCCACCTCTTCCTAATATCTTCTGCTAATGTTAGGACCATACTATTTCTGTCCTTTATTGAGCCCATTTTTGCACGAAATGTTCCCTTGGTATCTCTAATTTTCTTGAAGAGATCTCTAGTCTGTCCCATTCTGTTGTTTTCCTCTGTTTCTTTGCATTGATTGCTGAGGAAGTCTTTCTTATCTCTCCTTGCTATTCTTTGGATCTCTGCATTCAGATGCTTATATCTTTCCTTCTCTCCTTTTTTTTTTTTTTGCTTCTCTTCTTTTCACAGCTATTTGTAAGGCTTCCCCAGACAGCCATTTTGCTTTTTTGCATTTCTTTTCCATGGGGATGGTCTTGATTCCTGTCTCCTGTACAATGTCACAAACCTCCTTCCATAGTTCATCAGGCACTCTATCTATCAGATCTAGTCCCCTAAATCTAGTTCTCACTTCCACCCTATAATCATAAGGGATTTGATTTAGATCATACCTGAATGGTCTAGTGGTTTTCTCTACTTTATTCAATTTAAGTTTGAATTTGGCAATAAGGAGTTCATGATCTGAGCCACAGTCAGCTCCCAGTCTTGTTTTTGCTGACTGTATAGAGCTTCTCCATCTTTGGCTGCAAAGAATATAATGAATCTGATTTCAGTGTTGAGCATCTGGTGATGTCCATGAGTAGAGTCTTGTGTTGTTGGAAGAAGGTGTTTGCTATGACCAGTGCGTTCTCTTGGCAAAACTCTATTAGCCTTTGCCCTGCTTCATTCTGTACTCCAAGGTCAAATTTGCCTGTTATTCCAGGTGTTTCTTGACTTCCTGCTTCTGCATTCCAGTCCCCTATAATGAAAAGGGCATCTTTTTTGGGTATTAGTTCTAAAAGGTCTTGTAGGTCTTCATAGAACCATTCAACTTCAGCTTCTTCAGCTTTACTGGTTGGGGCAAAGGCTTGGATTACTGTGATATTGAATGGTTTGCCTTGGAAACGAACAGAGATCATTCTGTCGTTTTTGAGATTGCATGCAAGTACTGCATTTCAGACTCTTGTTGACCATGATGGCTACTCCATTTCTTCTGAGGGATTCCTGCCCGCAGTAGTAGATGTAATGGTCATCTGAGTTAAATTCAACCATTCCAGTCCATTTTAGTTCGCTGATTCCTAGAATGTTGACGTTCACTCTTGCCATCTCCTGTTTGACCACTTCCAATTTGCCTTGATTCATGGACCTGACATTCCAGGTTCCTATGCAATATTGCTCTTTACAGCATCAGTCCTTGCTTCTATCACCAGTCACATCCACAACTGGGTATTGTTTTTGCTTTGGCTCCATCCGTTCATTCTTTCTGGAGTTATTTCTCCACTGATCTCCAGTAGCATATTGGGCACCTAATGACCTGGGGAGTTCCTCTTTCAGTATCCTATCATTTTGCCTTTTCATACGGTTCATGGGGTTCTCAAGGCAAGAATACAGAAGTGGTTTGCCATTCCCTTCTCCAGTGGACCACATTCTGTCAGACCTCTCCACCATGACCCGCCCGTCTTACTCTTTAGATAATGTCTAATTTTACAACACCTAACAGTTACCTTAGAAACCACCCTATCTCAGCTGTTTTGTTGTTGATTTGCTTTCATTAAAGTTAGGAAGTTTTATTTATTGGCTTGATGACTGGATACATAGGAAATAAAAACCACAAAAAAGCAAGAGTCCTCCTGGAATAAAGAGGTTAATCATATTTCTGTGGCTGTTGTATGACCAGTCTGTCCCCTCTTCCCTATGGCCGAGGTGGCCAGCGTGGCCAACCAGGGCCGCAGTTATGACTCAGGCTCTGCAGCCTGAGCTCTTATACTGAGCAAGATGACATGAAGCAATAAGCCAGATCCTGGGCGGTGCTGGAAATAATCCACTCCTGCTCTGGACTGTCAACAATGAGTAATCATCTAAAATCTTCTCAAATGTCTTCAGTGAGAATTTCCCTCCTAAGCTGATGCAAGTAATAGCTACAATGGTAGCAAACACTTGTTTACTACCATTATTTTAAGCATTATTAGCATTATTTTAAGTGATAGGCATAGACTGACTCATTTAATTTACAGCAACCACCCATGAAACGGATGAGGAAACCAGGACACTCAGAGCTCCATGGGCAGCAGAGCCAGGATTTTAACTAAACGTTCTGGATCCAGAGTCAGCTTTCTTTGTGTCTCCTTGTTTATCAAGAAGGCTTTCATAATTTTATGAAATTGGCAAGAGCAGGACAGAGTACAGGGATTGCCTGTGTATGTAGACTTTTTCCCACTGTTGCTTACCAGTTCTTGTAATCTTTAATCACTTGACCTTTTTGGATCTCAGTTTTCACATTTTGAAATTGAGGGTGTTGGTCACTTCCTGCCTTTATTCTCCTTGAGCCTACAGATCTTAGGTTTGGAAGCTGCTTTAAATGCCTGAAAGTTAAAGTGAAAGTTGCTCAGTTGTGTCCGACTCTTTGCCACCCCATGGACTATACAGTCCATGGAATTCTCCAGGCCAGAATAATGGAGTGGGTAGCCTTTCCCTTCTCCAGGGGATCTGCCCAACCCAGGGATCAAACCAGGTCTCCTGCTATACAAGTGGATTCTTTACCAGATGAGCCACAAAGGAAGTCCAAGAATACTGAAGTGGGTAGCCTATCCCTTCTCCAGTGGGTCTTCCCAACCCAGGAATCAAACTGAGGTCTCCTGCATTGCAGGCAAATTCTTTACCCACTGAGCTAACATGCCTAATCCAACAATAATTTTACCTGGATGATGGTCAGAACCATCTGCAGAAGTTTGAAAATGTCTAGAGTCCTGAGCCTTATCCTAACAGATTCACCAACATTTCCAGGAGTAAAGTTTCAAGTTCTTACCACTGAAATCAACTCCAAGGGGTCTGATATGTTTGAGAACCACTGATTTAGGTCATATTTCCTCAGTGCTGGAATTCTCTCCACATCATTTTTTCTCCTCTTTAACATGAAAAACATTGAATGAGAAGAAAAGTGGAGATAATAAGATAATAAACCCATGACCCAGCTTCAAAAATTACCCATTCAATACCAATCTTCTTTCAGTTTTACTTCCAATCACTTCATAGTGTTCTTGGCAGGTGATGGTAGCCCTGCTTCTCTTTAAACACCTCCACAGATGGAGCTGTCACTACCTCCTCAGACTGCTCATATTAGTTAGAATCCTTTTAACTGAAAGTGACAAAAACTCAATTCTAGTTTCAGTACGAGATCATCCCTTTGGAATGACAGTAGGGTATTTCACAAAATCCAAGGAAGAGTTGAGCGACCAAGCTGTGGGAGGGTAAAAGTATAGTGAGCCTCAGGAACATCTGGAGCACAGGACTTGACCACTTTGTTTCACTTCCCTCTCCTCTCTCCTTTTCTCTCCTTCTCTTCATCACACCTCTGAGTGTTAGATTTATTTTTTCTTTCTTGCCATACATCTTCTCCTCTGGGTGGGAAACTCTTCTCTAGTTTTACCTCTGAAAGTTTCCACTGCAGCTAGCCTGAATCCTTCACACTCCTAAATCCCCAAAGCCCAGGCAAAGGACTCATTCTCCTGAACTGGGTCTGGGGTAAAGTTCAACGTATTTCAGTGACAGCGTTGAGGGAATGAAAGTAATTCCCCAGAAGTGGGGGTGGAGGAGCTAAGATGCTAAAACACTTTCTGCTACCCATGCCGGGTCCAGCCCCCAAGCCCTCAGACTTCCCTGCAGAAGGCTGACCTCTCCCTTCTTCTGACTCCACCACTAGATCTTTTCCCCCACTTTGGAAATATACAAAGCAAGTCTATTTCTGCTTTCACATGATGTGATTTGAAAACAACTCTCAAATCCCCCACTTAATCTTCTCTCCCCCAGGCCAAATAGCCCTGGTTCCTTCAACACTCCCTGGCTTGACATGATTTTGAGTCCTTTCTTTGTCCTGGTCACTCTCCTCTGGATGGGCTCCAGTTTGTCACTTAAAAATTGGCACCCAGAAGTGAAGGCAATAAATGTTCCAGATGTGGACAGGCCTGCGGAGCCAAGAGCAGAACTAAGCAAGCCCCACACATAACACGCACGTGCACGTGTGCGCTGTGGACAGGCCACTGTCAGCATAGCCCCACTTTGTACTCCTCTTCTCGAGCCTCAGAAATGCACAGTTCATGAAGGTGTTTCAGTCGGCTAAATCTCAGCTCTGTTTATGGGAAGAGTTGTTCTTCTAGCAGCCTCCCATCCTTCCCTAACCATTTTATTGAACCCCAAATATTGATCCCTTATTTTAAATGCACCCTGTTAGTTTGGCCTAGTTATTCCAAGCTGTCAGACTTTGGGAATCTTTATTTTTCACTTTCAACCAGTGGATTTCCCTCTCTGCTGCAAGGGGTCTTCTGCATCTTCACGCCACTGATAAAATGTTGAAGAGAACCACTCAGTACCCTGGGACACAGGGACACACTGCTAGGGATCTCCATGTTGATGTGGCTCCATTTATCAGCTTGCTTTGTGTTTAGTCACCTTACTGAATCCCCCAATTCCTTATTCTCAGTTGTAAAACAACAAAAACCATAAATTGAATTTAACACTCTCCTCTACAAAATGCTAGCAAACCAAATTTAACAGCACATGAAAAGGATTATACACCATGTCCAAATGGGATTTATTCCAGGAAAGTGAGGGTAGTTCAGCATTAAATAAATAAATAAATGAAACATATTGTATTAATAGAACAAAGGAAAACTAGCTTACATGATTATCTCAATTAATGCAAAAAATCATTTGACAAAAATCCAACACTCTTGCATGATAAAAACTCTCAGAAACCTAGGAATAGAAGGAAATTTCCTAAACAGTATACAGGGCATTTATATATATATATATATAATCCACAGTTAATATCATGCTCAGTCGGGACAGATAAATATTTCCCTTTAAGATTAGGGTGCCCGCTTTCAATACTATTATTCAACATTGTACTGGAAGTTCTAGCCAGAGCAATTAGATAAGAAAAAGAAATAAAAATTATCTAAGTTGGAAAGAAGTAAAATTATCTCTATTTGAAGATGACATGCTCCTATTGGGTTGGCAAAAAAGTTGCTTCCATTTTTAAGTAACAATAAAAGGCAGATCTTTTATTTTCATAAGGAACTTTATTGAACAACTTGTTCACCTTTCTGTTCCACTACCTTCTGTCATTTTTCAGGCAACTTCATAATTCCATCTTCCCAAAACTTTTAATCTACTTGAACAAAGAACTGCTCCAGGTGTCTTTTACAGTATTTCAGGGAATTGAAATTTTTTCCATTAAGAGAATTTTGTAAAGACCAAAATAAGTGGAAATCTTAAGGGGCAATGTCTGGTGAATACGTTGGATGAATCAGAATTTACCAGCTAAGCTATAACAATTTTTGCCTAGTCATCAAAGAAACATGCAGTCTTGGATTATCCTGATGGAAGATTATGAATTTTCCATTGACTAATTCTGGATGTGTTTTGTCAAATGCTGCTTTCAGTTGGTCTAACTGGGAGCAGAGAATTAATTGCTTGGTTTTCTGGAAAGGAGCTCATAATAGAGGACTCCCGTCCAATCCCATCATATATACAACATCACCTTCTTTGGATGAAGACCGGGCTTTGGTGTAGCTGCTGGTGGTTCATTTTGCTTGCTGCATGATTTCTTTTGTTCCACATGATTGTGTAGTATCTCCTTTTCATTACCTGTCACAATATGCTTTAAAAGCAGAAAGCGTTCATTATGTTTAAGTAGAAAATTGCATATGGAAGTATAGTCAAGAAAGTTTTTGTTTTTTTTTCCCACTTAACTTATGCAGAACACAAACATCAGAGAAATAAACATAACCAAACTGGTGCAAATGATTTTCAACACTTGATTTGGATATTTTGAGTATGCCAGCTATCTCCCTCATGGTATAATGTTGATTGTTTTCAATTAATGTCTCAGTGTGATCACTATCAAGTTCAACTGGTCTGCTCAATCACAGAGCATCATACAGTGAGGAATCTCCAGCACAAAACTTCACAAAACACTTTTGACACGTTAGATCAATCACAACACCTTTCTCCATACACTGCACAAATCGTTTTTGTGTTTCAGGGTTTTTTTAATGTTTTTTTTTGTAATAATAAATCATAATTGATGAAAATGTTGCTTTTTCCTTTCCATCTTCAATAATAAAATGGCTACACAAAAATTCACCAGTTTTGATGAGTTTTTCTTTAAATGCATGCTACTGTGTCAGCTAATACAAACTAATAAAATTGTTTCAAATGAAGTTAAAGACAACTAAATTCTAGTAGAGCCATCTTATGGGGAAAAAACAAATGAACTTTTTCACTAACCAAATATATGTTAAAAAGCCCCCCAAAAGCATAAGAAATCTTCTACAGCTAATAAATGAAGTCAACAAAATTTCAGGGTATAGGATATAGACTTATAAAAATCAATAATGTTTCTATACATCAACAGTGAACAATGTGAAAAGAATATTAAGAAAATTCCATTTACAACAGCATTGAAAAGAATAAAACATCAGGGAACAAATTTAACAAAGAAAGTGAAAGACATATACTCATAATTATGAAATAGTGATAGAGAAAGTGAATAAGATATAAGTAAATGCAAAGACATTCTACCTTCATGAATAAAAGATTTAATATTATTTAAATGGCAATGCCAAATATTATTTAAATGGCCAAAGTACCCTACAGAATGAACACAATCCAAATTCATATGGAATTGTAAAGGGCTCTAAATAGTCAAGAGAATCTTTTTCTTTTTTAAAAAATAATGATGGGGATTTATACTTCTCAATTTCAAAGCTTATGACAATTTACAGTAAAAAAAAAAAAAAAAGTGGTACTGGTATAAGGACAGATATATAGACCAATGGAATGGAACTGAGAATCCAGAAATAAATCCTACATCTATGGCCAATTGACTTTTGACATGAGTGCCAAGCCCACTCAATGAGTAAAGCATAGTTTTGTCAATAAAGTGTTGAATTTCCTCTGGATTGCCACATGCAAAAGAATGAAACTGGACTCCTACCTAACATAATATATAAAAATGAATTCAAAATGGATCAACAACATAACTGTTTATTATATTAGTTAAAACCATAGAACTCTTAGTAGAAAGCATAGGGGTAATATTTATGCTCTTGTATCTGGCAATGGATTCTTGGACATGACAGTAAAAAGTGTGAGCAACAAGAAAAGATTAGACTTCATCCAAATTTAAAACATTTGTATATCAAATGGCATAACCAAGAAAATGAGTAAACAACCTACATAATGGGAGGAAATATTTGCAAATCATGCATTCTAGCCCAAAATAAAAAACTCTTACAACTCAACAACAATAAGACAAACAACCTAATTTTAAAATGGGCAAAGGCCATGGCACAGGCAGGGAATAGGCATTTCCTGAAAGAAGATATAAAAATGGCAACAAGGATTAGTCATCATTAGAGAAATGGATATCAGCACTATAATGAGATTCCATTTCATATCTACTAGAATGGCAAGACCAACAATAACAAAGTAGCAAGTACTGGCCAGGTTGTAGAGACTGTAGAACGTCACTGCTGCTTGGAAACACAAAATAGTTCAGTCACTGTGGGAAACAGATTCACAGTTCCTCAAAACCATAGAATTAGCTTGAAAAGTTAAACATACAATTATCATATGATCTTGCATTTCCACTCCTAGGTCTTTATCCCAAAGACATAAAAAAAATTTCAAAAACTTGTACTGAATGTTCATGACAGCATTATGGACAATAGCTTAAAGGTGAAAAACTCAAACATCCATCAACTGGATGACTGAATAAATAAGGTGTGGTATATACATAGTGAAGTTCTGATAAACGCTGCAACATGGAACAGCCTTGAAGACAGTATGCTAAGTGAAACAAGCTAGACACAAAAGTACGAGCATTGTGTGATCCCACTTGTATGAACTCTTTAGAACAGGCAAATTTATAGACGTGGAAAGTAGAGTGGATATTACCAGAGGTTGGGGGGACAGAGGAATGGAGAGTTACTGCTTAATAGTTATAACATTTCTGTTTGGAACAATGAAAATGTTTTGGAAATAGATAATGGTGATGGTTGTACAGTATTGTAAATATATTTAATGACACAGAAATAGTTGAAATGGTTAACATTTTATGATGTATTTTATACTACAATTAAAAAATTTAATATACCAAAAACCACTAGATGAATGAATGGTATGGAATTTAACTTATACCTCAATAAAGCTGTTTAAAAACAACACTTTAGAAAAAAATTTTTAATTAATTTATAGTACACTTATTTGGTGGCAAAACCCAACATGAACTGACATGAGATGAAGTAACCTATAGGTTATATATATCCCACTCAGCATGAAGAAAAGTATTTTTTCACAGAAATATTAGTACGTTTGATTCAAGGTGCTGGTCCATATACTGCTAGGGGATTGTTTATATTTTTATTAATATATATATACACACACACACACATATATCTTTGCTTTCAAAAATTTGAAGAATTTGAAATATGAAGGATAAAAAGAAAGTCCTTTGGCAAATGCTCACCTGAGACAGGGGGAAGAGTTGTAACTGCATTTCCATTCCTAGATATTTACTCAAAGTAAAGAACTTTCTAAGGTGATGGTGGTGCTCTCTATTTTGATTGTGTTGATTTCATGGGTGTATTCTTTTATCTGGTAAACTGTAAACTTAAGATCTGTGTATTTTATTGTACGTAGTATCTCAAAACACACAAATAACATATGGAGGAGATAAAGGGACACATACAAACAAAGAATGTACTTCATATAGTTATTTGAAATAATGGGAAATAAATATACAAAGGCCTTAGCAACTGTCTGGCATACACAGGAAGTGCTCAAAAACTGTTGGATGTTAATATTAGGCTGAATACATCTCCCTGGTTTGTGGTGCAATTATAGAAGCAAAATGATTTTCAGATATTTATTTGTAAATATATACATGTTGCTTTGGCTCTGTTACCTTATTTTAATGTATAACAATTAGTTTAAATTTTACTAAGCAAAGGCCTAGGAAGCTCACCAGTCACTGACATTACAGTCACACACAATTGTTAGAAAGAAAGATTAAATTATTTAATCTTAATGATTAAAAGAGAAAGAGAACAATATTGGGGGTGGGGCTCAGGAATATTTACATTTTCTGCAATTATAAGGAAAAATGATAAAATTTATAAATCATTTCATAGTTTATAAATCTAAAAAGAAGCTAACGCTCAGAGAAGTTAAGTGATTTGCCTAAGACCACACAGCTAGAAATGAGGGAGAAATTAGACCTCAAGTTCCATGCAGTTTTCATTATCTTGTGAGCTCTTACCCAGGACTCCATTAACCCCAGGTGAACTCCCTGAAACTTGAATTTCTGGTGAGGAGAGGGTCTACAGCTTTCAACAGATTTTCAAATATCTTCATTACCTCTCTGCCACCTCCAGCAAAATCACATGCCTTTGTAAAGTAAAATATTCAGAATCTAAATATTCAGAAATTTAATTAACAAGATTTCTGTCTTCACCTTGAGAAGAAGTGGCAAATACCAGGCAACTAAACTCATACTCAGGTTTTATTCCAAAAAGTGACACAGCCAACTCTGCCCCCTGCACCTTGCAAGCCAACATCAACAGCAGGGACCACAACAAAACACACTCCATCATCGGCTGGACCATCCTGGTCTCCCTTCTGGAGGGTTTCAGGAATTGATGTCTTACTATCTAAGTAATATTTAAAAGTAATCAACTTTTTTAAGAAAAGAATGTGTGAAGCTAATATGAATGCTGGTTACTAAGTCTCCTCTGCAAGGAGTAACTGGATATTTGTCAGTTTCATACTTCTGGGAGTCATGGGGGGCAGCAGCTGAGGAAAGCTACACTCAAAGGAATGTAGACCCTCATTTTCAAGGGAAAGTGGGGTTTACATAGCTTTTACCTCTTAACATCTCTATTTCAATGTATTTGAGTACGGAACATTCCCAAGTTTCTTCTCTGATGAAATAAATGTACTAGAATCCTGCTGTATATTCATTGCTTGTCATGAGTGGTTGCATCTTTGGATCTAATAGATACCTGTGTGGTGAAAGAAGGACTCAGGGGATTCCAGGTGATCAGTCCCAAGCTCTGTAATAACATGCATTTCAAAAAGCTCTCTGGAGCATAGCTGATTATATAAAATATCTTTTTCTGTCCTACTGACTATAACTGGAGGTTATGGGAGTTTGGGTTTTATAACATGAAGAGAACATTTAGTTATCTCTTATACAAGACCAAAGTAGGAACAAAACTCAAATTCAATTTTAATGTCATAAATATCACAATTAGAACATCTCTTGATCCTTTTGTTCCCCTTAAAAAATGATCAAAATAAGTGTCATCCTTATTGTCACTGACATTGAAAGAAGGGCCGTTCATTGAAGACCTGGTTGTCCATGCAGTTTCGTCTATACTTTAATATGAGATAACCATGCTTATGAGATTGTCCAACAATTTTTAAGAAATTTTGCTTTACTCATGTAAAATAAAGAGAAGGAAATGGCAATCCACTCCAGGACTATTGCCTGGACAATCCCATGGACAGAGGAGCCTGGTAGGCTACAGTCCATGGGGTCGCAAAGAGTCGGAGCGACTTCACTTACTTACTCACTTACTTAACTTTACCCATGACCCCTCATATGGTCTAATTATAAGTGGTCAAAAAATAAAAGGGTCATTTTTCATAATCCAGACATGAAGGCTTTAGTTTTAATCCTGAGATGTTAGTAAATAAAATGAGAAGTCCTCCTTGGAACCATAGGCTTGGTCTCTACCAGTGGCGACTGACAGTACCCTCTTGCTTTTTGTAAGTGCCTCAAGACCTCAGAGCAGGCAGAACTGTTGGGCATTGATTAGCCAATAATACTTTAGTAACGAACATAGGCACACTTCTTAGGAATTGTCAGAAACTAGAATAATAACCACATAAAAATCCAAACCATCTGGCCCATAATAGAGTATGTCTTTCCATAGTCTATATCTTGCTTTTGTAGTGATAAATTATTCTATCACATTCCTAGTAAAGAGTTGGAGAGGAGAGGCCAGGTGACCTTGAAACCTCTGATTTAATTTGAGATTCAGTTTCTGCAGCTTCATATTCGATCATAATTCCCAACTCAGAGAGACATCCTTTTCTTTTCCTTCTGGTCTGACAACCAAGAATGCTACCAGCTGAGTTATAGGAATGATAGATGCATTAGTCAAAACCTGTTCCTATGGGCAGGTGGAAGGAAGGAAGGATGGAGTGTAGATAATCTAGGAGAATTGTTCCCAAATCTGATTGATTACAAGGTTTTTAAAAACACAGATCTCTGAGCCTCAGTGGATGGACTTTGGGGGCCTTGGCGTGGATCCTGGTTTACCAGTCAGCTTTCACTAAGGTAACAAACCACTTCAGCATCTCAGTGGCTCATACAAACATTTGTGCTCACGTTTCATAAGGGCTGTGAGTTGGTGTGGCTCTGTTGGGCATGCCTGGGCCTGACCAAGAAGCATGTGTATCCTCATTCCAGAAACCAGGCTGAAGGAGTATCCTCTAACTAGGGTGTGCCGTTCTCTTAACGGAGTGCAGAAGCTAGAGGGGGTGCCAAGACAAACCGTGCCAACACATCTAATGTTTCTATGTTGGTGTGGCAGGCATCATGCTCACTTATAATTCATCGACTTAGGGCAAATCTACAGCTGCGCTCAGTGTTTTGGGGATGAAAACCAACATCACCTCCAGGAAAGCATGGTATATATGGCAGCCTGAGGGTGGCAAGGGAGATAAATAAATGTGAACAAGCATACAGCTTACCACACCTCAGAATATACAATTTTTAAAAAGCTCCTTGTGGAGTTCTGATTGGCCTCTGATCCCTGGTGTTTCATGGGACAGGCATCTCCCTTTATGCACCTGTCATGACGACTGAGCATCCATTAGTAGCCTCTTCAGCAGAGTGGTTGAGTTAAGCAATGGATTAGTGTAACCCAATCACTCCCTCCATCAGCAGACATGTGTACACAACACATAAGGAAATCTGATGCTTCTGTAAGTTTTAGCAGATTTTGCAAAGCACATTTGTATCCTCTTCTCACGTAATCTCCATAACTCCTTAAGTGGCTATAATTATTCCCATTTTGCAAGGCTCAGAACCAAGCTGAGGGAGATTCAACGCCTGATGGCAAAACACCTAGAAAGAGTGGATTTGGACTGATTTTACTCCCATGTCCAAATGTCCCAGGTTCCAGTGAGTGCCCTGGGTGCCCAGCCCTACTGTTGCCACCACTTCCTCTCCAAGATACGTTTGCATTGATATTGGGATATGTAATGTACATTTTAATTAATTTGTTTATTTGATGCATCTGCACTAAGCACTTACCACATTCCAGGCACTATTCTAGGTGCTGGGGAGGCAGCACGAACAAAACCGATGAAAATCCCTGCTTACAATTTAAGAGAGATGATGTTAAACAATTAAACAGGTAAACTCACATCCAACAGCAACATTTGGAACATAAGCCAGGTGAAGACAAGGGCTGGGAGGAAAAGCAACAGGTGTCTGGCATGGTCAGAGTCAGTCATGGCTAAATTTAACAGGAAGTAAGTCCTTATTAAGAAATGAAGAAAGATTATCTTTCAGTTTTGATCCTCAGACTTCATCAGAGGGCAAAATATTTCTAGAACCTCTTCAAATCACTCCTCTGTTTTGAATGCAAAAAATAAACTCACATTAAATTCTATGGCATAAACTATGTTTCTTTTGACAGATTCACTACTGAAATTCAATTTTTATTAAAATGATCCATGTTGCCTTTCAAAAACTTGAGTAAGAATAGTAAAATTCAATAAAAAAATGAGCACATTTTTCTTCTTGTAAGCCTTAAAGGACATCAAATATACCTCACTGTAGCTATATTTCAGAATAAACACCTCTTACAATGATAAGACAGGTCCTCTGAAGTGTCTAATGCTTTAATAAACAAATTCCCACAGTCAGCAAATTTACCATTTGCTTATTTCTGTCAGGACCTCTCTTTCCTTGAGAAAAACTAAGCTAAGTCATCACTGTTGGATTCTCCACTCAACAAACATAAATTGAGACCCCATCATATATTAGACACACATCTGTGAACTGGAGCTATAGCAATAAAGAAAACAGACCAAATGCCTTGCCCTTTTGGAGCTTACGTTCAAGCTAGATGGAGACAGACAATTAACAAACATGTTTGCTTGTTTGCTGGGGGCCCAAGGGATCTGAGGAAGAAGAGTCCAGACACACAAGTGCTCTCAAGTCCTGAGGTCATCCGCAAGCAGGAAGCAGTGAGTCTTCCAGCACTTCAGCCTTGTTACCACCTACAGAGTCGTTAAGTTGCACCCAGGGCACGTCCCACGCTGGCAAGTGGGTTGAGAGGTGTTGCACTTGAAGCCTCTGGCCCCTGCTTGGATCGTCTGTCAGGCAGTATTTCTGTCCCGCTCTCAAATACAGTGATGGGCATGGGATGTGATCAATTGTTGCAGAATAATTGGTTTGAAGAGGCATCGTGGGGCCACAGCTGGAAATAAGCGCATTCAGAGTGACAGGATCTTGGCAGTCACAGAGGCTGAGGCTTGGAGTCTTGCTTTTCAACCAAACCAAGTGGGATAGCTGGGCATTCATTAGGAAGAAACACCTTCTTCACACCATGACTCTCATATTGCCTCACTCTCTCCCCCCAGGGGTAGCTTCAATGTTACAGTTTATCAATGTATCAAAAGTGAGGTTGGGCAACTGTCACTACAGAGGTAGAATTTACTTTAAGAGTCTGAAAATGTATCTTAAGATATTAATAATTTGAGGGTTCACTTTATTATGAGTAGCTTCAATCATTCAATAAAGAACACACACACAGAAGAAAATTCCGATAGGCATCTTGTGTTAAAAATCAACAAACTTTTACCAAGAGCCTATTCTGTAACTTATATACCTGAAGTCTAGCCATTAACTCAGTGGGAGAAAAAGCAGATGTTGGGGAATTGTCTCAGCACCCGGTAATTTTTTTTTTTTTTGCACACCTTTTTGCATCTCTGTGATATTCTGTCAGTGCAATTATTAAATACCTGCTTTGTGCCATTCACCTTGCTGAGAGCTTTGCATACATGCTATTCAGGCCTCTCCAAGCTTTATGAATTAGTGCTGTCATCACCCATTTGACATCTAGGAAGCTGAGAATCAGAGACCTGACATAACTTGTCCAAGATCAAACCGGAGATTCAATCCCAGGTTTGTCTGGCTCCCAAACTGTGTTCTTTTCACTATCTCAAACTGACCAGAGTCCTGTGCTTTTCTTGCTGTGGCAGAGATCAATGACTCTAGCCAGTTCTTCATTAAAGACCAAAGGTTACTGGCAATCCCTTGAAGGTGGAATTTCAGGGCAACCTCACTTTCTTCATCATACACTACACAAGATCTTTCTTTTTAAAATAAGGGGCATATAGTACTTTAAGAAAGAAGGCAATGGCAACCCACTCCAGTACTCTTGCCTGGAAAATCCCATGGATGGAGGAGCCTGGTAGGCTGCAGTCCATGGGGTCGCCAAGAGTCGGACACAACTTCACTTTCACTTCTCACTTTCATACATTGGAGAAGGAAATGGCAACCCACTCCAGTGTTCTTGCCTGGAGAATCCCAGGGACAGGGGAGCCTGGTTGGCTGCCTTCTATGGGGTCGCACAGAGTCGGACATGACTGATATGACTTAGCAGCAGCAGCAGCAGCAGTACTTTAAGAAGACATGGTTCATATATACAATGCAATATTATTCAGCCATAGAAAAGAATGAAGTTAGGTCATTTGTAGAGACATGGATGGACCTAGAGAATGTCGTACACACTGAACTAAGTCAGAAAGAGAAAAACAAATATCATGTATTAACGCACAAATGTAGAATCTAGAAAAATGGTACAGATGAACCTATCTGCTGGGCAGGAACAGAGACACAGAAGCAGAGAGTGGATGTGTGGGCACAGCGTGGGGAGAGACGTGGGATGAACTGGAGATTGGGAGTGACATGTATACTCTACCATGTGTGAGATATATGGCCAGTAGGAATTGGCTATAAAGCACAAGGAGCTCGGCCTGGTGCTCTCTGGTGACCTAGAGGGGTGGGAGGGAGGTCCACGAGGGAGGGAATATATGTGTGAATATAGCTGATTCACTTCTCTGTATGGCAGAAACTAACACAACATTGTAAAGCGTGTGTGTGTGTGTTAATCGCTCGGTCATATCCCATTCTTTGTGACCCCATGGGCTGTAGCCCGCCAGGCTCCTCTTGTCCATGGGATTCTCCAGGCAAGAATGATGGAGTGGGCTCCCATTTCCTTCTCCAGGGGATCCTCCCAACCCAAGGATTAAACCCAGGTCTTGGCAGGCAGATTCTTTACTGTTTGAGCCAGCAGGGAACCCCAATAAATTTAAAAATTACTTTTGTAATAAGAAGAACATATTTCAGAATTATGTAAGGAGGCTCAAGGCCCTGAAGTTTACTCAGTTTCTCTCCTGTCCTTTGCCCCTTTTCTGATGTGATCTGGTCACGAAAGCCCATGTGCTGCTGTGCACAGGACAAAAGTAGTAATAAGCCAAGGGCCTAAAGAAGACTTGAATTGCAAATGTGAAATTATGTTCCATATCTTCAGAGGACTATTACTGAAATGGATCACACGGAGAAGTCATGGGGGCTTCTCTACCTGGAGGTTTAGAAGAAAGGAGAAGCATTTATACTGGTAACTCGGAAATTTTTGCAAGGGCTGGTCCAAGTGATTCTTTTTATTTTTTTAGAATAATTTTCTTTTCTTTTTCAGGTCACCAAATGATATTTTATCTGTAAAATGGAGACCCTATTCCACCCCTAGAATTGTGGTGAGGATTAAATTAAATAATACAGATGTAAAGAGTAAGTACTATAGGGCCTGACATATAATAGGAGCCCAATTAATGCTACTTCTGACCTATCATTGATCAATAGATTATAAAGTCCAAAAAGTCATGTCTAAGGAGAGAGATCAGTTTAATGCAAGGCTTTCCATCCTCACACCCTTATATGACTCAAAACTGCATCAAACTGAGTTTGACTTTAAACAATCTTTGTGAGTTAAAAGTTCACACAAATAAAGAGGCCAGAGAGGTAAGGAACAGGATCTCTTTGTCTCCGTCAGGCAGATGGGCCCTGAAATTGCTTGGTTTCAATTCCCTCTTCAGCTTTCCAAGACTTTGCCACTTACTAAGCACTCAGAAGTTTCACCGAAGCAGGATCATTTTGTGTGAGGAAACCCTCAAGCAAAGCAGCTCATATTTCCATATAGAGACCCCACTATTAGTCAAAACAACACTTTGGATCATTCCAATTAATTATTTACTTAAAGTTCCACATCTTCTTTCTATGACTATAGATAGTCTCCGGGGAGTGTGACTTGTTTTTTCGTTATGGCCGTTATTATATTAGGTTACTCAAGTTAACGTACTGCGTCAGGAATGTTCCTTCCACTTGCTAAACTTTTTGAGGGTTTCTTCATTCACGTATTCATCAGCGAAACGTCCTCTAAAGAGCTTTTCTCATTCCTTTTCCTATTTCTCCCTGGGCTGCAAAATGGAAATAAGTGCTCAGTCAGTAATACCATCGCAAGGTTCTTTGGAGGCATCTATGAGCAGGGCATGGCAACCACTCCAGTATTCTTGCCTGGAGAATCCCCATGGACAGATGAGCCTGGCGGGCTACAGTCCATGGGGCTGCAAAGAGTCAGACACCACTGAGCGACTAAGCACAGCACAGCCCACAGAACTATCAGAGAGGTGCTTCCTGAGGGATGGTGTAGTTCAACCTGACTCCTTCTAAACCTCCAAAAAGCTCACAGAAACACCATTCTGATTCAGCTTGCCCATCTGTGTGCATTCCCTCTCTTGAGAGGAAAGGAAAAGCTCAAGAGATAAGAGAAATGAGGATGGCAGAGGGGGTTAAGAAGGGGTAGAGAAGGCTCAGAGACAAGAAAGGAAGCAATGGAGGTGTGATAGCCCAGCAACGTCTGCATCCCAAGCCTCTGGAAACCCTCCTGGAGTGATGCTGAATGGAATCGCTTCTCACTTTAGCATCTCACCTCCTGAGCCCCAAGACAAAGCTGCTAAAGATCAAAACTGTCTGTGAGTGGTGGGATTCCCTGATTAGTTCCTTTATTTCTCATCTGACTTTTTTTCATGAGCCCTCCACCTGCCTTAAGTAGCAAGAAAACAACTCCGTTTAGTCCAGTTTAGTCTTCAGGTTAGTTCTGCCCAAACATATACACAGAATCTTTAGATTCACTTGTTTTTCTCCTCACTTTGTCTGGACTCTCATCTCCCTCTCCTGCTCCTCTCTCTGCTCCTGCAGCCCATGACACTGGGGGAGGGGAACCCCTGGATTTGCACTTGTGCCTGGGTGTGAGGTGCCTGGTGTCTGCTGAGGAATGCTTGGCACCACCCCGTGGCTGGTGTCCACAGCTGGCACCCGCAGCTGACATCTGTGGCTGGAGTACTTTTGGTCTATTTCTGCTTGGCTTGCTCACAGCCTGGGGCCCCTCCCTGCAGACTTAAGCCCCACTGCCTACCCCACTCCTGCTAATGAAGACGCTTTGAGTCTCTGCCAGGTCCTAGCTGTCAACAATGCTGTCCTGATGTGGCAGGCTCATCTCAGTCACCCCAGCAACCTAGGTCAGTTCTGTGGGTTCACAAAGGAGCATCCAGGCCAGATGAAAACAGGAAAAGCTCAGACTCACACACCAGTCCCTTTATCCACCTGCATATCCCACCCACAAATACTCTGAATTTGTAGGACTCTCCATGGAGTTTCAGGATCAGTTATCTCCATCCAAAACAAAAGGTAGGTCAAAAGTCCTTGTGTTCTCACAAACACTCTCAGCCTATCCTCTAAGCCCTCCTCACTGCATGAGGGTCTCATGACCCAGAGAGGAAACATCCAGATATTCTTCCTGATTTCCCTGAACTCATTGCTCCATCATCTTCTCTCTACAAGCCCTTGGCCTTGGAGGAGTGAAGTTTTCTTTGGGGGTCTCCTTCTTCTCTACACTACATAAAACCGTATAATGTGTTTCATCAGGACTAGTTTGATATGCTAAATGGACATCAGAGTCATTTAGAAAATTCTAGTTTCATAATGGCTGCCTTCAAGGCTATTGTGTCTTGCTGCAAATGTTTGAACACCAACATTGCCATAACAATTTTCCATGTATTTTTACTTTGTGATAACCTTACTTTATATTGACTAGAACACTGATCATAAATACTTAAGATAGAAGAGAAAGAGTATTAATATCACTCAAAATATTGTACTCATTTTGAGGGAGCAGAGATGTTCCTCTCGGGCTTCTTGCTCCATGGATTGGTCCTCAGAATGGCTATTGCCTCTGACTGGTGTTGAAATTATTAGGGTAGCAGCCTCCGTTCTATCTCCTAGGAATTGTCTGTCCCTGACAGTCATTGTCCATCCAGGCTGTAGACCATGGAGCCATTTCCTCTGGGGATGCCACTGAGATCTTGTTGCTGAAAATGAAATCTCTTGGATCTTCTATTCATTCATCAAGCATTTATTAAGAATCTCCTATTGGTATATACTGATCCAAATGCTCTTAGACACAGAAGTAAGAAGAAGGAACAAAATAAATCTGCCAGAAAACCTTGTCATTAAGAGTTTGTGTCTCTCCCCCAAAGTGGTAAAATGAGTTTGATTGTAGATGTCAACCTACAGTCTTAGATGTCCATGTCAACCCTACTCTGCTTGACTCTATGAAGACCAAGAGAGATTTAAACCTCATTCATTCTTTCATCCATTCTTTTAACAAACACTGATTACTGTTATATCGCAAGCACTTTGCTAGGTTCTGGGGAAGCTGAGATCATTAAGAAATATTATCTTCTGCAAAGCATTCTAGATCATTCAGAAATATAGACATTTCCATGGCAAGAGTAAAGCGGTGTTACAGCTTTTCCCATCACCTGCATCAGTGGACTCTGCACAGTTCAGTCCCTCAGTCGTGTCCGACTCTTTGCGACCCCACGAATCGCAGCACACCAGGCCTCCCTGTCCATCACCATCTCCCGGAGTTCACTCAGACTCACGTCCATCGAGTCCGTGATGCCATCCAGCCATCTCATCCTCTGTCGTCCCCTTCTCCTCCTGCCCCCAATCCCTCCCAGCATCAGAGTCTTTTCCAATGAGTCAACTCTTCACATGAGGTGGCCAAAGTACTGGAGTTTCAGCTTTAGCATCATTCCTTCCAAAGAAATCCCAGAGTTGATCTTCAGAATGGACGGGTTGGATCTCCTTGCAGTCCAAGGGACTCTCAAGAGTCTTCTCCAACACCATAGTTCAAAAGCATCAATTCTTCGGTGCTCAGCCTTCTTCACAGTCCAACTCTCACATCCATACATGACCACAGGAAAAACCATAGCCTTGACTAGACGGACCTTAGTTGGCAAAGTAATGTCTCTGCTTTTGAATATACTATCTAGGTTGGTCATAACTTTTCTTCCAAGAGTAAGCGTCTTTTTGCGGTGAGTGCCAGGGATGGCTTGGTCAACTTGGTCTTTGGTTGAAGGAGAAGATGATTGGGAAGGAGACATGAAGAAGGTAATGGCTTGATTGAGACTTCAAATATTTGTTTGTTTGCCTGTTTGTTTACTTATAATCAAGGAAAGGTTTCTAAGCAGAAGGGTAAGGCCAGAAGGTGATCAGCAGCAGAAAGGTTCCAGGGAACTACAAGCAGATGGAATGAGTATGGGAGGAACCAGTGGAACAGAAGAAGATCAAGCCTGGTTCCTTGGGCAGATGCCAACCTGTGGGAGGTGGTGCTGCTGGCTTGTTCTTTTCACACCATACCCCATCAGCTCTTAAAGTCATCATTATGAATGTTTCAAAAGAAGGACAAGGGCCAGAAAGAAGGGAGAGCTGATAGTCCCAAAATAGACAATCATTGACTACACTGAAGTCTTTGACTGTGGGGATCACAACAAACTGTTGTAGGAAATTCTTAAAGAGATAGGAATAACACCGAATGCTGTCAACAGCCTGAGTCGGCATGAGGAGGCGAGGTCCCTGGCCAAGGTCATGTGCTGGAAGTGATGGCTTAGGGTCCATTTCAGGTATCCTTACCCCAGAGCAAGCCCCACTTCCACCACTACCTTCAACCAGCATGTGACATGTGAGTTTCAGAGAGAGGTCAGTGGTTCTGTGGAGTCCCTATCAGATTTCAGGTAAATAAGCGAAAGAAGAATGAAAAAAACGTAGATTCCCTCTGAAATAATTTTGGTTTATAATGAGTGGAATCTAACCAGATGTCAAGTTCCAGCTTCATATTTTTTATTTTTGTGAGGTCCCTGTTCTCTTTGAGCTCAATTTGCTTCAGAGGAAATGCCATACATGGAAGAAGGGTTTGAGGAGTGCAGGGGAATGACAATTTAGTTACACATGCCTGGGGAACAAAGTAAGGTAACCACGGAAAGATATGGGCCTCTGTCTTGGGTGGGCCACCTTCACCTGCCTCCCTCTCACTGTGGCCATCGTGGTGAGCTGAGAAATGCCAGAAGCTGTTTATGGAGCTAATTTGTATAGAACTCAGATATACTTAAAGGTCAGTTTACTGTCACCTACTGTGACTCACTTCTGTACCAAGGCAGCAGCAACAGCTTGATCCCTACCCTCTTTGACTTCATTATTCGAAACAGATATGAAAGCACCGTATCACCAAAAGGAGAATTAAAGCTCGACAGTCTCTGCTCTTAGGCATATTCCTACATGTGCCCACCTGTGTCTCGGTCTGTATGCGGGAAGTATATGAGATCAACCTTGGCATGCTTTGAGAAATCAAAGATTCTGGATCAAGAAGAGTCAAATTTCTAAGAGCACTAAGAAATCAGATCTATTTGAACCTCAGCATTCCATTTACAAATCGCTTATAACCCCTAAGTCTCTGATTCCTTATCTGTAATGTGGATGTGGTAAGCGTGTCCACTTCATAGGGGTGTTGTCAAGTTCAAATGTATTAAAAATATGTACTAAGCTAACATATAGAAAAGCCTGAGCCTGTCTATATTAGAATTAAGGGATGAAAAATATTCATCTTTTTAAAAAATTTTAAATTTATTTATTTTAATTGGAGGCTAATTACTTTACAATATTGTGTTGGTTTTGCCATACATCAAAATGAATCCACCCCGGGTGTACACATGTTCCCCATCCTGAACCCCCCTCCCACCTCCCTCCCCATACCATCCCTCTGGGTCATCCCAGTGCACCAGCCTTTTTGATTAAATAAGTCATCTTTATTCTCCTTATCAGCAAAGAGCTTTTATTTAAGTAGGAAGCAATAAAAGAAATTTTGCAAGTCAGATTATTAGAATACATTAAACAGAACACTTGGCATTAATAAAACAAGCACACATAAATATTTGAAAACAAATCAAAACACTTTTATTGGCATTAGAAATGGTCATCATTTTAAGAAAAAAAAAATCCCTTAGTTGGATCCTCCAAAGGAAATTTAAAACTGAGTATAATGGGCAATGACTTTGATGCGTAACAGAGGAACGCTGCACAGTGACAGGCAATGAGGAGGGGATGTCAAGAGCTGAAAGGACTGAAGGGCACAGGATGTAGAAGAAAGTACATGAGCTGGTTGCAAGGCTTTGATTTGGGTTTGGTTACCAGCCAGCCCTGAACTTGTACCAAGTACCTTCGTTTTCAAGTTAAAAGTCATTTACTGGAAATCTGTCATATATGCCCCAAAAATGTCCCCCCAAGAGTTCATATGAAACTTGCACACAAGTAATTCAACTCTAAGGGATGCTGTGATAAATAATCCTTTGATGGAGACACAGCCAGATACTCTTGGAGCACAGTGCAGAGCACAACCCTATCCTTGGAGTAGGGTTGGGTCCTGACAGAAAAGAACAAACAAGTCTGTGGCCTCCAAGGGCTTAGAGTGTGGCTAAAGAGAGAAGAAAACAGTTATAAAATGTTCAACAACTTAAAGGCAGGTTCTAACTAAAAAAGGTCGAAAGCACAGAGAACTTATATTTCCTGGTCTTGGGTAAATACATTTTCATTGTTGTTGTTTGGTCCTAAGTCATGTTTGACTCTTTGCAACCCCACAGACTGCAGCACGCCAGGCTTCCCTGTCCTTCACCATCTCCCGGAGTTTACTCAAACTCTTGTCCATTGAGTCAGTGATGCCATCCAATCATCTCATCCTCTGCCATCCCCTTCTCCTCCTGCCTTCAATATTTCTCAGCATCAGCATCTTTTCCAATGAGTCAGCTCTTCACACCAGGTGTGAAAAGTATTGGAGCTTCAGCTCCAGCATCAGTCCTTCCAGTGAATATTCAGGACTGATTTCCTTTAGAATTGACTGGTTTGATCTCCTTGCTGTCCAAGGGACTCTCAAGAGTCTTTTCCAACAACACAGTTCAAAGGCATCAGTTCTTTGGCACTCAGCCTTTTTTTATTGTCCAGCTCTCACAGCTGTACCTGACTACTGGAAAAACCATCAGTTCAGTTCAGTTCATTTCAGTTCAGTTGCTCAGTCATGTTCAACTCTTTGCGACCCCATGAACTGCAGCACGCCAGGCCTCCCTGTCCATCACCATCTCCCGGAGTTCACTCAAACTCAAGTCCATCGAGTTGGTGATGCCATCCAGCCATCTCATCCTCTATCGTCCCCTTCTCCTCCTGCCCCCAATCCCCCCCAGCATCAGAGTCTTTTCCAATGAGTTAACTCTTTGCATGAGGTGGCCAAAGTACTGGAGTTTCAGCTTTAGCATCATTCCTTCCAAAGAACACCCAGGACTGATCTCCTTTAGGATGTACTGGTTGGATCTCCTTGCAGTCCAAGGGACTCTCAAGAGTCTTCTCCAACACCACAGTTCAAAGCATCAATTCTTTGGCACTCAGCTTTCTTCACAGTCCAACTCTCACATCCATACATGACCACAGGAAAAACCATAGCCTTGACTAGATGGACCTTTGTTGGCAAAGTAATGTCTCTGCTTTTGAAAAAGCAAAGTCTGACACTGTTTCCACTGTTTCCCCATCTATTTTGAATGACGTGATGGAACCAGATGCCATGATCTTCGTTTTCTGAATGTTGAGCTTTAAGCCATAGCTTTGACTAATGGACCTTTTTAGACAAGGTAATGTCTCTGCTTTTAATATGCTGTCTAGGTTTGTCTTTGCTTACCTTCCAAGAAACCAGCATCTTCTAATTTCATGATTGCAGTCAAACCTTTATTGTCATGCCTTTCTATTATAGACCTTTTTTTTTTTTTTTTTTTTTAAGTCAGATCAGGACAGAGCTTGCCCACATATAGAGATGATTGGTCTCTGCACAAAAGAAACTGCTGTATGCTGGCTACAGGCACGGGTGCCTGGGTGTGACTGTCTGCATGCAAACTGATGCTCCTACTCACTAGTTCTGTGACTTTGAGGCAGTCACCTAATCTTTCTGGGCCTCAGTTTCATCTTCAGTAAGATAAGCCTAGTCATGGAACCTGCTTTATAAAATTGTTATGAAGATTAAATAAATCAATGTATTTAAAGATTTGGGTAATACCTGGTACATAGCAAGTGTTCAATACATGTAAGAATAATATTATGACTACACCACAATTAAAACCATGAGAAGCCTCGTCATTTGTTTTTCTTTTGCTTTCTTTACACTCACCCTCACAAAACATTAATTGTTATGCTATTGTAGAACCAATGGAACTGTAGCATACTTAGAATACAGCCTCCACTGGCCCTCTATTTAATCTGACAGTCTCTGATTGGTCTTTCAGGAGTCTTCCAAGACTCTTTGCAAACCAGGTTGAGTGGCTCTTCTGTAGGTTCCTAGGGCCCCATATATTTAGTCTCGCCAGCAATGTGGTTTTTGGAATGTGTCACGGAATGTGATTTTTGCTTCATTTGTCTGCCTCTGTCTCACTCACTCCTGCACCAGGAGAGGCAATTCCTTGAAGGAAAAAACTGCATCTTGTTTTCCATTGTATCTCCAGGAGCTAACATGGTGCCTGACATGACATTGAGTGTATATGTTAACTGGGAGGAAAAGAAGAAATAAGATGGGGGAGGGGGAAGGAAGGAATAAGGGAGGGAGGGAGGGATGGGGGAGGAAAGAAAGAGGCAGAAGGCAGAAAAGGTGTGTAGAGGTGCTCCAGTCCTGGCAATGTGACGTGTGTCTGAGTCTGCACACCTTCTTTCCTCTGCCTCTCCTGTCCCTCCAGTCCTATAAAGTGAAGGGAAGTTTGAGCCATGAGAATGTTTTACTTACCCCAAATCACCACTGGAGAAATCCACTGCATTACTGAACACTTGTAATGGGTTGGCTCCACTTCAGAATATAGGGTTTTGCTGCCCCTGCCAAACAGGCTTATCCACGAGAAGCTTAGATAGTGCCTTTGCCCACACCTGTCTGGCTCAGGGAGCTTGTTGGTCTGTCAAGGGGAGAGCTGGGCATTGAGAAAGGCTGATGGGCTTTGACGAGAGAGGGAACCGGGCACACAAGTCTCGCTTATAATCCATTCCAGCTGCTCCTCTGCTGGGGGAAACTGGCATTCTGTTTTGTTGGCCCCTTTTCCATCAGGACAGCTGTGAAACCCTACTCAGTGAAGTAATCGCAATAACAACCACCACTTTGCATGTTGATGCCTTTCTTCCAAGGAACTCAAAGTTCTTTGGAGACATAACCTCATTAATCCATCCTGCCTGAAGTGGTGGCTGATGGGGAGGGGTAGGAACTCTTACTCATGCTTTCAGGGCTGGGGGATTTGGAGGAGGGGAAGAGTGGAAAAGGAAGAGAAAGAAATTTTAGAGCTAGGAAAGATAAGCAATGGTATTTTCCCCTGAACCCCACTCTGGCACAAAGATAACATTGCATAGGACAAAACTCAGTTAAATGTCAGATTTAAAAAAAAAAAAAAAAAAAAACCAACAAAACACTCTGAATATTCACCATCCCCTCAAAGGAAGAGAATTCTAAGTGAGAAGTTAAGAAACCTGATTTCTAGCCCTGATATTGACACTAAATAGCTGTGTGACCTTGAGCTAGCCCCATCCTTGGAGTAGTAACTTCATATTAGAGCATGTGACCCAGTGGTAATGATAGAAGAGCCAAGAGACAGGAGACCGATGCCTGCCTTTACAGCAGCGTGGCTTTAGGTTTGTTCCTAGCTCCCAAGGCTCACTTTTCTTATCTGTGAAATAAAAAAATTAGACTGGATTATCTCTAGAGTTCTTTTCAATTCCAATAAAACCAGTTATTCTAGAAATGGTGCGCTGGGAAACATCAGATCTGATTTCTGCTTAGACTTCAGGAAATCCAATAACTATCCGTGTCGGTTTGCTACCACTGCCACCCTGAAACTCAGTAGTTCCTATAAAACAACAACTTATGATTTCTCACCATTTTGTGACTTGCCTGGGCAGTATGGTGGCTTCACATGGGTTCCCTTTTGTGATCGAATTCAGCTTGAGGTTGGAAGGATTCAGTTGGGACATCTGTAGAATCTGGGCCTCCTTTGCTTTGTGGTCTTTTCATCCTAAAAGAGGCTACATCTAGCTTTCTCACTAGTGGTGGTACCACTTCAAGAGGGCTAGCCTTGGTGCTTATGTGCTCATTACACCTCTTCCATGTCAAGTTCAATACTATCTTGTGATCTCAAGACCTCAAGAAAGTCACATGGCCTAGAATCAGTGAGGGAAGGGCTACACAAGGACATTGTTAGAGCCGAATTATGTCCTTCCAAAGGGTAAGTTGAAGTCCTAACTCCGTGTACCATAGAATGTGGCCTTATTTGGAAATAGAGTCTTTTCAGATACAGTTAAGTTAAGGTGTGGTCTACAGGAGTAGGATAGACCCTAAACCAATGTTACTGGTGTCCTTATAGGAATAGGGAGAGTCACACAGAGGCGAGATGGCCATGTGATGACAGAGACAGATTGGAGTGATGCTGTCAAGAAGCCAAGGAATGCCTAGGGCTACCAGAGGCTAGTGGCAAGGAAGATTTTTCTCCTAGAGTTTTTGGAGGGAAAATGGCTCTGCTATGCCAGTCTTGATTTCAGACTCTTGCTTCAAGAACTGTGAGAGGATACATTGTTCCTGTAAGCCACCCAGTCTGTGGTACAGCAAGCCTAGAAAATTAATACAGGCATGAACACCAGGAGGCAAGGTTCTCTGAGGCCCACTAGTGTAACAATCTAGCACACCATTTACTCTCATGAGCATAATTACACAAATGTTATATGATTATTGTCCAAAATATGAGAAAATGTAGGTGTGGTAGATTGCAATAATTCTTTATCCTTCCTTTAGTCCACGGCCTCTGCTGTATGACTTGACACCCTCCACCGCAAAAGAATTAGAGCAGATTCCCTTTCTTCCTCACTTTCTTATGGTCATGTGACTTGCTTTAGCCAATGGAAGAAGAAGGAAAGGCCATCATGCCAGTTTCTTAACAGGCCTTTGTATTTCTACAACAACTGTCTGTTCTGACTGTTCCTTGTGGCCAAGGTGCTCTGCCTAAGATGCTGTCTCTTGTGCTCCCAGAGCTGTCTGTCCCTAGGTATGAACCAGGACTGCCACTTCCGTCACGCTCAGGGGTTCAGAGCTATGTGCTACTCTGGGTTGAAACTAGAGAGAATGCTCCTGTCTCTATAAGGATCAAACCTATACCAAAGCTCTCTCTTCTGTTTTCTCCTGTTCTCCTCTAGCACAGGTGTCCTTAACACTTCCTTCTAGAGTCCTTTTCTCCAATGCTCAGCACACATACCAATAAAATTGAGATTCAGCTTTTTCATTCTGGTTACATAAATCAGTGCCAATGTCTTTACTATTGAGATGGGAATCACACTACACCAATCACCCTGCAACTTGCCATTTTTACTCAACAGTGTATCCCTCATCTTCTTTCATTACCATAAATACAGATTTGTCCTCATTTTTAATAGCGGCACGTATTTCCATAGGCACATGGACAGCCATATGCATGCATGTGTATGATCAATAGCTTCGGTCATATCCAAGTCTTTGTGACCCTATGGACTGTAGCCCGCCAGGCTCCTCAGTCCAAAGGATTCTCCAGGCAAGAGTACTGGAGTGGAGTGGGTTGCCATGCCCTCCTCCAGGGGATCTTCCCAACCTAGGGATCAAACTTGGATCGCCTACATTGTAGGCAGATTATTTACCTTCTGAGCCACTGGGAAAGCCCATCCATATGTATATGCAAAATTTATTTAAATAATTCCCTACTATCAGACATTATGTTTGTTTCATTTGTTTCATTTCTGTTCATTAATAATGTTGTAGTAAATACACTTTTACATACTTGTTCCATTATTTTAGAAATAAATTCATAGAGATAGAATTGCATATACAAAACATTTTTTAAAGGATTTCAGTATAATTTTCCCAAATTACTATCTGAAAACACTATATTAATTTATACCTACCCATGTGTAAGAGGGCTAATTTTTTAATTCTCATGTAAGCACTATGATTCTTTACATCTTTGCCAAATAATAAAAAACAAAGTTTGTGTTTCATAGTGTATTCCTCAGTTCTCTTTTAAACAATTGGGTTGCTTAGAAATGTGCTTATAAAACTGAATGGGAAAGAGACAGCAAGAATAGAGGATACTGATGAGATCAGAAATGAGCTCACAGAAAGAAACCGAGAACAAGGAAGGAGCAGATGTGCAGGTCAAAGAACTGCTGTTAATGGTCGTGCTTCATGGATTTTTATTTCGCACATTAATTTAAAATGGCTCAGATGTGAGTGAATTCAGATTCAAAATGGTGTCACTCTAAGTTGACACACTCACAGAGGTTGAAAATGTAGGAGAGAAATTCCAAACAAGAGCAGATCTGAGTAAAAGTGAAATAGTGTATCAGGGAAAGAGTTACCCCCCAAACATGATATTAATTAGGAGGACATGCAGTATGCAAAAAACTGTTTTGGGGAGTAACCAAGTTAGATATGAGCTTACTGAGTGGAGAGGAACAAGATCAGCCAAGAGTAAGGATTTACACACAGGCAGTTTCTGCCACATTGGTCTAAGATAGGATCAGGTGCTGCAAATGTGGACGGATCTATTTAGTTGAACATGTCCATGTTATCTACAGTGGTGCTGGTGCTAAGAAAGGGAAGGGGTTATCTATCTGGGATGTCAAATGGATTAAAAGAATAACATTTCATCTGCTACTTTCATTCAATACTGGTAATTTGGTTTTAGATATACATATATTTAAAACCAAATAATACACACACACACACACACACACACACACATGCATGCATGATAAGTTGCTTCAGTGTTTGCAACTCTATGGACTGTAGCCAGCCAGGCTCTTCTGTCCCTGGGGATTCTCCAGATAAGAATACTGCAGTGGGTTGCCATGCCTTTGTCCAGGGGATCTTCCCCACCCAGGGACTGAACCTATGTCTCTTGTGTTAGCAGGAGGCAGGAGGGTTCTTTACCACTAGAGTCACCTGGTATATATAATTCATTTCACAGGTCTTAAACACATGTATTCCATGTGGCCCAGAATCTCACTTTCAGGAGTTCATCCTAATAAAACTATTCAGCATACATCCAAATATTTAGATACAGGATGTTCACTGAAACACTGTTTATAAATTAATGATGCTAAAACATATACTGAGACCATTTAAAATGATATTATAGAAATATTTTTACTCACATGGATCAATGATCATGAAATATTATATTTTAAAACAGAACCTGAAAAAGAATAGATACATATACATGCATAACTGAATCTCCTTGCTGGACACCTGAAACTAGGGCAACATTGTTAATCAACTATACTCCAGTATAAAATAAAAAGTTAAAGAAAAGATTGCAATGTATGATTCAGTATTGTATGGGTGGATGAGTGTCAGCAGTCTATGACGTTCCATTAAAGACAGCTACCACTAATACTTGACTTTTACTAGTTCTTTGATCCTGTTTTCACGCTTAGATTAAGGAGTCCTACTGCAAGGATGGTTGGAATCCTACACTTGAAGCACTTGTTTTTGCTGGCTCAGTGTTTTCTTCTCCAGAGTCCACTAAGCTGAGGCATTGCGAGTGACATAAATGGGGACTGAAATTATAGCTACACTCTGATTCCAGACTCATGACACTTCTCCTCCAGTCCCTCTTTCTATGTTTATATGATCTTGACACTTGGGATGAATTCCTTCTCAGGAATCCCGTGAATCATCTTTGATAATTTGACTTCTACTGGGGAAACAGCACCCAAACACACGTGCAGTTTGCCAAACATAACCATCCATGTTTGGACCCCACATTTGGACCTGTCTTAGTTCCATCCTCATAATGTTTCCCAGCCTCCATCTGATTCATGTGGAAGCAAACATACCCTTGGGAAGAGGTGGTGGGCAGAGGTGACATCTAGTAGCATATAGCAAACATATCTGAATCTTAGCTCTGGATTACTCAGCTTATTTTGTCACATGTTTTTGTGCATGTAACTGTGAAAAATATTAATGTGAAGACCTGAAGAATAGGCACCAAAAATATTGACAGTCCAGTGGTGGGTTATGGGTAATTTGTTACTATTGTCTTCTTTTATCTTACCTATGTATTCTAATCTACAGGGATCATATATTCCTTGTGAACATTAAACATCAGAAGTAATTTTTTAAAGATACTCTCAAAAAAAAAAAAAAAAAGCTTCTCTGGTGACTCACCTGGTAAAGAATCTGCATGCAAAGTGTGGAAGACCTGGGTTTGATCCCTGGGTTGGAAAGATGCCCTGGAGAAGAGAATGGCTACCCACTCCAGTATTCTGGCCTGGAGAATTCCATGGACTGTATAGTCCATGGGATTGCAAAGTCAGACACGACTGAGAGACTTCACTTTCACTTTTTTGAACAAGCACTTTGAGGTGTCTATTGTGTCACTTCCAAACATTCTATAGTGATAACTATCAGGTGAATTCTTGATTCCGGGGCCATCAACTTAAGTGTTTTTCCATTATATAGCAATTTTTAGTAATTTTTTCCTGATCAAACCCATTCCTTCACAGTAATCCTAAAATGGCCTATTTATTTGGGATTGATAACTTTGATGAATAATGTGAAGAGAATAGACAAATATCCAAGTTTGAAAATATGAGAGAAATCATTACAGAGAAGATTCATGAAGCATTTTGGAAAGCAGTTGGGTATCACTGTAGGATCCTCAGGGAAGCTTTACAAGCTTAAGTGTTTGTAGTGTGATCAAAGTGGCCAGATTTTTGGTAAGACACTGGCTTAAAGTCTGAGAGATGGAATGTAGTACAGTTGGATGCAGAGAACAAATATGGACTCCAGTTGATTTTGGGAGGTGACATAAAAGAGAGAAGGGCAGATTTCAAATTTACTGTAGAGGAGGAGAAACTTGGCAATAGCCATGGGCTGACTCCTTCAGTTTCTGTTCAAATTTTCCCAGCCCCTCCCACTTTATGTGATACCCAGGGGGATGCTCCAGCCTTTGGATCCACCCAGGCTTGATCTCAGGAGTGGCCTCCATGTTCAAGAAAGCATCTGCCACTATTTGGTCCAGTCTTAACCCCCCAGCCTCCTCAGAGACGGGGCATGCCAAAGTTCTTTTGTAAGTATGTAGTGAGAGTTTGAGTCACACTCTTGCTTAAGAGGATATTCTATGCATTTTCAGACATATGACTAACTGGGCAAAAAGCTTAGAAAATATAACTCGGAATAACACAGTGTTCAGCAGGAGAGTTGTTCTTTGCTTTTCGTGTTGTTGGAGGGGAGAGGGAGGAGGATTGGCCTGAAATATGGAACACCATAAAGAGACAGATAGACAGAGAATCAAAGTCCCTGAATGGCATTTAATTCCATGTTGCTGTTTTTCCTGGTCGGGTTTCAGAAATCCTCTAACAGTTGGACTATTTGCTATTTAGTCATTCTACTGTACAAATTTTACTGACAATCAGCAGGCATTGCCTAATTTCACACTCAAGCTAATAAAAAAGACCAAAGCAGACTACAACATCAAGTATATGTTTAACTTGATGGGATTTTTAAAGAACATTTCCAAGATAACACATAAGTTGTAAGAGTAGCAAATATACAAGATTGGACGACATTTAAGTACATTCAGGTTATTAGCCAAAACAGCTTGCAATAACTAGATTAAAAAAAGAAGGACAAGAAGCCTAATTGGAGGCTTTCACATTAGGTTCTGAAACACATTTTTTGGTCCCCTTGTGCCTTGTTTCCAAGATGGTAGCACCTGGAAAAACATGCAGCTTGATTTCTGTAATAGATATGAGCTCAGATAGTATGGGCTGCTTTACACCAGCCCCTTTGAAACGGGTGGCAGTTACTGCCAGAGTCCAAGTGGCTAAATCGCATGCTTGGAAATAGCAGCATATTCATCTGTTTGTGAAAATCACCAGGCATAGACTGTTTCCACCCAACACACCGAAGAAACTCGCAAGCCTCCTGTTACCAGCAAGAAATAAAGCCAAAACGCAGCAAGAGCAATGCCAGATGATCACGGCTGTTTTCCCGAAGCCTTGATTTTGAATGCTGTGTTACTATTTATTCTTCCCGGAGTCAGAAGCTTCTGCCAGATTGACGACAGTGTCTTCCACGAGGCAGTGGCAATTTTCACCCAATCCTGGCCCCCAAAGCGTCCAGTGTGTGTTCACTTTTCATCACAACTTGATCAATTGCCCCCAGGAAACTTCATTTCATTTCACTTGCTACAATGAGAGTAATTAGAGCAGCCTTTGACCCTTTCTTCTCTACCCCACTTAGTTTACAGTGAGCTGTGAAATGTGATAAGTTAATTCTTAAATACATGCTTTTATGCCAAGAACAAATATCTCCTATTTGACTTGCTGTTCCCCCACAGGAATTTGGTATTGTTTATCTAAGAATTTGACATCCAGCAATTTTGTCAGATAAAATTGGGAAGAAATGTCCTCCAGATGACATAACTGCTCTATCTATGGAGGATTCAAAACTTGCCCCTTTATCTTTATATCTGTAGTAATAACTGGACCCCTTTCACTCCATATGGAAGGTACAGTTTCATCCCCAGTTTGAACTAAAAGTGCTACAGGATTAGAGATATAGTCAGAGTCCATTATAATAAAATGCACAAGCACCTAAAGGATCCTACTTGGAAATCAAACACTAAATTTTTCAGGTGCTTTGAAACATAATCTTTATATACTTGAGGGGGCATCATGGGCTAACTGAAAGCTATCTTGCATTAACCCCAAAGTATGAGTTTTCAGCCTTTTATTAATATGGTCATATAAACTAATAGGCAGTTTATATGTGCTGCAGAAAACCTGGGAAACACAGAAGAGCTTAAAGAAGGAAACTAAAATTATTTTAATTCTAACTACAAAGATAACCACTCCTCAAATTCCAGTTTCTTTTCAGTCTACCTTTTATACAATTATATACACTTATATTTCACCAAAAAACTACATCTTGTGCTATAAACAGTTTTAGCTTTTTCTTCCACTTTACTTTTTACTATGAGCATTCCCTACACCGCCCCCTGCCCCGGTCACTAAACATGTATCAAAAACATGATCTCCCATGGCGGCAAAGATTTCACAGCCCATGAACTCTTTGGCATCCGGGTTACCTGCACTCTCCTTGAAATGCAGTGCCCAGGCAGCATCATGTCCATGCCAGGACCCCCCAGTCACAAGAGGTAGAAACATAAATAAGAGCATTCATTGGCTTCCATTAGAAGGACTCCCTTCAGGCACCCCTGTCTTCCGGGCTTCAGCTATGGTCTTCAGGCCTCAGTCTTCGTCTCTCTGCGCCTCCTTGCCTCTACTTGGTTTCCTACCCAAGTAGGCACGCAGGCTCCCTCTACGTGGAAGCACCACATCACTAATATCGCCATGCCCGTAACCCACTCACAGATCCGGGGAGATCAGAGAGAACGAGAAAGCACTTTTCTCAGTGGTCCCCTGAAAGGCTCATGGAGGTCTCTGGTTGGTCTCACAGAGATCACGTGCTCATCTCTGAGGATGAAGTGCCCTGATTGGCCAAGTCTAAACCACGTCAGGGTCACGCACAGGGGTCAGCTCCCTGGAAGGGGGCCCCAGGCAGGGAGGTTGTGAGAAAGGGTTTCCACCCTCTCTCCGCTGCTTTTCTTTCCTTTTCTTAAAATTTGTCCTCACTAAGCATCAGCACCAGTTAAGTGTGTGATTCAATTCTTGCCTCATAAGCTTTCTTAAGATAAATGTGCTCAGTACATTTAGGAACAATTATATTCCCTGAACTCAGAAGAAAAACTAATTCCAGATTCATTTTATGAGAATGCCAGTTATCTTTGCATGGTCTAGCCTTGGGTCTGCCATTAAGATTATCAGCCAGTCACGCAGCTATCAAATGACCATAGCTTGGTTGTAGGATGTTGAATGGAAGCTAATGATACAATAACTTTGAAGGAGAATCAAGATTCAGAATTACAGGTGCACTTTATTTAGTGCTGCTGCTGCTGCGACTAAGTCGCTTCAGTCGTGTCCGACTCTGTGCAACCCCATAGACGGCAGCCCACCAGGCTCCCCCATCCCTGGGATTCTCCAGGCAAGAACACTGGAGTGGGTTGCCATTTCCTTCTCCAATGCATGAAAGTGAAAAGTGAAAGTAAAGTCGCTCAGTCGTGTCCGACTCTTAGCGGCCCCATGGACTGCAGCCCACCAGGCTTCATCCATAAGATTTTCCAGGCAAGAGGACTGGAGTGGGGTGCCATTGCCTTCCTCATTATTTAGTGTGGCCAGCATCATTACCGATCCACTGTAGTGCCATCCTTCTCAGGAGACCAGGTACGGTTTCCCATGGCTTCTCAGCCAGCACAACAGAAGGCACATCTTGGAATCAACTGTGGCAAGCGTGCTTGATACAGTGCCGTCCCCAGTCTCAATGGTGCTGAGAAATCGTTTTCTTGTTCCTGTAGGGGTAGCTTTTTTTGCTATATTTGACCAAGAAAGACTGACAAAGCTATATGTGGAATGGTTTCAGAGAGGCTGTGTGCTACCTTACTGCAAGTTAAAACATGTAAATTCTACCGCAGGTTGAGATACCTTCAAGGGAATGGTCATGGGCGTAGGGACTCGAGCTCAGTGGTGTTTGAGAGAAGTCCTCTGACTTTGTGAAGGCCGCCTCCAGAGCGCCGTCTTAGGTCAATCGTGGTAAGAAGGCCAGCTGGAGGACAGTGCTGTTGGTGGTGTACTGTGTTAACCTATTGAGTCTGCATGGCTCTTACTAGACTGTGGGCTTCTCCTAGTATCCACTTAACGCCCTGCAGCAGACCTCGCACTCACCACTTCACACCCTCTTGGCCTCAGTTCACAGCTCTGGAAAAGAGTTTCACAGGTTTCAGGCTGCTCTCCACTGACAGTGCATGCCTCAAGCCTGCACCAAACCCCCGTCTTCCTGCCTGGGAGGGGCCCCTCACTCCCCAGGAGGCGGGGCAGGGTGCCTGCCTGACATCCGCATATGTGCAATGCGGAAGTGTGCAAGCAGTGCTTTGAGGGGTAGCTCCCAACCGCAGCAGCGCATGAGCCCTCTGCTGTTGCTGCACGCTCTTCACAAGGTGCCCGCAGACTGGATACCAGCCACCCTCACTGGTGGCCCTCTCACTGACGTGTCCTTATACTGGCTTTACTCCCTCCCTCCATGTTTCTTTCTTCTTGATCCCTCACCTCTGCCTTTTACGGTCAGTTCCCAAATCCATCTACATGTAAACCTTTAGTCTCAGTATATTAAGGGAAACCCAGGCTGAGAAAACCGCTGCACACCAACCGCTTAGCATAGAAACTGGCTAGATTGGGTATACAATAAGTATTTTTAAGTCAACAAATAAGCCAAGTATAAATAAATTAAAATTATTTCTAAAACTAAGAGGTAGAAGAAGACCAAAAAAAAAAAAAATGAGACCACTAATACAGTTTAGTACAAGAAAATATGGGGCTTCCCAAGTGGTGCTAGTGGTAAAGAACCCACAGGGGATGTAGGAGATGTGTGTTTGATCCCTGGGTCGAGAAGATCCCCTGGAGAGTATGGCAATCCATTCCAGTATTCTTGCTTGGAGAATCCCCATGGACATAGGAGGTTAGTGGGCTGCAGTCCATAGCATGGCAGAGTTGGGCAGGACTGAAGCGACTTAGCATGCATGCACAAGAAAGTTCAGTATTGCTTAAATCTACCAACTCAACAGAGACCCTCCCTATGCCATACTGGTGGACTCAGAAATGTGCTTTCTTTGTAAGTAGGTGAATTTTCACCAAGACCTATCTGTTTAACCCTTCCTCCCACAGCTTGAGAAAGCTTTGGATAGTCGAAAAAGAATGAGAGTTGTCATGACACTCAGCTGGGCCTGACTATCCAGGTTTGCCACTGCTTCCTACCAACAGGACCTTTCCATATTCTTCAAGGTCAGTTTGCCTGTCTGGGCTTCCCCAATAGCTCAGCAGGTAAAGAATCTGCCTGAAATACAGGAAATTCAGAAGACACAGGTTCAATCCCTGGATTGGGAAGATGCCCTAGAGAAGAACACAATACCTGCTCCAGTACTCTTGCCTGAAAAAGTCCCATGAACAGAAGGCCCTGGCAGGCTGCAGTCCCTGGGGTCACAAAGAGTTGGACACAACTGAGTACCAACTCATGCAATGGGAACATGAATATTGTCTGATAGAATTGTTGTAAAGATTTAAAAATAGGTCCCCAAAAATATTGATTTCCTTCCCCCATATTCTCTGCCCTCTTTTGCTCCCTTCTCTGGTGATATGTATCCACTTTCTTTGAGGACTTGTTTCTAAACTTGTGGTCCACGGCTCTGAGCTGAAAGCTTGGTGCAACAAGCTTCTGACTCCATTTGTTTGTCTTTACAATTTCTGTACTTGCAATACACCAGCCAGCTGTCCCAACACTTGAAAGACAATCTTCCTCAGGTAAAGATCTTCATAATTACTTTAAAAAAATCTTTCCAAGGCATTTTGGTCCAGGGGGTTGCCCCCTAGGGACGCCACAGTGTGTCATGGGCCCAGATGAGAGGTGCGTGTGTGCACGTGGGTGTCCTGTGAGCCTGCAGCTCTCCACCCTTCTCTGGCCAATAGTGCCTTTTGTCTGCCTGTGCTCCTCTCAAAGGTCAGACCCTTGTGAAAAATACTTGCTCTATTAATCATCTTGGAAGACTGCTCCAGACACATTTTCAGAAAGGATGCAGTAAGTTTTGTCTGCACTGTGCACCCTGGGAAAAGCGTTTCTCCTTGAAAAGCAATCTTGCCCGCAGCCAAGTCTTTTTTTTTCTCCCTTACTTTTTAAAAAGTAATGAAATTATTGCATGTTCTTAAGGTGTCAGGAGGCACCGCCACCCCTTTGGTATGGGCATGTTTGTGTACTCAGGAGATGTGTGCCCAATTAGTGGACTGCACATGAATGCTGGTGTTGGCGAATGACCTACAGCCAGCTGCTGCTCAGTCTTCTGGGGGAACAGTGGAAGGTTTAACCATTATTTTGCACAGGCTTGTTCAGTCAGGGACAGAGTGGTATGAGGATAGCTACATGCCCAGAGCTAATGAAAGATGAGCCAGTGATTAGACTGGCTCACAACCTGGGTAATAATTTTTATACTCACAATTAGATCATGGAATTAAACAGAAGGAGACTGATTCCCCCACTGTACTGCATAGCAGGGGTCAGGATACATGACGTTCTATTCCCTTTTTTTCTCATCTGAACCTTACAGCTTTAGATCTTCAAAGGGAGAGGTACTTTCACCAGTCATTTGAATGAAAGTGAGTTTTCCATCTTCCTGTCTTGTTCAGTAAGGGATCACTTCATGTGTGCAAAGAAGTGAGCACAGAAGAGAGAAATTCCTGGGCTTGCTTCTGTCTCATGTAGGATTTTCATCTTCTGCCTTTTCCACTTGTGTGGAAACTTTTCCTAGTCACTACATGATCTCATATTCTATTCCACGCAGCCAGTCTTGGTGGCAATGAGAACGAAACCTTGACAAATGTGCCATTTGTTCATTAAGTCTCCCATCTTGTAAGGGTCAGCTTTTTGGCAAAATCATAATAATACCTATTCTATTTCAGATATAGTTTAACAACTCTGCATTCTGCATGAAAGCAGGATTGATTTCTATAGTAATTCTCAGTTGAGATGAGAAATAACTAATTAACAATGTCTCACTGAGACTCCTCCCAAATGCCATGCCAAAGGAGGTCGACAGCCATATTCAGTAAAAACTATTTAACACCTTGGACTGCTTCCCAGTGGGATCAGACCAGACAAGAAGAACAAGGCAGGCTGCTTAGGAGACAGTCTGGGGACTTTTGTGAATGACATTTGAAATAGATAGACACTCCGCCCCCCTCAGATTCTTGCCCCTGTGCATATGTAGGACTTACAACTGAGTCATAGCTTTCAGGAATGAATGTAGGTGTCATAGTCAGTGACCTGTGGTCATAAATAGCTTGCTTCAAAAGTACCCCAGGCACAGCTGAGCCCAGACAGTCCCTTGAATGACTTAACTCCAAGCCCACTTCAATTGCCTGTTTTTATTGTCCACACCGCCTTTTACTATCATGGCCTTGCATAATTCCCACAATCTCCCGGAAGATTTTCAGCGAAGAACCATCTTTGAACAGGAGCACTAAGAACTGGGAAGTGGACACCAACTTGTAACTGGGGTATCCTGAAAATAGTCCTAACACATTTCCCAGACCTAACCACTTAGGCTAATTTGGAGCCAACAACTAGCTGTCATGCAACAGACAGGGAGCATCTGCCGAGGGCCAGACACTCGATTAGGCTCCTGCTGAGAGAGACATGGAAGGGAGCAAGCCTTCACTCTGCCCAGGAGGAGAACTCAGGGACAGAAGATGTCAACGATCTTTCTCACCACAATGACGCTCAAACAACTGTCTCAAGAGAACTGGAGAAGGTGCCACACAAGAACCGGTCTTCCAGAGGGAAGGGGAGTTGGTCTGTTAGAGCGGAGAGAGTATACCCATACCAGGAAGAACGTCGCTATGGTCAAAAGCATGGAAGTGTGAAAGACCATGGCATGTAGAGAGCACTGTATAGCAGGAGACTGAATCAGGGATGGATGGATCAGGGCACAAAACGCACTTGTTGGGCAGTTGCAAAAACCTTAGAACTTTCTGAACTAGATGTACCAGGGGAGATTTATTATGAGGAGGCACACAAAGTTCATAGATCTCAAGGGCAAGAGGTACAGCTAGGCTTAGGAATAGAAACACTGTCAGGAGCTAGAGCTGGAGTCGTTCTCTCTACCTTTTTCTCATCTGGGCCATGAGGTTCCTTATTTCTGCAGATGGACAGCTCTGAATTGATCATTCCTCTGTCGAATAGGAATTGATACTCTTCTCGGTGCTCAGCATGCTCACGTGCAGTAGGAAGTAGATCAGGGCTGGCCTCATGGGAACAGACACATGCAATCAAATGACCCCCACATTAGGTTTAATGCACAGCTGTGGCTATCTTGTAATTCTGGATATTTTCACTGAGCTTATGTTTTGGAAGTGAAGTCCAATGGGATGATGGAGCATGGACATTGAGTAGAAGAGATGCCCAGAATATTTTGCTTTCCCATGCACATATAGCTTTTGGAACACCCCATGCGCACACAATTTGAGTGGCCCACAATACATGGGCATTCAAGCAGACTCAAAGCAAGTAGAAGGAAAGAATGTTACTGCTGCTACTAAGTAAGCTGGGGGTGAGGGAGGTGCTGACATCCTAGAGGCCATGCTTTCCATTTGTCCTTTGAACCAGATCAAGGACCAAGGAATCCTTTCACATTCTTTCTTATCCATGTTCTTTCCCTGGATTAGCCAACTACTTCATGCTGAAATGATGCCATAGAAGGAAAGGGAAAGATAGGGCAATTTAGACTTCTTTTTCCTTTCAGTCCTTCCTTACTCATTAGCAGGCTGAAGGTGGAGAGCTTTGGTGGAATGCATCAAGAGGTGAAATAAAACTGGTGAGTTAGTTTTGTGCAGCATTTCCCCTGTTCTGGTAAGAATGACATACATAACAAGTACAAGCCATGAAATACGAATCATGTAATTTCCATGACTTGCATATGAGTTAAATGCTCTTATATTTACATTTAAAGCTGGCATTGCATAATACAAACATGAACTGTAAAATCTGTACTAATAATTTACAATTTCAACTTTTTCTTTACTTAGAATGTCATTAAATTAGCAAATAAAAAGCACAATAGCAAGTTGAATGATCACTCAAGAAAGGAAAACATTTTATACCTTACTGCCTTCAACAGTATTCAATTCCTGCTCTTTGAACAGAGCACTCAACATACTCATTTGGTACCAGGCTCCACAAATTGTATAGCCAGCCCTGTTCTGGTGATGAGTGGGCAAACAAAATAGACAGGGTGCCTGTTGTCTATGGAGTTTATTTTCCACTGCAGAAAACAAGAGAAAATAAAATCAATCAGTAAATAAACAAGAAAAACCTCACTAGCTTATAACTGTTTGGAGGAAATAAGCAAAGTGACATGATTATCAAGGGAAGGGGCTCCTCTGTAGCTGGGGCAGTAGAGAAAGCCTCTTCAAGAAAGTGTTCTTTCAGCTGAGGCCTGAAACAGGAGCAGTTAATGATGCTGACACAGTGAAGTCTGCCTCTTCATGCTTAGCCTCTGGTCCGCACTCTACAGCCAGCCTGAAGAAGCCTGCCCCTCTCACAGGTTTACAGATGGTGGCCAGGTCTCCCCAGGAGTCTTCACTGTGTCTGTGCCCCTGAGTGAGCCTCCTCTGGACTTCCTGTCGAAGGAAGTTCCAGAGACTCCTCTCATCAAGCTATCTAACGACCATGACAAGTTGAAGGGAAGACATGAGTTGCACCTATTTCGGCCCAAGAGTTTGAGGAGCCTAGAAATATAATCCCTGGAGGACAAATCCCCTATTCCAGGAACTCCTTGGAGAGGCTACCTGGCCAATGCCCTGCCTTTGTCAGTCATGCAGAGAAAGTCACATCAGAGGGAAGGATGATTTGAATGAGCCCAGATGTTTCACTTAAAACCACAACCAGGCCTAGCATTTCAGCAGGTTTTTTTTTTTTTTTTCAGTCATTTCTTTTCATGTCCTGTACATACTTGAAAGTGGTCTAAGGAGACAGCATGCCTTAAAAGAGGACAATTGCAAATGGCAGAAAATAGCAAACACGATAATAACTTGTCATGTCTAACAAAGTTACAGCCAAGGCAAGCTGTCTAGCAGTGAGCAGATGTGGACCGAGAGGGAGATTGCAGAGAGCTAAATGTGGCAGGCCTCAAAGCATTTTGGTCAAGGATTATAGAATACTACCCGTGGTAGAACATATACAGTAAATATAACGTTTCAAGAAGGATTTAGAAATATGCAAGTTTTACTATGTGAGAGTTTAAAAGAGAGCGACTGAAGTCTCAATCAAAGGGGGTGAAGAGTTTTGCCAAGTGAAGTAGAATATGATTATGTAGAGGATTTGAAGCTAGGATTATGATTTTTTTTTCCAGAAAGAACACTGCACTTGGCAGCAGCCTCCATTCCAGTACACAGAAGTTAGTAAACTGATGACATAGCAGGGGATTCATCTAGGAGGCTAATTGCTTTGTCACCTTCTGCCAAGACCATTTGGAAATAAGCCCTTCTGTCCTGTTTGTGCTGTTGTTGGAAAGAGATTGAGGTTGACCATGAAAGAGTCAACAAGTAACAGGTGAATTTAGACATTCGGGCATGGTATGTTTTCACTAAATATTTGTAGAATGAACACAAGGACCCTGAGGGATGGGATGGGGAGGGAGGTGGGAGGGGGGTTCAGCATGGGGGACACATGTACACCCATGGCTGAATCATGTCAATGTATGGCAAAAATCACAATACTATAAAGCAATTAGCCTCCAATTAAAATAAATAAATTTTTAAAAAGAGAGTCTAGAAGTTTAGGTCGGAGGACAGTCTTCTGGACGAGGCTATGGGAATGCTACGTCTCACAGTGGCATGGGTATAGATCCTTATATGTATGGATATAGGCATGTGTAATTATCTGACCTATTCCAGCTATTGAGCCCTAACTGCATGCCCGCGATGAGTTGGAGAAGTTTGGTCTACACCTGGAAAAGATGGGTTCACTTGCCACTGGGGGCACCATCGTGGTGAAAAGGGAGAAGAGGCAGCTTGACACTTGATTGCAGTCAATAGCACAGGCTGGCATGCCAGACCACCACTGCTTCATCCTACGAGGTTGGGGCCAGCACCTCTGTGGGCAAGTTCACTGTGTGACGTGATGCAGCAAGTGATTCCAGTTGTGAGTGTTCTCCAAGCCAGTCCCCACAGACACCACCAGTTTATGAGATATTTGGGAACAGTTAAACCAGCGTGTGGCAGATACCATTTATTTTTATGCCATCAGATGGGGAAACTGGATGACGACATTTACTGAGCTGCTTCCTCAGATCAAAGACTTTTGGGAACTGAGGGACCGAGAAAGCCAATTTGTCCAAGTGCTTGTTTACACGATGGTGCTTTCTTACAGTTATGACAAAACACGAAAGTACATTGAACCTGAAATGTCGAGAGAGCGAGCGAGAGAGAAAGCAATGAGCATCACTGTACTTTTCGAAGTTTGCTTCTTTATGTTAAAACTGGACAGATAATTTTTAGAGAAGGCAATCATTATGCAATAACATTAAAAATTAATGTGAAACATTTTAGGATTATCAATGAAAACAGTGTTGCAACTTCAGAAGCAGATTGTTAGCATTGTTGGATTAGAGTCACAATTTTAAGGAACAAAGATTTCCTCTGAAAGAGTAGCACAAGCTACTCTCTAGCAGCCTTTTGTAAATCTGAGAGCACAGCAGTTCCCTCCAACAACTTTGTGGATAAGCATGTGAATCCAAGAACTTACATTTCTATGACATGTCAAACTCTGGCAAATGTTTCGATTCCTCTGGGTTTATTGAAATCTATGATTTCTTCATTCTTCGGATAACCCAAGAAAGAGTCACCATCGACACCACATCCCTGGAGTGCATCCTGACTGAGGGCTGAAGATGATCATTATATTAGGTACCAGGATTTGAATCCTTATGCCATGTGGGAGACCAGGATTCGATCCTTGGGTCTGGAAGATCCGCTTGTAGAAGGCATGGCAACCCACTGCAGTATTCTTGCCTGGAGAATACCCCTGGACAGAAGAGCCTGGCAGGCTGTATAGTCCATGGGCTTGCAAGAGTCAGACACAACTTAGTGACTAATCCATCACCACCGTTTTGAACAGCTAATGAGTTTTACTGTTGTTTTTATTACCTTTTACCTTTTGGAATTTTTAATCATGTGGCTTACTACCAAAAAAAGTTAGATTTTCTAGCTTTGGGTCATAACATATGTAGAAAGTGAAACTTGCCTTAGAATTCCCTCCTCTGAGGCCTCTTTGTGCTCCTTTTGGGTAGGGAGTGAGATTCATCTGTTTATCTTTAGCCTTGCTCTTCTGGCAAACTGGCTCACACACTGGCAATGTGATGTCTGTCACCTTGTATTTCATGGAGGATTTCCCCCCAGCCCCAGGAGTTCCATGACCTTTGTGACTCAGACATTTATGGTCAATTCTCTTCCATCCTCTCTGGATCCAAGATACTGGGTAGTGACATAAATGGCGAGTCATTGGCTGGTTCGGAAAAGATTTCCAAGAATAACTGCCACAAAACTTTTTAAAGAAAACGATGACTTTTAAAGATCTAGAAATGTTCTGTCAACTGAGGTCTAGAATGGAGACTACTGGTGGCCAAATCATCTCATAGGCATGTTTTGCTTGGCCAGGCTAGTGTTGGCCTGCAGAGTGTTTAAGAAATATTTAATTAGTTCCCAACATTTGAAAAATCAGGAGATGTCATGTAAAAAAATCCAGATTTCTGGCATCATCTGATTTGGTAGCTCAGAGTCTGCATACCCACCTGGCAATAATTGGCTACCCCAGCAGTCATCCCATCTGGTTGGGCCAAGCGCACTCCACTCATCAGTCCCCACCACTCCATGCCAGACCTTCTTCACTCAACTCCGTAGCATGCCTGGCTCAGTAGGCTTTTGAGGTTGAGATCTTTACTGTAGAACTTCACTGTGCCTAGCAGGCTGCTAAGAACTGTGGAAGAAACAAGAAAAGGATTAGCATTGTAAGCTGGTTAGAGAAAAACAGGAATACTAATAATAATAATAAAAAAGTTAATTTATGGATCAATTAAGGTCTCCATCGTGAGGTATCAAGCAGAGACATGACCCCTGACCTATACACAACATGCACGTGTGTCCTGTCTATAGAAGTGATGATAAGAAAGAGCCAGCCCTGCAGGAGACCAGTTGAAGAACTCGACAGTTTGTCCAGTTAGGTCATGAAGGTGCCTCCAGTGTGGACTTCAGAGATTCATCCATGTATTTATCTACTGTTTCACTTGTCAGCAAATATCTATAAACTGATGGGGAGGCCCCAGAAGTCCACCACTCAGCCCTCTCTCCAGGGAACCTTCCTAGGGACCTTGGTGGATGACAGTCACACATGCTGTGTCTTTGGATTCACTGTGGATCCAACCTTCCAGAGACCACTTTCTGCCACGATCTGAGTTGGGTGGGGGTTCTGGATCAAGGCCATTCCTGCCCAGTATGGCATTTCTCCAGGGAGCAACCTTTGCGTGGGCCTCACCTCAGTCTGGCCAAAACTTGCTCAGAACTGCACTGTGGTCTGAGGCTCTTTCTACGCAATCTCCCTTCCTTCCCTCTCTCCTTTCACTAGCCTCCTGTCAGACCTGTGTCACAGTCTGAAACCTCTCCCAGCCTTCTCTCAGCTTCCTCTATGTTATCCTTCATAGGTGTTTCCACTAATAAGTTGCTTGGGTGTCTAATCCTTGGCCTCTGCTTCTCAAAGAACTTGCAGTTGCATGTCAGGCACTGTGCAATAAAGAGAGGGTACATACACCATAAGCAGTAGGAAGAAGTTGTTTAAACTAGGGAAAGGCTAGAGAGTGACTTTCAGATTTATTGGGTGGTCAGGAAGGTCTTTCTAAGGAGATATGTTTAAGCTGACATTTAAATAATAACAAGGGGTGCATGCGTGTGTGTACTTAAGTGCTCAGTCGTGTCTGACTGTTTGTGACCCCATGGACTGTAGCCCACCAGGCTCCTCTGTCCATGGGATTTTTCAGGCAAGAATACTGGAGTGAGTTGCCATTTCTACCAAGAGGGAATAAGAAGGAGATAGATAGTCAAATGAAAGTCTTAGGAGGGAACATTCCAGGCAGAGGGAAGAGCAAGTACAAAGGGTGGAGACAAGAACACCTTTGGTATATTTGAGAAGAGATAAAAGGTCAGTGTGGTTGAACAGTAATCAAAGAGGGAAAGAATGGAGTGAGCAAAAATGTCAGAGAACTAGGGAGGAGCCTGATTGCTTTGGGATTGTCAGTAACAGTAAGCAGTTTAGAGCAGGTCAGGGAGAAGATTATCGTCTATCTCCAAGGACAGGTGGAGCTCTGTTAGGTCAAGACAGAACTCTAAAAGCCTGTGTCTCCTGCTAAATGTCACAATTGAAAGACAGATGTTTTAAGCAGACTACAAATACAGAGCTATTGGTTGTACTTATATCATGCAGGCCTTGTGGGCCATCCTGAGAAACTCAGTACTACCCAAATGTTACATCTGTAGAGAATGCTGGGTTCCAAGCTCTGTGTGTGTGTGTGTGTGTGTGTGAGAGAGAGAGAGAGAGAGAGAGAGGGTGAAAACAGCCATTGTCTAAGCTGAACCTCATTCCTATGTGCTTTCAGAGTTCAGAGAAGGTATAAAGGGCTGTGAATTACAGTAAGTTAAAGAGAACTTCTTGGAGAAATGGGAAGTTAGCTGATTGAAATCATGTTGCCTGCTAAGAAAAAGGAAGAAAGCCACAGCATTTGTCTTGCTAAAGCTGGCTGGCTGGATTTCCATCCTAAGAAAATAAGGAGTCAACAACTCCTTTTGCAAACGTGCCAGCACTTTACCTGACCACTAGCAAATCTGCAGGATCTCCTAAACAGATGCTAGAATGCAATGACATTGGAAAGGGACGCTGGGCCTAGGTCTAGACAGAAGATGTGCAACTTGTTTGGAGAATATCCCTTGAATACCTGCTTCAAGAGTCCATGCCTCAGGCATAAGCTACTGCTCTTGGAACTGGAAGTTCCTGAGAATGTGTTTTGACCAGAGGACCCTTGAGGCTATTGTTACTTTCTACTCTACCTGGTTTGAGTTCTTCAAGAGGCTTTGGATTTTTCTGTTTTGTTTTTAATGTTGCCCTCCCACCCCATCAGGGGCAGGACAATGAGAAACAGATCTGTGATAGTTCACTAGTCCTTTCCTTTGGAGAGTAACAGGACAGTTACATGCAGTAGGAAAGTTTCCTGAAATAGCACCGGATTATCCGATGACTGGAAAGGATGATGGAAAAGTTCACTTAACTATAAGGAAACTGATGAAAGGCCTGGATGGTTTCTCATTGTCCAAGGAGCTCAGCTTCTCTAAATAGATCTCAATATGTTCATCATTCAGCCCTTGTCATGGCTGGGTCAACATGATGGCAAACAACGGCCCTGAGCATTGAGAAATCCAACTGCTATCTCATAAGAGAATGCCACCTATTTGAAATACTTGTGGTTTTTTTGTTTTTAATTTCCATCTGAATATTTTTAAATCAATTTTTTGTTGAAACTTGTGCATTTATACATATAAATTTTTAAAAAGTGATAAATAAATTTTCAAAAAGTGAATATAATTGTATGCCCACAACAGATCAAGAACCAGACATTATCAGCACCCCACGAGTCCTCCTTTTGCTCCCTTCCTGGAGAAGGCAATCTACTATCCTGGATTCTAACACAGATAGGTTAACTTTTCTTGTTTTATATTTTATATATTACTAAATTGAATCTTACTATATGCACTCCTGATCACAAGGAAAAAGTCTTTAGTATTTCACCATTGAATATAACATTTTTATATGTCAGATTAAGAAAGTTCTCTCCTATTTCTACTTTGCTGTGAATTATCATCATGAATAGGTATTGAATTATGCCAAACGTTTTCTTTTATTCTATTGAAGTGGTTTGCTTTTTTAATGTTTTTCTTCTGTTAACATAGTGAATTATGTTAGTTGATTTTTCTAATGTGAAAACCTTCCAAAACCAAAGTAAAGTCTATTAGCTATATTGTATTATTCTTTTTATATATCACTGCTTTCAATTTTCTGACATTTTTGCTTAAAAGTTTCTGCATTCATGTTTCTGAAAGAGCTGATTTGTAATTTGAATAGCAAATTTCATTTTTAAATAGATCTTTAGACTGCTCAGAGTTTTAATTCTATCTTTAGTTGTATGTAGTAAGTAATGTTTATTTAAGAGGTTTGTACATTTTATCCAAATTCCTAAATATATTAGTGTCAAGTTTATTATAATACCGTCATTTGATGTCTTTAGGATTTGTAGTCGTGTTGTCCTTTTCAATATTGATATCAATCATTTGTTTTTTATTTCTTAACAAGTTTGCCAGCAACTTATCAATTCTGTAAATCTTTTTAAGAAACTAACTTTCGGTTTTGCTGATTTTCTCTATTGTACGTATGTGGTTTTTAAAAATTTGTCATTTTATTATTTATTTCCATTTACTGAAGGTTTAAATAATTCATTTCCTGACTTTCTTCATTTTCTGCATTTAGAGGTATAAATTATCCTCCCTCTACGTAGATGGCTGCATGCCTCAAGTTTTGATATATCATATCTTCATCATCATCCAGTTCAAAATATTTTAATTTTCATTGTGATTTCTTGTTTGATACATGATTGTCTATAAACTTATTTGTTTCAATCTCCTGGTAGTTAACTTTTTCTAATCATGTTTTGTTGCTGTTTTTTCTTGATTCCACTGTGGTCAAAGGGTCTATTTGAATTCTAAGTAATTTCAGTCATTTAAAATTGATCAATTCTGGCTTAATAGCCTAACATATGGTTAATTTTTACGCCAGTACATTGTTAATTATGTATACCTAGAAAAGTGTTATTCTGGGGTGTAATGTTTCATATTTGTCAAATAATATAAGCTTGTTAAGTTCAGAATTTTTATATCATTTTGAGTTTTTTGGTTGCTCATTCTATCGGCTATTGACACAATGACATCATAATTTCTTACTATGATTATTTATCTATTTTAAGATTAATTTTGCCAATTTAAAAATGCTTTGAAGATTTGTGGGGTTCAGTCAAATATAAGGATATACTGTCTTTGAAATGGAAAGACCTCTTCTTCATTATTAGAAAATGCCTCTAAAAGATCCAACTGACTCTCATTTTTAAAATAAATTCCAATTTTCTTTATGTATATATATCTATAGATTGTCTGTTTAGATAGATGTATATGATGTCATAGATATAGATAACCATATGCATATCTTATATACAGAGAGAGTTAATAGATAGCCCATCTTTGTCTTTTTTTTTTTTCCATCTGTTTCTCTGAGACTCTGATACACCAGCATTTCATGTAGCCCTGAAACTCAGCAAATATTCTGTGAGGAAAAGTGATCATGTGTTTGAAGTTTCTGATTTTCAATTTGTTATTCTAATGTTGTAAGACCATTAAAATCTTTGTTTTTTCCTCTTTTGCCCAGCAAAAATTTGCTGCCATATATTTTCATGACTTCCTATCTCTTCATAGGCAACTTCCAGTATTTGTAATGTCAACTTTGCTTAGCTAATAACAATTTCAAAACTAGCATCTCAGATTATTTTTGCAGTATCTTTTGCATAACTACTCATCAATATATCCACTTCACAAATATTTGTTGAGCTTCTGTCATATCACAAAACTGAACTTACTGCTGTAGATGAGTTTTTTTTGTTTCTATGAAGGCAGTTAAACCTCAATACAAAGAGCCATGATTGGTGATAATGTTTTTACCTGAACACTTTGAAATGAGATAAAGGTAACATAAAATACACGTCAGTATAAAATAATCAATTTCCTTTTTCTTTGGAAAGACTGCTCTATCTTAAGATCAGGACCTTAATATTTTCAAAGCTAAATATCTTTTCTTGCTTCTCCTTTCAGAAATCAGATGGTAGGTTACAACAGCTTCAACAACCAAAAAAGCCTGACACATTTTTAAAATCATATTTTTAAGTTTCAGAGAGCTGTGGAAGTAACAAGAACTAGATGAACTAAAATCAAGAGAATAGAAAACATTTCCTAAATGGCCTGGGAGCATTTGTTGATTGTGGGTGTGAACTCGCGATGGTCTTCCCCTGGGGAGTGAATTCTGTCTCTATACTTCATCTCCATGTTTTTAAATATCTGCCAGTCACTATCAATTTCAAAGAAAAAACTTGCTGAAAGAGAAAAAAAGGAAAATTAAAATTTTGTTTTGTATTACAGCAACATACTAGCTCTGATAAATTTTTGGTGGGAGAGTTCAAAAGTTGTGGTTAAACTGAGTTTTAAGAAGTTGTCTATTGATTTTCTTTACCCATGTTAATTGTACTTTGCCTAATTATGAATCACTCACAGTAGCAAAAAAAAAAAAAAATAGTGTGAGATATAATTGCAAATAAGGAGTATGCATTTTGTGTCTTCCATGGGCTATTTGTCATTTTGTTAAATCTTAACAAGGACCTATTAAGGTAGGTGTCATTACCCCCGTGTTATTGAATACATTTGAGGAAACTGAGGCTCAGGAAGGTAATGTGACTTGAACAAAGTCAAAGAACAAATGGCAGTCTGTTTTAATCCCAGGTGCCAAGATTTTGAGTCCAGTGGTTTTCTCACTACACCAGTGCTGTCTTAATATTCTGCTTTGGTTTCTTATTAATTGTACTGTTGGTCATGGTAAGAATACTAATGAATACAATTACCAATGATTTAGTAAGGGAACAATTTTAAAAGCTGAAGTTTATTAGAAATGGCCAATTTAGTTTTATAAGGGATAGGTCATACTGAAATAAGTGACTGAGTTTTTCTAGGATATAATTTCCATGGTGACCATGGAAAGATTGACATTATGTTCTTGGAATTCCAAAAAGGTTTTGGTAACATCTCAGAGATCATTAGCTCAGATCTTGGACTGAGGGTAAAGTACCTTAATAGACAGAAACCAGGCTCAAAACAGCAACTGAAAGAATGGATTTTTCTAGCTGGAAAGAAGTAGTAAGTAGGGCACCCCGAGGTGAGACTGGATGTTCTTTTTTGTAATTTGTAGAAATATTTAGAACTATAAATATGATGTCCCTGGTGTGTTGACGATACACAAATTAGGGGAAAATTCATCTCCTCTTGCTGCTGTTGAGTTGCTTCATTTGTGTCTGACTCTGTGCGACCCCATGGACTGCAGCCCACCAGGCTCCTCTGTCCATGGACTTCTCCAGCAAGAATACTAGAGAGGGTTGCCCTTCCCTCCTCCAGGGGATCTTCCTGACCCAGGGATTGAACCCAGGTCTCCTTCATTGCAGGCAAAGTCTTTACCACTGAGCCACCAGGGAAGACCAGAAAGTCATCTAGCCAAATTCAAAAAGAGTATGTTCAATTTAGCATACCCCAACTGATTATTACAGTTAATCTAACTCCTTTTGAAGGAGATATTGGGCCATTTGGCTAGATATCTGGATGTGGAGACCCAACTCAGAATAGTCCCCAAAGAAAGAAAGTACACAAAGCATTCTCAAGTCGATTATGGGTTTTTGTGGGGGGTTTTTTGGCAGTAAGAAAGTGAAAGTGAAGTCGCTCAGTTGTGTCCAACTCTTTGCAACCCCGTGCCCATCAGGCTCCTCCATCCATGGGATTCTCCAGGAAAGAGCACTGCAGTGGGTTGCCATTTCCTTCTCCAGGGGATCTTCCTGCCCCAGGAATTGAACTCGGGTCTCCCTCACTGCAGGCAGACGCTTTACCCCTTATAAATAATAAGTATATAAGAAATAAAAAGAGTGTAGTCAGAAATTAATAGGAATACATGCAACTCAAAGTCAAAAGAAACACTTAATTGTCCTCTATGAGTGCTTAGTCACTCAGTCGTGTCCGACTCTTGTGGCCCCCTAGACTGTAGCCTACCAGGCTCCATGGGACTCTCCAGGCAAGAACACTGGAGTGGGTTGCATTTCCTTCCCCAGAGGATCTTCCCAACCCAGCAGTCGAACCTAGGTCTCCTGCATTGCAGGCAGACTCTTTACCGACTGAGCTATGAGGGAAGCCCTCTACCTTTCTTTAATTTTTTTTTTCTTTATCTTTTTCCCCTGAACCTAAGGCTTCACTCAGTACTTCTCTCTCTCATTGGAGCCTTTGACAATTTATTCTCACCAAAATTAAAACAAACAAACAAACAAACAAAAACAGAATAGTCTTCCAGAACAGAGAACAAAATATCTTTTCCAAAACATTACACAGGCTGTCTGAGGGTCAAAGCAATTCCTCTGTGTGTGTGTCTGTATCTGTTTGAATATTTATGTCTGTGATTCAATATTATACATTACAAAATGATCACCACAACATGTCTACTAACCATCTGTCACCTTACAAAATTTTTATAATACTTTTGGCTATATTTCCTATGCTAAACATTATCCTCATGAATTATTTATTTTAGAAATGGAAGTTCATATCTCTTACTCTCCCTCACTTGCTTCATTCAATCCTCTCTCCTACGCCTATTTTCTATGTGTATATGTACAGTTTGTTCTCTGTATCAATGAGCATGTTCCTCTTTTGTTTGTTATTTGTTTTGTTTTTTAGATTCTACATATAAGTGGAATCATATACTCCTTGTCTTTCCCTGTCTGACTTATTTCACTTAGCATAGTACCCTCTGTTTTGTTGTTGTTGTTGTCGATGTTCAGGCACTAAGTCATTTCTGACTCTCGGTGACCCCATGGACTGTAGCATGCCAGGCTTCTCTGTCCTCCACTACGTCCTGGAGTTTGCTCAGATTCATGCCCACTGAGTCAGTGATGCTATCTAACCATCTCTTTCTCTGCCGCTCCCTTCTCCTTTTGCCTTCAATCTTTCCCAGCATCAGGATCTTTTCTTTTTATTTATTTATTTTTTTGCTTTACAATAGTGTATTGGTTTTGCCATATATCAACATGAATCCACCACGGGGATACACATGTTCCCAATCCTGAACCCCACTCCCAGCTCCCTCCCCATACCATCCCTCTGGGTTAGCCAGGACATGGAAGCAACCTAGATGTCCATCAGCAGATGAATGGATAAGAAAGCTATGGTACATATACACAATGGAATCTTACTCAGCCATTAAAAAGAATACATTTGAATCAGTTCTAATGAGGTGGATGAAACTGGAGCCGAGTGAAGTAAGCCAGAAAGAAAAACACCAATACAGGATCTTTCTAATGAGTTGGCTTGTCACATCAGGTGACCAAATTATTCAGCTTCAGCAGTCCTTCCAATGTATAATTCAGAGTTGATTTCCTGTAGGATTGACTAGTTTGATCTCCTTGCAGTCCAAGGGAATCTCAAGAGTCTTCTCCAGTACTGCAGTTTGAAAGCATCAGTTCTTCCCCAGTCAGCCTTCTTAATGGTCAAACTCTCACATATGTACTTGACTACTGGAAAATCATAGCTTTGACTATACTAACCTTTGTTGAAAAAGTTATTTCTCTGCATTTTAACATGCTGTCTAGGTTGGTCATAGCTTTTCTTCCAAGGAGCAAGCATCTTTTAATTTCTTGGCTGCAGTCAACATCTTCAGTGATTTGGGAGCCCAAAGAAAAGAAAATCTGGCATTGTTCCCAATTTTTCCCCTTCTATTTTCCATGAAGTGATTGGACCAGATGCAATGATCTTTGTTTTTTGAATGATGAGTTTCAAGCCAGCTTTTTCACTTTCCTCTTTCACCCTCATCAAGGGGCTCTTTAGTTCCTCTTCACTTTCTGCCATTAGAGTGGTATCATCCACATATCTGAGGTTGTTGATATTTCTCCAGGTAATCTTGATTCTGGCTTGTGCTTCATCCAGCCTCCCATATTGCATGATGTACTCTTCGTATAAGTTAAATAAGCAAGGAAACAATATACAGCCTTGATGTACTCCTTTCCCAATTTGGAACAAGTCCGTTGTTACATGTCCAGTTCTAACTGTTGCTTCCTGACCTGCATACAAGTTTCTTAGGAGACAGGTAAGGTAGTCTGGTATTCCTATCTTTTTAAGAATTATCCACAGTTTGTTGTGATCCATACAGTCTAAGGCTTTAGTGTAGTCAGTAAAGCAGAAGTAGATGTCTTTTGGAATTTTCTTGCTTTCTCCATAATCCAATGAATGTTGGCAATTTGATCTCTCCACTGCCTCTTAAAAACCCAGCTTGTACCTCTGGAAGTTCTTGGTTCACAAACTGCTGAAGGCTAGCTTGAATGATTTTGAGCATAACCTTGGTAGCATGTGAAGTGAGCACGGTGGTTTGAGCAATCTTTGGCACTGCCTTCCTTTGTAATTGGAATGAAAACTGCCTTTTTCTAGTCCTGTGGCCACTGGTAAGTTTTCCAAATTTGCTGGCATGTTGAGTGCAGCACTTTCACAGCATCATCTTTTAGGATTTGAAACAGCTCAGCTGGAATTCCATCACCTTCACTGGCTTTGTTTGCAGTTATGCTTCCTAAGGCCTACTTGATTTCACACTCCAGGATGTCTGTCTCTAGGTGAGAGACCACACCATCACGATTATCCGGATCATTAAGACTTTTTTTGTATAGCTCTTCTTGACACCTAATCCCTTGAATCTATTAATCATATCCACTATATAGCCATAAGGGATTTGATTTAGGTCACACTTGAATAGCCTAGTGATGTTCCCTATTTCTTCAATATAAGCCTGAATTTTGCAATGAGAAGCTCATGATTGAATCCACAGTCAGTTCCAGGTCTTGTTTTTAATGGACTGAATAGAGTTTTTCCATGTTCAGCTGCAAATAACATTATCAATCTGATTTTGGTATTGACCAGGTGGAGATGTCCATATGTAGAATTGTCTATTGGGTTGTTGGAAAAGAGTGTTTGCTATGACCAGCATGTTCTCTTGACAAATCTCTGTTAAACTTTGTCTTGCCTCATTTTTTACTCCAAGCCCAAACTTGCCTGTTATCTCAAGTATCTCTTGACTTCCTACTTTTGCATTCCAATCCCTGATGATCAATAGAACATCTATTTTTTGGTGTTAGTTCTAGTAGGTCTTCATAGAACCTGCCAGCTTCTTTGGCATGAGTGGTTGGGGCATAGACTTGCATTACTCTGATCTTGAATGGTTTGCCTTGGAAATGAACCAAGATCATTTTGTCACTTTTGAGATTGCACCCAAGTACTGCTTTTCAGACTCTCTTGTTCACTATGAGGGCTACTTTATGTCTTCTAAATGTTTCTTGCCCACAGTAGTAGATATAATGGTTATCTGAATTAAGTTCACTCATTCCCATCCATGTTAGTTTACTGATTCCTAATATATCAATGTTCAGTCTTGCTGTCTCCTGTTTGACCATGTCCAATTTACCTCGATTCATAAGCCTAACATTCTAGGTCCCTATGCAGTATTTTTATTATAGCACTGGACTTTACTTTCACCACTAGACCCATCCATAACTGTGTGTCATTTCCACTTTGGTCCAGCCACTTCATTCTTTCTGGAACTACTGGCAAATGCCCTCTGCTCCTCTTCTGCAGCATATTAGACACCCTCTGACTTGGGGAGAGGGGGTGCTCATCTTCTTGTGTCATATCTTTTTGCCTTTTTATACTTTCCTGGGGTTTTCACAGAAAGATTACCTGGAGTGGTTTGCCATTACATTTCATCAGAACACTTCACTATGATCCATCTGTCTTGGGTGGCCCTGCACAGCATGGCTCATAGCTTCACTGAGTTATGCAAGCCACTTCACTGTGACAAGGCTGTGATCTATGAAGGGGATAATACCTGCTTAAGTCCATCCATATTTTCACAAACGGCAAGATTTCATTCTTTCATGACTGAGTAATATTCCATTGTGTATCTATACCACATCTTTTTATTCATTTATCTATTGATGGCCACTTAGTTTGCTTATATTTTGGCTATTGTAAATAATGCAGCAAATAGTATTAGTGTTTTTATTTTCTTTGGGAAAATACCCAGAATTGGAAGTGCTGAATGGGACTTCTTTTTTTTTTTTTTTTAAGTTTTTGAGGATGCTTTATACTGTTTTCTTTGGCTTTCCAGGTGGTGCCAGTGGCAAAGAAAGTGAAAGCCACTCAATTGTGTCCTACTCGTTGTGATCACATGGATTATACAGTCCTTGGAATTCTCCAGGCCAGAATACTGGAGTGAGTAGCTGTTCCCTTCTCCAGGGGTTCTTCCCACCTAGGAATTGAACCCAGGCCTCCTGTATTGCAGGCGGGTTCTTTACCATCTGAGCCATGAGGGAAGACTAGTAGAAGATAACAGGGATCCAACTTTTACCTGCCTACTCAGACATAGAAAAATCTCTTTACCCCACACCTCAGCTACTACTGAAGTTGGGTCATTGTGGGTAATTGGGAGATCCACCCCCAAATATCTAGTAACCTAAACCATAAAAAGAGTCAAGAATTGTGGTATGCTTCAGTTTGAAGTATAGAACTGTAAGAGAAAGCCATCATGATATTAGAAGAATCCATTTTAACATCCTGGGGGAAGAAATGGCATATTTTGCTAATACTATATCTTGTTTAATGACTGATGTTAGTTATTTTTGGCTTTTCATATGAATATTTCATCTTCGACACCTTCTAAATTAAAACCACTCTGTTTCATGGGTTAATTTATTTCAATTGTTCATTCTACCATATCCATTATGATAGATGAGTATTATTAATTTAGATCTATTTGATCTTATACCTAATATAAAGATACAAGAAAATCAATGCTGAATTCATAAGGAGATTCCCATCCCACAACTGTTATATTATTTATCTAGATTTTCACCATTGTATTCCAGTCAAAATTCAGTTAGAGCTCCCTACACCATAGAAACATACTTTTTTCAATTGTAGCAACAAATTTAAGAAATAATGCAGCTATTTCTGGGTCATTTTTTTAAACATATAACCTCATACATTTTGATCTGCTTTTGTTTAAAATAAGAAAAAATATGTATCCTGAAACCTTCCTTAATATTTTATCCTTGGAAACAACTTTTTTTCTAAAATTGAAAGGTTTCTAAATAACCCAACTTTCCATTTATATTGCTCAAGCTTTCTTTATCTTTTTATGTAATTTATTAAACCACCAGATAGTTCCATTTTCTGAGAGAAAACATATTTCAGGAAGTTCACACTAATAGCTTTCAAATACCATTGTCGTCAGTAGAAATAGGCCAAAATCTCCAAACTCCAGATTCCCACATAATCCCCAATTCTCCCACCAGGCTTCTGAAACGATACGTTGAAAGACACTCCAAGCACATTCACACTTTGGTGGGAGCTTCATTCCCAAATCTCTGGTTTCCTACTATGTGCGGTTCTAAAGGACCCTGTCATTTCTTCAGCACCTTTTGCCCTAGATCAGAGGCAGAACCAAGAGGTCCGTTCTGAGTTTCCCGTGCTTGTGTTCTGCACTGGCCTTGCCTGGACTTCTAAGCTGAGCACCTTCCTGCTCCCCTATCACTTTGCCACAACTCCATCACAGCATGTAAGAGAGAAGGGAGATACTGTTCTTGTTTGTTCTCATTTGTTTGTATACATAATCCCTTTGTTTCTTCCTCTAAAATTCCATTCTTGGCTAATGCTATAGGGTCCACTAAGAAACTCCATGCATCCTTGAACTTCTTCCTCTTTCTCTCACCGTGTATATGCCAGGCACTGTGCTAGGCACAGAGGTATAATGATGGCCATGGAAGCAATGTTTGAGCCCTCTGAAGGCTCAGAGATGCTTCAGACTCCCACATTCATCCATAGTCTATAGTTCAGAAACTATGATTATCATGTTTCCAGCTCAAAAGGTAGCCCGAATAAGACTTAAAATAAATGATAATGGAACAAGGTGGGTACAAAGCACATTCACACATTTCTCTTCACTCAACACACTTTGATGAATACCTTTCATGCCCCAAGCACTGTCATGGCCCCTGGGAGCAGAGCTGTGAACAAGCTTGACAAAGGTCTACCCTTTGTCCAATAGCCCATACTCTGGTGAGAGGAGTTAGATGATATGAGTGCACACGTAAATGAGTCAATACGATGAACTCAGAGAGTAATATGAGCTCTGAAATAAATTAAAGTATATCATGAGCCTGAAAGTGACTAGGATCGAGCAAACAGATAGGTCTACACTAACGAGGGTGGTGGAGAAGAGGGTACGTGGACAGAAAACCCCACCTGAGCAAAAGTCTGGCATCTAGAATGTTTTGGAAAGAAGGGCCAGCAAAAGCCTGAGGCCAGGAAAAATCTGGCATGTACTGGGAACAGAAGTGTCCCTAGGGAGTGACCTGTGCTAAATGAATATCTTGGGCTGCCAGTGCAAGATGGGGTGGGGCTGGGGGGAGGAGCAGGGCCAGATCTGTAGAACTTGGTAGGTCAAAACGTGACTTTGGACTTGACCCTAAGTGAGATGGGAGCATCATGGAAGGTTTTAAGTCAGGGGTTAAAAGCACCCTGCTGGTTGCTGTGTTGTTTCGTGAGGAAAAGAAGACCATCAGGGAGGCAAGAGTGGAAGCAGGAGATTAGCAGGTACAACATGACATACGACACATCCAAAGTTTAATCCAGTGACCACCTGCAGACAGTGAAAGAGAACTCCGCTCGCTTGGTCACGCCTAAACACAGGTCTAGAGGTAGAGGGCCTTAGTCTGTTACAAGACGTTTGGGAACAGACCTCAGGATCTTCTCCTATAGACTCTTCCTCTCTCCAAACAGCACTGTGTAAAGGGGTTCAGTTCAGTTCAGTTCAGTCGTTCAGTCGTGTCCAACTCTTTGCGACCCCATGAATCACAGCATGCCAGGCCTCCCTGTCCATCACCATCTCCCGGAGTTCACTCAGACTCATGTCCATCAAATCTGTGATGCCATCCAGCCATCTCATCCTCGGTCGTCCCCTTCTCCCCCTGCCCCCAATCCCTCCCAGCATCAGAGTCTTTTCCAATGAGTCAACTCTTTGCATCAGGTGGCCAAAGTACTGGAGTTTCAGCTTTAGCATCAGTCCTTCAAAAGAAATCCTAGGGCTGATCTCCTTCAGAATGGACTGGTTGGATCTCCTTGCAGTCCAAGGGACCCTCAAGAATCTTCTCCAACACCACAGTTCAAAAGCATCAATTCTTCGGTGCTCAGCCTTCTTCACAGTCCAACTCTCACATCCATACATGACCACAGGAAAAACCATAGCCTTGACTAGATGGACCTTAGTCGGCAAAGTAATGTCTCTGCTTTTGAATATACTATCTAGGTTCGTAATAACTTTTCTTCCAAGGAGTAAGCGTCTTTTAATTTCATGGCTGCAATCACCATCTGCAGCGATTTTGGAGCCCAAAAAAATAAAGTCTGACACTGTTTCCACTTTTTCCCCATCTGTTTTCCATGAAGTGATGGGACCGGATGCCATGATCGTTTTCTGAATGTTGAGCTTTAAGCCAACTTTTTAAGTCAAGTGGGCCTTAGAAAGCATCACTATGAAAAAAGCTAGTGGAGGTGATGGAATTCCAGTTGAGCTGTTTCAAATCCTGAAAGATGATGCTGTGAAAGTGCTGCACTCAATGTGCCAGCAAATTTGGAAAACTCAGCAGTGGCCACAGGACTGGAAAAGGTCCGTTTTCATTCCAATTCCCAAGAAAGGCAATGCCAAAGAATGCTCAAACTACTGCACAATTGCACTCATCTCACATGCTAGTAAAGTAATGCTCAAAATTCTCCAAGCCAGGCTTCAGCAATATGTGAACCGGGAACTCCCTGATGTTCAAGCTGGTTTTAGAAAAGGCAGAGGAACCAGAGATCAAATTGCCAACATCCTCTGGATCATGGAAAAAGCAAGAGAGTTCCAGAAAAACATCTGTTTCTGCTTTATTGACTACGCCAAAGCCTTTGACTGTGTGGATCACAAGAAACTGTGGAAAATTCTGAAAGAGATGGGAATACCAGACCACCTGACCTGACTCTTGAGAAATCTGTATGCAGGTCAGGAAGCAACAGTTAGACCTGGACATGGAACAACAGACTGGTTCCAAATAGGAAAAGGAGTACGTCAAGGCTGTATATTGTCACCCTGCTTATTTAACTTCTATGCAGAGTACATCATGAGAAACGCTGGGCTGGAAGAAACACAAGCTGGAATCAAGATTGCCGGGAGAAATATCAATAACCTCAGATATGCAGGTGACACCACCCTTATGGCAGAAAGTGAAGAGGAGCTAAAAAGCCTCTTGATGAAAGTGTAAAGGGGAGGGTAAGTGAAAGTGAAAGTTTTAGCTGCTCAATCATGTCTGACTCTTTGCAACCCCAAGGACTGTAGCCTACAAGGCTCCTCTCTCCATGGGATTCTCCAGGCAAGAATACTGGAGTGGGTTGCCATGTCCCTCTCCAGGGGAATCTTCCCAACGCAGGGATCGAACCCAGGTCTCCTGCATTGCAGGCAGGCACTTTAACCTCTGAGCCACCAGGGAAGCTTCTTAGATAACATAGGCAGAAGGTTATCTTCTCTTCTCCCTGGCGTGGCACGTATCAGGGAGGAGTGCAAGGAACAGCAATTGTCCTCTTCATCCCAGACTAGAAGGGCCATGTTTAGAAAGGACCTTGTGTTTATCACTTGTCCATAAGAAGCATGAAAGTAATACAAATAGAGAACTAGAAGGGTCGTTTGAACCTACTTTATTCAATCAACAAGAAACTAAAGCTGAGATTTTTTTTTTTTTTTAAGTCAAGAAAAGCAGTCATGGAAAAGGTTTGCCCAACTCCACACCAAATGAAAACCCTGCGTCACACCTTCTCAGAGACAAAGGGGTGAGGACTAACGTTTACATAGTTTCAAAATATTTCAGTCATTCTTTTTGGCAATACGCCATGGGAATGTGATTTGAATAGTGAGATCCAAATTTGGAGTTTGGATCGGCATGTAAAGAAAGGGCCAAGATGAAAGTTAGAGTAATAACTTTCACCTGACAGCCAGTGGAGGGGTTTACGTGGGTAAATGGTTTTCTAATTGACAGTTTTAGACCCTGGCAACGGTGATAGAAATGAAGTCCAAAACTTTTTGAGGGATTGTAATTCTAAAAGCTGTGTTAATGCGATAGATTAAATGTACCAAAGCCGAGGCAGCCGTCGGCAGACCCCAGGCCTGGGGATTGCCTTTTCCTGGTTTCACAACTGTTTATTTTGATTGCTTTAAGTGTTGCAAAGCCCTGTTGCTTTCCTTTCAAATTTCTGGCCCACCTCTACCCATACTGCTGGTTCATTTAAGCTTCTTTCCAACTTTGGCTTCCCCACAAAGCCTGTGCTAATTACGCGGTCAAAGATTTTGGGTGGTCAAATTTGGTTATCCTGAACAGTCGTAACCTCCAGGATTTGCCCTTTGGCATACATTTTCAGAACTTGTTCACACACCTTGCATCTGTAGTAGTCAGTTTATACTGAATAACAACCAACCTCAAAAATCTCTGACCTTATGGCTTGGCAGTACAGTTCTCATGGACTAGGTTTTGGCTAATTTAATCTGAGTTCAACTGCTCAATGGCTGTATTTTGGGATGCAAGCTTGTTGGGTTGGCCCCATGATTGGGTTCCGTTCAGACGTACCCCCCACCCCCATGTCCTTTTGCTTACTGGGAACAGCAGCTATGTAAGGTCTGTCCTCATGGCAAATGGAAGAAGCTCAAGAGGGCCAATAAGTACACATTTCAAGCCTCTGCTCACAACACTTCATTCCACACAGGCAAAGGCAAATCAAATAGCCAAATCCAAGATCCAGAAGCAGGGAAATATACTCTTCCTCTGGAGGGAGACAGGAAATTCATATGACAAGTGGCATGGATGTGCGATTCTAACATAGGGATGCTCGAAGAGTTGGAGACCAATGAGTCACTTTTCTACGATCTCTTCTCCAAGTCCTGGCCATGTCCCTCATCTTGAATAACAGTGGAAAAAGGAGGCATGGAGCATATGGAGCCCCCATAGGGAATAATGTTTATTTCTGCACCTTCTACTCCACTTACTTTCATAACCGGAATTTCCTTGGGTCTTACTAGTCTGTTATACTGACTATATGTATACTGACAACCTCACTTGAAAAATAATTCAGACTTCACAGGTTATGCTCCCACTGGTGTAATGTAAAGTGAAAGTGAAGTCGCTCAGTCATGTCCGACTCTTTGTGACCTCGTGGACTGTAGGCTACCAAGCTCCTCTATCCACGGGATTTTCCAGGCAATAGTACTGGAGTAGATTGCCATTTCCTTCTCCAGGGGATCTTCCCAACCCAGGGATCGAACCCGGGTCTCCTGCATTGTAGATAGATGCTTTACCATCTGAGCCACCATGTAAGACCCACTTCAAAAACTCCCATAATTCAATCTGGGACTCCCCAGGAGTGTTTGACATGATGTTACAAAAGACTCATTTGTGTTCTGCCCTGGCACCTTCTTGCTGACACCAGCACAGAGGCTAATGCCTGTGACTCATCCAAAAGAAGGAGCCTCATCAGCACCTGTATTATCAGGGCCCCTGCAATAACGTCCCAGGACTCAAACTCCAAACCTCAGGCTTTCAAGAATCAATGCAAAATAAAGTAAAAATTAAATAAATAAATAAATAATCAATGCATTTCCAATCTGAAGCCAGAGAAACAGAGCTACATGTTTCCCTGCCACGCCGTGTCACTCTCTTCCTTGTGTTTTGAAAAGCTGCTTGTCGTCCCCACCCAAACTAAGTGCCGGTGTGAGCACTAAGTCGCTTCAGTGGTGCCCGACTCTTTGCAATCCCACGGACTGCAGCCCGTCAGTCTCCTCTGTCCCTGAGATTCTCCAGGCAGGAATACTGGAGTGGGTTGCCATGCCCTCCTCAGGGGAATCTTCCTGACTCAGGATCGAACCAGCATCTCTTTCGATTCCTGCTTGACAGGCAGATTCTTCACCGCTAGCGCCGAACTCAGCGCAGAAAGTGCTACCAGCTTCCCTCACGGTGTCCCTCAACGCTTTCACTCCACTCCAGCTAACTTCTAGCTACAGGATCCACATCTCTGTGACTAGAGGATTTTTTTTTCCAGAACTGGAAAAGTCTTCTCTGTCTTTGCATGCAGCAGGCCAGAGGTACCATCCCTGGTACCACCAGACAACAGTAACAACCACCAGAAGCTCTCAACCACTGACTCTCAAGGCTTGGTCTGTCCTTCTCCTCCATGAGAGATAATCCTAGGCTTCAGTTTTACACTGTTGCCAGAGTTTCCCTGCAGGACGAAGTTCAAGTTATCCACCATGGTTGTCAGCTTAATATCCTTCCTTTTGTTAGCTGCCCTTCCTTTTCTGTGGGAGTGATTTAGTTGCTGTCATGACCAACTCTTTGTGACCCTATAGACTGCAGCCTGCCAGGCTTCTCTGTCCATGGGGTTTCCCAAGGGAGAGTACTGGAGTGGGTAGCCATTTCCTTCTCCAGGGCATCTTCCTGATCAAGGGATTGAACCTGTGTCTCCTGCATTGCAGGCGGACTCCACTGCTGAGCCACCAGGGATTCCCTTCTTCCCCAAATCAGTTCCCTATTCTTCAGTTGATGCTAATTTCACCATTCGAATAAACTACTTGCGCCTAAATCTCAAGGTCAGTCTCTGGGAAACCAAACCAAGGCACCAGGTCCCTTATCAAAGCAGTTTTTTCAAACCCCAGAGGGCTGACTTGGATAACTTCCAATATGCTATTTTCCATATACCCTGTCTTTCCATCCCTCTTGTCAGGATCATAGAACCTTCCTATAGACCGCTTTGCCCAGATAATTGCAAGGAGGCTGGTCTCATAGACCCACCAGACTTACCTAAATTAATGTCTGGATCCAGCGTGTACACAACTTGGGCTCAAATGGACAAATCCATCATATTATCAATTCACATTCGTTGTCACATTCTGTGATGCTTCTTGAGTCATTTCTGTGTAAAAAGGACAGACACAGGTACTAGGAACATCAAGTCATATGAGAAATAGTCCATGACCATGAGGAAAGAGGGGTCTGATAGAACTCTTCTTACTGAGGCAAATGCTGCCTTCTGCACTTTATTTTCACTCTTCCCTTGATATTTTGAAAAGAGAATCTATTAACTCTTATAAATACAAAAACCCCAAACTGTTAAATTTTGGTTAACCTAGTAGAAACAGTGTCAGACTTTATTTTGGGGGGCTCCAAAATCCCTGCAGATGGTGATTGCAGCCATGAAATTAAAAGACGCTTACTCCCTGGAAGAAAAGTTATGACCAACCTAGGTAGCATATTCAAAAGCATATTACTTTGCCGACTAAGGTCCGTCTAGTCAAGGCTATGGTTTTTCCTGTGGTCATGTATGGATGTGAGAGTTGGACTGTGAAGAAGGCTGAGCACCAAAGAATTGATGCGTTTGAACTGTGGTGTTGGAGAAGACTCTTGAGGGTCCCTTGGACTGCAAGGAGATCCAACCAGTCCATTCTGAAGGAGATCAACCCTGGGATTTCTTTGGAAGGAATGATGCTCAAGCTGAAACTCCAGTACTTTGGCCACCTCATGCGAAGAGTTGACTCATTGGAAAAGACTCTGATGCTGGGAGGGATTGGGGGCAGGAGGAGAAGGGGATGACCCAGGATGAGATGGCGGGATGGCATCACAGATTTGATGGACATGAGTCTGAGTGAACTCCGGGAGATGGTGATGGACAGGGAGGCCTGGCGTGCTGTGATTCTTGGGGTCGCAAAGAGTCGGACACGACTGAGCGACTGAACTGAACTGAACTGAGCAGGTTGAATAAGTGCTTAGAAGACAATATAGGTCATGGGATGAGTCATATTTTCCTTTATTTGTCTGTGAGTAGAAGTAGGTCTTGCCCAAAATAGGCTCTCAATGGACATTCATTCTGTGGATAAAGTGCTCACCCAGGCTCCACTGCAGGAAGTCCACCCACGACTCACTTGAGGAAATTATTTCACTTCCAAGAACATCACTGTGGCACTGCAAAATTAGAGCATTGAATCCACCTGACTCTAAAGTCCAAACAGTCTATGGATCTGTATACTCAGAATATGTATTCTTACAGGAAAATTTTATTGATAATCCTTTTAGGAATATTTTCTTGGGCCAAAGAAAGAAACTGCTAAAATGGTGCTAAGTAAGTGAAAGTCATTCAGTCGTGTCTGACTCTTTGCAACCACAAGTACTATACAGTCCATGGAATTCGCTAGGGCAGAATACTAGAGTGGATGGCCTTTCCCTTCTCTGAGGGATCTTCTCAACCCAGGGATCGAACCCAGGTCTCCTGCATTGTGGACAGATTCTTTACCAGCTGAGCCACAAAGAGTGGGAAAGTCATTTGAGAGAAATGTGGAAGTTTCCTGTTAGATTTTATTTTCCAGTTTTGTCCCAAAGTCTGATTGTTGATCAGAGTCATGACAAGGAAGAAGAAAACCCATACTCAGCTCACCATATATTTATTCAGTGTCTACTGTTAGCATCAAGCTGTACCAGGCACTGAGGATATAACACTTAACAAATAGACACATTCTCTAATCTCACTGGGCTCACTACCATCTCAAAGCCCAATGTGCCTGAACTGGTGGGTTCACTTTCCCACACGTCAGTCCCAACCCCACTTTCCCAAAGTAGTCAGAATGCGTTCAGCGCATTCATACATTTCTATACATCATTTTATCCGATGATCTATTTGGGGTTCAATGCCAAATTCTAAATGCTAAATTCAGATGATGCTTATCCAAATTTATATGCATCATCTAAATTCAGATGATGCTCCCTAAGCATTATCTGAGAACAAGAAGAAGGGCCACACCCACAAATTACTTCTCTGGGACTTCACAGTTCTCTTGCTCTGGTGTAAAAAGCAGTTGCTCAAAGCAGAGCAAAGAAGTATAGACAAGGCAAAACCCATCTTCCTGGTTGGCAATTTCCCTTAAGATTATAAAGAAATATGTCACAGGAAATATGGAGCTGGAGTCCTCACAGCTGCTGAAGACAAGGCAATGAGCAGAGAAGGGGATGGGGAGGGAGCTGAAGAAAGATTAAAATATCAAAAGGGAAATCAGTAAATTTGAAACCTCAGACCTGGAACCAATTAGAGGTCAGCTGGCAACTGTCAAGAATCAATATAAGAAAGATGTAATTTTTAATAACTCAGAAATAAAGTATGCTGTTAACATGCTAGGAATTGGGGCAGGGGAGGAAAAAGAGTGAGGAGAAATGTAGTCTGTTAGCAATTATTGTGTGCATGCCAGGACCAGCTTAGAGGAGTCACTCTCACCTTCTCAGGGCTCCACTCTGGGTTTCAGCCTCAGCGCAGTGCCCTTCAGCCTCTGCCTGGCAGACCCCAGGCACAGCTGGCATGTCTGCTCCTCAGCGAGTGCAGAACTCAACGTATCAAAGATTCCTCTGGGTCATCAATCCAGACTCTTTTTCTCCAAAGAAGCTGGGGCTCTGAAAAATTTTATTCATCAACCCTTGGTCTTTACATAAGTAAATGCGTACCTTTCTAGTTATTTATACACCAAATTGATATCTTTAAATATCAAAAGCTTAATCAAGGATTTTCACATTTGGCAAGTTTTTAAGAATCTCACCAAGATAGGTGTGTAGAGTCAAATTGGGAAACATTTTCTAAGGACTGAAGATGAGTACAATTTGAAAATCACTTTGGAGATGGACACTCCTCCAAAGAATGAAAATGTACTTAAAGACCATAACACATAAGCAGATAGGGGGATCCCTGGAAATATCATACAGGCATATTCCAGAGAGTCCTCTGTGGAATATTTATTCTGAGTGATTCGAATAGGCATTGCATTAAATTAAAAAAGAAAAAAAGCAAACAAAATGGATCCCAATAGCAAATAAGTCTACAAACTCCTGTGTTACACAAAGTTAAAGAGATTCCTTTATCGCAGGACTTTTTAGATCCTGTATGGGGTCTGAGCAGGACTGTGAATCTAAGAATTTTTGCATGGGGTGGGGTTTAGTCTTGGACCACTGAGGAGTTATTTCACCATGGACCGTTTTCTTGTTGATCATCTTGTCAAATTTAAGTTCAGGTTGGCTTAAGTTTTCTCTAACCCAGCAGGTATCAGTGTCTTGAAATTAAAATGGATCCTTACAAGGACAAGGTTTACAAAGAACATCTCTGGCATCTTTTTCAAATTTTCTTTCTTCTCATAAGACATTTAGGATGAAAGAGAACTCTAACGTTGCTTGCTTCCGAATCCCTCTCATCTTTGAAACTGTATCCATTTCATTGGAGCCCAGTCAGCTTGATCCCCATTCAGGATCCCAGTCAAGCATCAGGCCAATCTGACTGCCAGCCTCATCTGACCTTGGCGTACAAGTCATTGTTTCTTGCTCTATCTCCAGGTAACTGAAGGCTTTCTTAGAGGTGAAAGGGGAGAGATCGCCTTTCAGAGATCAGAGATCGCCTCTCCCAGCAGCTTCAGCTTATTGCTTTGGAAACTGAGGCTCAGAGATGGGGAAGAACCTTAAAATCACACATCCCCTTTTTTTCAGAAGCCAAACATTGCAGAGCCCACCCAGATGACCAAGCTGTGCTCCCCCTCCCTGTACCCCTTGAGCATAAAGAACCTCACGTTTCCTCCAACTTCCCATCCCACTTGCCTCTTCAGGGGTCTGAAGCAATTTGAATGAGCCTCCCCCTGCCCTGTCACAGACTGGAGCACATTAAGGGCAGGAAATTAGGCTGGGGCATGTTTGTAGATCCGGTGCCGATTACTCTTCCCCTCCGATTGTACATCCACCAATACGGAATGGATTTCTCTCTAATTTATTAAAGGTCGGTCAGCATGGAATGATAAAGGAAAGGGCCATGTCTGATAAATTCACCTAAATTGAATTCTTGGGCCACATTACCAAAACAGCAGACATAATTTATCTGGATTTCAGGAAAGCATTTAGGGCTGTACCATATAACAGATGCATTTACTAAGGCAAACCATTGTGTGATGGTTAAGCGTCAGGTGGCAATTTTGGAAACAGGTTTAAAATGGCCCAGAACCCAATGCTGGGTGCACCGCCAGGAGACACTTAAGAGTATAGACAGAGGGGTCAGTCTGGGGGTCATTATTTCAAAGTCCTTGACCCTAATTATAATTTAATTTCCACAATGGTCATATCTCTTGAGAGCAGAATTGGGATGAAGCGGGGGTTGGGGGGGGGAGCAGTTTTAAAAGGAACAGACTGAAAACAAGTTCTGTGCTTCTTTTTTCAATCAGAGTGGCTCAGTGAGGGATGAATGAGTTATTCTTCCACCAAATGAACACAAATAAACAAGAGAATAAAGGAAGCCAAAGACTTCTGAGCAACAGAGCGCTGCAGTGACAAATTCTGAACAGGACAGGGATGGGAGGCAGTGGGTTTCACTAATACTTCAAACGTGGAGAGTCTGAATTGATACCATGAATAGCAAAAGAAATGGAGTTCAGGGTTCTTGAGATAGAAATAGGCTCAAATAATTACGTAACTGTGAGTCATTAATACCCTTGCTATGGCCTCGAAAGGCACGAGCTCCAAACTCTGGTTTGAATTTGCCTCTTCTTAAAGTCAAGATTTATGCATCAGCCTTACATCTTTATCCAGGCAATGTGGAATAGATTTCTGTCTAATTCATTAAAGGGCAGTCAGCATGGATTGATAAAGGGAAACCCATGTCTGATACATTTGCCTAAATTGAATATTTCCTCTGGGCTACTGCAAAGGTGACCTGAGGTGACCGTCATCACGAATTCACCCAGGCAGTCTTAAACTGAATCTCTGTCTAATGTCCTCACGGACTCCATGGAATCCAAGAAGAGGGCAGTAGCCTAGTGCAGGCTCATTCTCTTAGGGACAAGCTTTGGCATTTGGGTTTGGCCTCAAGAACTAGCTCCCAGGTCTATCCCGTATATTGAGCTGAAGGTGTCCACAGACACGGAAGCTGGGAGGTGCTGGGTGTGGTGGGCGTGGCACTCCTGTGCACATATGTTCCGTCTGCTCACCTCCCTGTCCGACTCCACCCTGGGTACCTACCCATGCCAGCCAGCACCAGAGCTGCCGGTGACACTCTCTTCTTCCTGGGAGCTCTTTCCTTGTTCAAGACTGTATCATGTAGTATGTGGTGGTTAGTTATATTAGTTATATTAGTCCAATTGGAGAGTGTTTGGGGATGAGATTAACATTTAAATTGTTGAACACTGAGTGAGCAGACTGTTCTCCACAATGTGGGTGGGCCTCATCCAATCAGTTGAAATTCTGAGTAGAACAAAAAGACAGCCTCCCTAAGCACTAGGAGATTCTTCAGCAGACTGTCTTTGGACTGTATCCACACCATCATCTTTCCTGGGTCTCCAGGTGCTGGCCCATACAGCAGATTCTGACTTGCTGGTCTCCATAATCATGTGAGCCAGTTCCTTATAGTATGACTCTTTCTATAACATAAGCTATCTTGCTGGTTCTCTTTTCTCTGGAAAACCTTAATGGCTACACAGGGGTATCAGTAGTTATACTTCTGTCAGATTTCTGGAGCCTCCAGCTTGATGCACGTTCTGTTTTCACTTTAATTCTCTGTTTAGGGAAACTCTTTGGATCTACATGAGAAAAATGCAAGCATGGAACAGGCATATCACAGACTTGCATTAGCAGGAACTAAATTATGGATAATTCTTGGACTAGTCCAAGAATTAAGGGAAACTTTGGGATCCTTGGACTGCAAGGAGATCAAGCCAGTCAATCCTAAAGGAAATCAACTCTGAATATTCTTTAGAAGGACTGACGCTGAAGCTGAAGCTCCAATATTTTGGCTACCTGATGCAAACAGCTGACTCATTGGAAAAGACCCTGATGCTGGGAAAGATTGAAGGCAGGAGGAGAAGGGGACGGCAGAGGATGAGATGGTTGGATGGGATCACCCACTTGATGGGCATGAGTTTGAGCAAGCTCCAGGAGTTGATGATGGACAGGGAAGCCTGGCATGCCAGTCCATGGGGTCTCAAAGAGTCGGACTTGACTGAATGACTGAACTAAATTTGGGATCTTCAAGCAGGAGATTCCATGAACTGATACAAATAGGACATTATGATACCAAAGGGAGTTTAGAAAAAATGCACAATAGAATCCTGACACTATTATTATGTCATTGCAGACTTCCCCTAGCCTCGTGATGTCTTGGGTCTCATGAAATTTGGCAGCTGAAGTGAAGTAAAAGACAGAACTAAGGTAACAGACTCAAATACATTTTCATTAACTAATGTGAACCCCCAATTGAGTCAGAATTTTAGTGATGCAAGTTTTCATGGCCTCTCAAGTAAAAACATCACCGTGTTCAAATGACACTTTTAGCCACAAGCTCGCAGATATTATATAGGATGTACATTCATTTATTTATCCATTCAACTAGCTAGCATACATTAAATATCCAAAGCCCTATGCTGAGTGGTGAGGGAATTAAAAGAAATGCCTTCAATACCTGTTTTTAAGACACTGTATAATCTAATTGCTATAAAGACAACCAACAGAATGAAAGTTTGCAAAGTATTTTTTTTTTATTTAGAAAAATAACTATGACAGAGTTCAGATAATAATGTATTTAACAACACCCACATGTGCATCAACAACTCATGACCTGCCTAGGTGCACACAGTGATGGCAGAGCTAACCATGGTCTTCATTGAACCCCCAAAGTATGAAATACAGCTGGGAAAAAATAGGTACATTGACTTATAGGGATGGTGCTAGGGTAGAGGTGGGCTGAGAACATGGAGAGGAGAGAAACTGGGTCCATCAGTCTTCATGACAAACCCAGAGCAAATATAGTATTTGGCCTTTTGTAGGTGCTAAATACAGAGTAGGAAATGGCAACCCACTCCAGTATCCTTGCCTGAGATATCCCATGAGCAGAGGAGCCTGGCAGGCTACAGTGCATGGGGTCACAAAGAGTTGGAGATGACTGAGTGACTGCGCATCCTCACAGGCACAGGTGCTGGATTAATAGATACTAAATGAACGAATTAATGAAACTGTTGTGATGAGGAGGAGCAAGTGCATACAAAACATCTTATAAACTCAAGGGACAGTGAGGCACTAACTTCCAAGGATGAAGCCAAGCTGAACAGCAGCCAGGCTGTATATAACGCCTTTCATCACACTCCAGAGACCATAGTATTGCCAAGGAGCCTCAAGCAAGAATAATAAACAGAATCAAAATTGTCAACTTCATTAAGTGCGTTGGGTTGAATGAAAGAGTAAACCACAAACTAATCAATGCCTATTACATGTAGGAAGTTGAATGAGATTAATCTAGGAAGACTTCCTGAAGTAGGTGAGTTCTGAGCTGAAATCTTTTTTCCTTTGGGACTTGACAAAATAAATCTTATTAATAGTGTTTCGTACGCATTTAGATGAATATATACTATATATATATTATATATACTCTACACACACATGACATATATATAAATGAAGCCCGTGTAATTCCCAAAGTGTATTCTCAGATATTAAATCAAATAATTCTGTCCTTCTGTGATCCTTATTTTCCTGTCAATCAACTTTGGAGACAAGTCACAGTGGAGTAGAATTCCAATTTGGAATTCCAAAATCCTCAGTCTTGTCCCTTTACGGGAGAGTCTGGGGTGTCTGAACTCTTTTTTTGCTTCTTGAGAGCTGCCCATATCCTCTGCAACTGCTGTTCCCAGGATGCTTGTCCTCTAGCCAAGAGATCTAGTCTTCCCTCCTAGAGTTAAAAGCCATTGCTTTTTCAGCATTTAACTGGCATAAACTCTTTACATCCTCTCCGCAGCTTTGTGAAAAATAAACTTTTACTGGGAAACTGTGGAGTTTCCCAGAGAACAGCCTGGAAGTATCTGAATGCCAGTACTCTGAATTTCCTTCCTAAAAATCTCCTTGGACCATCACCAAACCCTTCTCAGGGCATCATTACTCTATCCCTAGGGACCAGAGGCAGTTCATATTTCCTTTCTTTGGCCAAAAGGTTTAGTTCCATCATCCTAGAGTCACTTGCTATTTCTCCCATGGTATTTGGTTGCCCTGGGGAGAAGGTCATAAGAGCAAGTCTAGGAGTGACCTGAATCAATCCAATTCCAGGGAAGTCACTGGTCCAATGAGAAGGGACAGAATACAGTTTTTGGATGAATGAATTGGAATTACTACTAGTGTCGATTAAACTACTGGTTCATTCCCAAAACAAGGCAAGGAAGAACAGAACAAGCTCAGCTGGGATGAAGACAACAGCGTCTCCCTTACCTGCACAGGAACACAGAAATCCAAGGACCTCATGAGACCCGGGCAGAAGCAGAGCAGGCAGAGCCTAGCGCCCCCTCTCAGGGGTGTGAAGAGTGGGGAATGGCTGGTCCTGGCAGCCTTGCCATAAGTCATGGCATTTCTGTCTTTTAGTGCAAAGTTCAATGGTTTGTGTGTTGAGGATTCTTTCAAGGTCTTTTTGTTGTTTAAAGAAATAAAATGGACCACCCCGGAACAACGGATGCTCCTTGAAGTCAAATGAGGTTAGAACATGGGCTTTTATGAGAGTGGAATTTCTGAGCATCTGAACTGATCATCTCAAAGTGTATTTCAGGGTATGTTTGCCCCCTCTCATTAAAAAATAAATAAATAAACGACCCAATCAAAAAATGGGCCAAAGAACTAAATAGACATTTCTCCAAAGACATACAGATGGCTAGCAGACACATGAAAAGATGCTCAACATCACTCATTATTAGAGAAATGCAAATCAAAACCACAATGAGGTACCACTTCACACCAGTCAGAATGGCTGCGATCCAAAAATCTGCAAGCAATAAATGCTGGAGAGGGTGTGGAGAAAAGGGAACCCTCCTACGCTGTTGGTGGGAATACAAACTAGTACAGCCACTATGGAGAACAGTGTGGAGATTCCTTAAAAAATTGCAAATAGAACTGCTTTATGACCCAGCAATCCCACTGCTGGGCAAACACACCGAGGAAACCAGAATTGAAAGAGACACATGTACCCCAGTGTTCATCGCAGCACTGTTTATAATAGCCAGGACATGGAAACAACCTAGATGTCCATCAGCAGATGAATGGATAAGAAAGCTGTGGTACATATACACAATGGAGTATTGCTCAGCCGTTAAAAAGAATACATTTGAATCAGTTCTGATGAGATGGATGAAACTGGAGCCAATTATACAGAGTGAAGTAAGCCAGAAAGAAAAACACCAATACAGTATACTAACACATATATATGGAATTTAGAAAGATGGCAATGACGACCCTGAATGCAAGACAACAAAAAAGACATAGATGTGTATAGCGGACTTTTGGACTCAGAGGGAGAGGGTGGGGTGATTTGGGAGAATGGCATTGAAACATGTATACTATCATGTAAGAATCGAATCGCCAGTCTATGTCCGACGCAGGATACAGCCTGCTTGGGGCTGGTGCACGGGGATGACCCAGAGAGATGTAATGGGGAGGGAGGTGGGAGGGGGGTTCATGTTTGGGATCGCATGTACACCCGTGGTGGATTCAAGTCAATGTATGGCAAAACCAATACAGTATTGTAAAGTAAAATAAAGTAAAAAAAAAAAGAAAAGATGGAAAAAAAAAAAATGATGAAAGTTCTTTTCTTCCTGCCAGGTCTTCAAAGTTATAACTAGATTCTTTTCTTTTTGATTATTTTTTGTTTTTGTTTTTTAAAAATGTATCTGAGTGAAAGATACGGAGCTCTAAGAATAGACCTAAATCTGAAAGATTTTCATCCAAATCATCCCTTCATTTCTTTTTTTTTTAATCATAGCAGTGTTGAATATTAAAATATTTGACCATATTGGTTTCTTAGCCCTCCAACAGCATCCCTAAATGTTTCTGAGCTCTGAGCAGAGGTTTAAGAATGCCTCCCTGGGCCCACATGCATCCCATCAAGACTTGGACTAGAGAGGCAGAAAGAACATGAACATGTTCTAGTCATTGCTTATTTCTTCTCCTCTTCTTATGGCCTACTTCTCTCTTTTACACTCAATATAATTGACAGTGATGACATCCAATTACAGCATTTCCTTCCAAATATATTTGGAGCCCAGAGAAGCAGGTTTCTTTAATCTAATAGAGAATAATAATTTTTCTTTAATTTTTGTAATATCGAATAGCAATGTTACCACAAAAAAAAGTTTGCCAGATTGTCTCTTGACAAAATACAGGACATGGAGGCTGGAAACCATCCTATGCTCTGTTCGTTTCCCTCATAGTGATTATATAAATTATCTCCTGGGTCTGGAAACACCAATCATTATTTCAAAAGGATAGCTTTCCAAATCCATATGTGGAAGGATGAAGAAAATATTGTCTGTGGGAAACTGTCCAGAAGAATCATCAGCATACAAGATCATTCAGGGGCCGTGGCCCATGTGGATATGCACAGCAAGTCTCACTGGAACCTGGGCAGCACTCATACATCCCAATCAAATGGGCCGTTGGGTGTCACGTGCCCACTGTACTGATAGTGTACTGATAGTGAAACTGAGGGTATCCTGTACCCAAGTTAATGTAAGCTATTTGGAAATGGAGCTGAAGGAACTCACTCCCGAGGTATATCCTCCTTATTAGCCAAATGGACCTTGAGCAAGATCGCAGCCTGGCCTTCCTCTAGAGGAATGTTGCCATTGAGAAATCTTAAACTTGATTTAAAATAGAGCCTCCTAAACACTGTCCACCACCCTTTACCTGGTGCAGCTAATCTACTGCAAGGGAGGGGGGAGCAAAAAAAAAAAAAAACAACCAACATGGAAACAGGAAAGAAGGAATTTCCTCTCTTCTGGTCCTTCATGATTCAGTCACAACCTGTAAGCATTACACATTATGTTTGCTCTGACCTGGTAGATTGACTTCTTCAGTTGCTAATGCAGTGATTTTTATCATTATTATTGTTTTAATTTCAAACAATGGGAGGCAAGGAAGAGAGGGTATTTACTGCAGTGATTCCGTGGAGACATTTGGGTAAAACTACATTTGTAGTACCATAAACTAGCTTCCCAGTGCCATTTGAAACACCGCCAATTCGCTTATCACTAACATTTCCCTGAAAAACAGAATTTCTTTTCTCTCCTTCTTTGGTCAGCTTGCCAACAAGCATTATGCTGCCACAGCCAGCTACAGGATGGGATAGGAGAAAAGTGTGCATTAATTGTATTCTGAAGCCTGCCATAAATCCACTGCAGTGACTCTGGATGGAGAGATTAAACAGCATTCAAGAACATTTTCCAAAAAAGTACTCGAGTACAAAATAATGGTTTGTGTGGGGCAGACAGATGACACAGAACAACTGTGATTTATGTACGTCTCATGTTGGGTCACCACTCCTCAAGGGGAGGGGTGGAGGCTTTCTCCTGTACTGCTCTCCACAGAAACTTGCTCAGGACTCTGTGTACAGCACACAGCCATGGGATGATACCATGGTTTGATGGGCCAGACTGTGAGCTGGACTGCTTGAGGGATACCCAGAGAGCACAGCAAATACTGAGGTTGAAAGAAAGTGACAAGGACTTGACAAGAAAGAGACTGAGACTGTGAGAGAAAATTGCAAATATTAGACTCAAGAGTTAGACAAATATGCGGTGACCTTGCGAGCCTAGGTGATGCAAGTGGTAAAGAACCTGCCTGCCAATACAGGAGACATAAGAGACGCAGGCTTGATCCCTGGGCAATCTCCTGGAGGAGGGCACAGCAACCCACTCCAGTATTCTTGCCTGGAGAATACCATGGACAGAGGAGCTTGGCAGGCTGCGGTCCATAGGGTTACAAGGAGTCAGATACAACTGAAGCGATTTAGCACATACACAGTTTATTGTTCAAACCTGGATACTTTTGAGAGGATAACGGGGCATTGTAAACATTATGCCAGGTCAGCAGGCATAAACTGGAACCATCCTGATAAATTATCATGTGTGATCACCCCAACTGCAATGTTCTTTGGCAAAGGATTGTAATGCTGCAAAGAAAGCATATCCTTGAATTAATGAAACACTCAGGAAGAGGTACTATATTCGTCTGCCACCATAACAAAGTACTGGCTCCCCTCATAGCTCAGTTGATAAGGAATCCGCCTGCAATGCAGGAGACCGTGGTTCGATTCCTGGGTCAGGAAGATCTGCTGGAGAAAGGATAGGCTACCCACTCCAGTATTCTTGGGCTTTCCTTGTGGCTCATCTGGTAAAGAATCTGCCTGCAATACAGGGAGACCTGGGTTTGATCCTTGGGTTAGGAAGAGCCCCTGGAGAAGGGAAAGGATACCCACTCCAGTATTCTGTCCTGGAGAACTTCATGGATTGTATAGGCGATGGGGTCACAAAGAGTCAGATGCAACTTTCACATTCATAACAAAGTACTGCAGACCGAGTGGCTTAAACAACAGAAATTTATTTTCTCACAATTCTGGATGGTGGAAGCCTGAAATCAAAGTGTTGGCAGGGTCGGTTTCTTCTGCAGCCTCTCTCCTTGAATGGCAGATGGCCATCTACTTCACGCATCTTCACATGGCCTTTCCTCCATACCTGCCTGTGTCCAGGTTTCCTCTTCTAAAAAGGACACAAGTCATACTGGTAGGGCCCATCCTATGACCTCATTTTGCCTTAACTATCTCTTTAATGGTGTATTCACAAATGTATCACATTGTAATCTATCAGGGGTTAGAACTTCACCACATGAATCAGGATTTGGAGTGTACACAACTCAGTCCACAACCATTCTGATTCCTAAACAAAACCCAAAGTTTTACAAAAGCAGTTTATACTTTCTGAGAATGGCCAGGCTCATCAAGAGATCAAGAATCCAAGGTTCTGAGATTCCTGGACTTACCAGGGAGAGATGACGGGAGGTGTGGCCACACGCATGACAGCATACAGATGAAGCAAAATTCCAGAATTAAGAGCAAGAGTGATGTTTAAAATATGTAATTGATATACTGTGTTGCTGCTGCTGCTAAGTCGTTTCAGTCGTGTCCGACTCTGTGCGACCCCATAGATGGCAGCCCACCAGGCTCCCCTGTCCCTGCGAGTCTCCAGGCAAGAACACTGGAGTGGGCTGCCATTTCCTTCTCCAATGCATGAAAGTGAAAAGTGAAAGTGAAGCCACTCAGTCATGTCCAACTCTTCGTGACCCTATGGACTGCAGCCCACCAGGCTCCTTGGTCCATGGGATTTTCCAGGCCAGAATACTGGAGTGAGGTGCTGTTGCCTTCTCCATGATATACTATAGGCACTGACAAACTTCTATGAATATCAGCCACCACAAAGTTAGAGCAGGGCTTGGATACTATGAATATGTCCAGGGCTAACCTTTAGTGGGAGGGTTATGAGGCAGGCTTGGGGTAGGGTTAGTCCCCAGGCAAAGGCTTGGAGAACTAGGGCAGCAGGGACTCGAGGAAACAGCTGTTTACTAATTAGGTAGAAGTGTTCTAATGTTTTAACAACCAGTGCATACACCTGTGATCACCAACTGTATATCAGCTGCTGTTAGAAGATGAGCAATTTGAGTCTTAACATTTATGAGCTCTGCAGTCTTGTCTAATAGCATCACCTCTTCAGGCATAAGTTTACTGATCTCTGTGAAAGCTGCATGTCCACGAGGCTCAGGTACTTGAATACTATTGTCATGTCAGCAGTTTTTCCTTAGGTTTACTGGTGCACACACACACACACACACACACACACACACACACACACAAAATCCCATCTTCCAAGGAGCACCTTGATATCAATTTCGTTTCACTTTCTTACCCTGTTTTCCTTCCTATTGCTCAGAAACTATCTGGGAGTGTCGTAGAGGGCTCCCACACAATCAGAGCCAAATGCTTTTGGCTTGACATTAGGAAGTTAGCATCTGAAAGTAACCAGTTGATACCTTGAAGTTTTATTTGGGAATAAAAATCCAGAGAAGTTTCCATGGACCAGGGAAAGTTTTCAATCTCATTCAAAACCCACTTATGTGGATATTTAAGATCTTTTGCATGCATGCTAAGTCGCTTCAGTCACGTCCAACTCTTTGCAATGCTATGGACTGTAGCTCACTAGGCTCCTCTGTCCATGGGAGTCTCCAGGCAAGAATATTGAAGTGGGTTGCCATGCCCTCCTCTAAAGGGTCTTCCCCACCCAGGGATTGAACCCTCATCTCTTAGGTCACCTGCATTGGCAGGTGGGTTCTTTACCACAAGTGCTACTTAGCAAGCCCTCAAGACCGTTCAGTGAGCAGCAAATTGTACACTAACAGCTTTGCATATATCTAGATTGAACAGTGCTCAGTTCCCGGGACCTGGTCCTCTTGTGATCTGGGCACTGGGTTTACCAAATTTAAAAAGAAGAAACAAGTAAGAGATAGAGAAAGGGGCAAAGTATTAAAGGCAAGGCAATGGTGAAATGTCAGTAACTCCCCAGCCTGGAAACAACTCATCAAGTAAATATTTTCATTACATCAAATTATGTCTCTCAGAAAATAATGATGGTCTATTCACCCTTTCTACTATAACCCAAAATAACACAAAATGGGTGGGATAATCATTGTAGGAAAGTATTCCTGAGGTACCAGGGTTCCACAATGAGATAGCAGGATTTCATACCTTTACAATGTTTAAAATCAGAGCATAGTGTCATCTATGGAGACAGAGAGATAAACAAATGACTTTCAAACCATTTAACTTTAGATGTAAAGGTTAAAATGCATTAAAAATGTATGAAAGCCAAGAATTCTGTGTGAGGTTTTATGGGCAAGATATGGGTATCAATCTTTAAAACATTTTTTTTAAAACACATTGATTTCCTTCCTGAGATTTATTGTAAAGCCATTTGCAGAAAATTCGTGGAAAACCCCAGAACAGGAGATCATTTTATGTAGTAAATAACTCTAGCCATAGGTTAGACATGTATCTCACCCCAGCTTGACAGAAGGATTGGGAACCACACCCCCCACCCCAAGCAAAGAGGATTATGCTGCATTGGAGCTAAATCTCAGAAGAAAATATTGCTGTGAGGGGCTTCATATTTTGTCTCTAATATGGGGGATGGAAAGCAGGGAAGATAATGACCACCAACAGCGTAAGGAAAATGGAACTAACTATGGCAGCTCCGAGAAGACAGATGAGTTATGGAATCCCAAAGCGCCCAGATTCACTTTAGAGTTTACAGGTGATGATTCCCTTTGATTCATGGTCGCAGTTCTTAAGGGCAAAAGAACTTAGTTAGCTGGAGAAGGGGACGCAAACAGAAAGAAAGCCTTCTCCAGCTGGGAAAACAAAAGATGTTTGGGATGATGTTGATGAAAGCTTTTTTAAAGTGAGAGGTACAGAGAGAGTGTAAGAGGAAGGCAGCTGGAGTTTTTCCAGATCCGCTAATGATGCATGGTGCTGCTGACAAAGCAGTTCACCCAACCAGCGCGAGAGACAGCTGCCTGGGGGACCTGCCCTTGCTCTTAGGGTTGGACCCTAAGCGTCCAGGTCTGGGGAGCCTTCACCACTTGGTTCAGAGAGCTTTTTTCTTCTGCTCTAATTTAAATGCTTACCACTGGGACATACTTAAAGCTTAGCTTATTTTTTTTCCCCCCTTTTCAGACTTCATTCCCCTTAGCAAGTATTTGGTTTCTAAGATCAGAAATCAACAGGGGAGAGGACGTTAGCCTGGGTTATAAAATGAAATGAAACGCCTTCACTTTTTCATCCACTTTTACCAAAATGCTTGGTTCTTTGCTCACAAGACTGAGAAAAACCCAACCTGGGTTTAAACTACTCACCCATTTGGGAATCAATTGCCCATCCCAGGGACCCAGGGGCCTGTGGGTCTCGGTAATCATGTCTGGTTGGGCCTGTATGATCTGAAACGTAAAATACGGTGCATGACAACATAATTCATTTTAGTCTCTTTTCATGTTGTTTCTCCAACTGAGGCAAGATGACATGTGCCACAAAGCCATCATCGGTGCTGGTCTTAGAATTTATAGTTTTAAGTTGCAGATCCCACATCACCTTCTCCCCATTATCACTAATTGACCTCTAACTCCTTCTTACCCAATTTCAACATGGGGACTTCCTTGTCTCTGGAAGCAGTTCACTCTATCATCAGACTTTACTGTATGATGGACTGTAAATTTGACAAGGTTCTTTCCAGGAGACAACACTAAGGCCAATATGTTCACCTTCTAAACCCACACTGCAGATACTGCCCTCCTGTTTGTGACCATTATCTATAGCTAAGCTCTTTCCAGTCCATGGAGGTCCATAGAGAAACTATTCAGATATGTTGTTTGCAGTTTGGTTTCATTTCGTGATACAACCTCACCTCTAGCACAGCTGATTGAGTTTGGACATTGGGAAGAATGTTCTCAAATGAAGGTTTTCACACATTGGAACAGTTAGTACAGGGAGGAGTGGAGTGCAGGGAATGTCCTCAAAATGCCCTTCCAGTTTTTAGGATAGAAGTAAATATTTTACTAACTCTAATGCCTTTGTAAGAGTGCTACACAAAGTCACACCTGAAACAAAAGGATGCACTGGTGGCTCTCTCTTCCATGCAGTCAGGTACCTCTCAAATGGTGGCAAGATGGTCCTAGAGATTATTGCATGTCTGGAGTCAGCACACTACGGTACATGAGCCAAATTTATTCCATTTCCTGTTTCTCTAAGCCCTATGAGCTAAGGATGGTGTTTACATCTGTTAATGGCTGAAAAAAAAAAAAAGAAAGAATATTTTGTGACACGTAAAAATTAAATTCAAATGTCAAAGCCCATAAATAAACACAACTTAAAAGACAACCATGTTCATCATTTGTGTTTTCTGTGGTCAATTTCACATTCAACATTTCAACTTTCAGCACAGTGGAATAGTTGTGTCAGAAGGCATTGGGACTGTAGAAAGCCTAAAATACTATCTGTCTAGCCCTTAATGAAAAATATTTGCTGGCTTTTTCCATCCCGGGCTGCCACAGTGAGCGGAGCCTCCACCACGTCCATGTGTCTATAATGTATAGTCATGCAGAACTGCTCCAGCTTCTTGATCAACAGGAACAAGCAGACTCACAACACTGAAGAGGAACTAAAGAGCCTCTTGATGAAGGTGAAAGAGGAGAGTGAAAAAGCTGGCTTAAAAACTCAGCATTCAAAAAATGAAAATCATGGCATCTAGTCCTATCACTTCATGGCAAAGAGATGGGGGAAAAGTGGAAACAGTGTCAGATTTAATTTTCTTGGGCTCCAAAATCAATGTGGACAGTGACTGCAGCCATGAAATTAAAAGATGTTTACTCCTTGGAAGAAAAGCAATGACCAACCTAAATAGCATATTAAAAAGCAGAGACGTCACTTTGCCGACAAAGGTCTGTATAGTCAAAATTAAGGTTTTTCCAAAAACCAGTAGTAATGTATTGATGTGAGAGTTGAACCATAAAGAAGGCTGAGCACCAAAGAATTGATGCCTTCAAACCGTGGTGCTGGAGAAGACTCTTGAGAGTCCTTGGACTGCAAGGAGATCCAGCCAATCCATCCTAAAGGAAATCAGTCCTGAATATTCATTGGAAGGACTGATGCTGAAGCTGAAACTCCAATACTTTGGCCACCTGATGCGAAGAGCTTACTCATTGGAAAAGACTCTGTTGTTGGGAAAGATTGAAGGCAGGAGGAGAAGGGGACGACAGGATGAAACGGTTAGATAGAATCACTGACTCGATGGACATAAGTCTGAGCAAGCTCTGGGAGATAGTGAAGGACAGGAAAGCCTGGCCTGTTGCAGTTCATGGGGTCACAGGGTGTCGAGCACGACTGAGTGACTGGACAACAGCCCCAAACCCAATAACCTGAAGGCCTGCACCTCCTTCCAATATAGTGGGCTCATTCACAGCAAGACTGTGGGCATGCAGCCGGCAGTCATTGGCAGAAGGGTCGTGATGGTGCTGGAGATCTGGCCAGCACAAATTGGTTACTTCCGACGTGCGAACCACCATGAGTAAGAATGCTCAGGTCACCTTTAGGAGCATCCGGAACGTGATCTGGAAGAACAAGTACCACCCGGATTTGCACATGGCCACCATCCCCAGAGCCAGAGCCATCCTGTGCAACCAGAAGTCTGTGATGTTGAAGAAGAAGCGGACCCACCCCATCAAGAAGCTCCTGAACCATCTATCCCCTCCCCAAAGCAATAAAGCTGTCAGCTGACTTTCCTCAAATTTAAAAAAAAAAAAAAAAAACTTTGCTGATGACTGATATATGTCCTTCCCAAGTCTTCCTGATCATGTGCCTTAAACTTAACAGTCTGTTTCTTTGCCTGAATCTGTATTCTCAACTCATTGTTTACAAAGCTTTCTGTATAACACCTGGCACATATTATTAAGCAGGAAGTACTTGATGAATGAATATAACCACTAATTTCATTATAAGACAAATAGAATAGCATATCAGAAGCTCAAAAGATGAAAAGCCAATGGTACTTCTTGTTATAAACAGCTCAGCACCATTTTTCTTGGTGACTATGCAGTTTGAGCTAAAATGTCTGCCATTCTCTCTGTATAAGATCTACTGGTTCTAGACTCCCTGGCTTGTAATTACAAAGCAAAATCTTCTAATGCCAATAATAAGACCAACTTCTATACCTTTTAAGTGCAATCTTCTTGATTATAAGCAGCCACTGACTGAAGACTTCAATTAGAGAGGGAGATTTCTTAAACCCTGGGGCAAAAGTTTAGTTCAAAACAACTTGGAAAGTGGTTTAACTCTTTGAGGATCACCTGCCTACCAGCATACAGCATTCACAGCAAACCCATGATTTTGCACAGTTTAAAGAAAAGAATCATTCTGTGTTATTGGATGGCTTCTCGCTCCTGAATACTGTCACTCTGGTTAAAGTTAACATGGAAGAAATGTGGGTAGGGAAGACAGAGTTCAGTTTGCTTAAGTCTCTTTATTCTATTTCAAAATAGCTGGTCCTGGATGTAGAATTTGGGGAAGCTTCAAAACCCTTTGCAAGAGTGCAGACATAAATTGAAGCTATGCCTACCCAGCAGAGACTCCGAGAGACTGTTATCATACACTGTATCCCAGAAAGAGCCAAACATTCCTGCACAGAAGCCAGCCAGGCTGGGAAGTAGGATGATAAGAAAGAACCTAGAGAAATTCCATAAACATAATTAAGAAATGTCTCATCTCCCAAACATGAATATGTATTCTATAGCTTCTGCAAATTTGCAAATATTCAGAATGAGAAAATTTGGGCAATCAAGTATAAACTAAAGCAACAAACCCCCTGATGCTCATCTATTCAGTCACTTGCTCCTTCTTTCTGTCACCTTCTCTATGAAGCCTTCATTATTTTACTATTTAGTTTAGACTTAGTAAATTCATTATTTTCACAGGTTTTCACACACGGCTTCCTTTCAACCCCTAAGCATTATGTATTCTTCCTTACCCTTAAGTGTCACACTTCAGCCTCTAGAGGGAGTTCAAGTCCCCAGATCCTCAAGAGGAAGAGTTCTGTTGTGACGTGTGGAGGTCCAGTTCTGTTGGACCCAGGTGTCTGGGATGGAGCCTTTGGTGGGAGGAACTACGAGGTTCAAGGCTGTCCTCCTGCCCGGAGTACTCACCAGGGTTCCCTCTCCTTTGAGAATCTCCCCTGTCCTCTTAGCCTTTTTAAAACAAGCTCTAAAAACGGTTTCACATGTTTCTTCCTCTTTCTGGCTGTATAGCTTCTATGATAGTCTAAGCAGAGGGATCCTCCCAGTTCAAATACAGTCTAAACTAGCTTATGTGGAAAGGAGAACAGAGAAGCATTTCATAAAAAGTTCTGATTAGTAATGTGACAAGATAAATATTAGTGCAATCACTATGGAAAACAGTATGGAGGTTCCTCAAGAAATGAAAATACAACTAATATATGATCCAGCAATTCCACTTTGAGGAATTTATCCAAAGAAAATGTAAACACTAATTCAAAAAGATATATGCATCCCCAGGTTTATTGCAGCATGGTTTACATTAGCCAAGATACAAAACAACCCGTGTCCATTGATGGATGAATGGATAAAGATATATATGTATCTAGATAGAGATAGATAAATATAATGGAATATTATTCAGCCATAAAAAGAATGAAATCTTATCTATGACGACATGAATGGGCCTTGAGGGCCTTATGCTAAGTGAATTAGGTCTGACAGGGAAAGTTCAGACAGAGGCAATCAACATTTTATTTCTACAAGTTTAAATTATGCTATGAATTAATTACCATTAATATGGTACCCTGTACATCAAGAGATTTATTATAACAAAGAATTTAGAGCCTCTAAATTTCTGACTGCTAGTACAGAAGAGTTACCCCAGATTTCCTGGGGTATGTTTATAAAACATTCTTTAAGTGGACTTACCCAGCGAGAAAAATGAAGTGACATGGCAACACCACATGAAATATATTTGCCACAGAATTTTTTTTAAAAAAATTGCTATTATGAAAACATACTAGTTTTCATTGCATTTTAGGCAGTGTGGATTATTGGCGATTATTCAGGAAATAGAAAATGTTTAAAACACAGAAACTTGCTTAATAAAATGTTATAGTCTGATTTTGGTGTGACCATTTATTCCCTACCTGCCTAAAATATCTTTTCTTCCATTTTGAAGGTCATAATTGTACATCTACACCTTTTGTTCAACTTATTACTATCTCAGTAATGTGGAGAAGGTGTTCATACTGACCCACAGTTTAGAAGAAGTGAGGAAGGGAGACGGGGTTGGTTAAAAGGCACGAACTTCCATTTATAGAATAAATAAGTTGTGAGCATGTAATGTACAGCATGGAAGGAAGGAAGAAAGGAAGGAAGAAGAGAGGGAGGGGAAGAGAGGGAGAAAGGGAGGGAGAGGAAAGGAATACAGCAGTGTTCCAAGACTCTAGTCCCAACCCTCCCAACCATTCCAGCCTTCCCACTAGAGAAAATCCTTTGTCAGCTCAATTTCCAAAGCCTCTTCTCCATTCTTAAAGGAGGCTTTTTACTTTGTGGGGGAGGGCAAGATTAAGTTGATTGACTTAATAAGGTGTGTTAGAAGGAGGTACAGGAATGGAGACAAGGAGAAGTAAAGGACTCTGCAGGTTGGAGGGGAGACTGGGAAGCAGCTGCATGAACAAAGATTGGAACTCCCATTTTTTGGAGGGGGGGAATCTGAATTTCTGTTTTTATTAATTTTTAAATTAGTTTGCATTGGATGTACAAACTCCAATTTATTGACTTTAGGCTTTGAATTTGTTTCTGGGACTCAGCAGTGCTCTGAGACTGAACTACACAGGTCTCCAGGTTAATTTCAGCCACACAGAAAATGTTCATGTGTGTCCAACCTCTTTGTACATTCTCTTTGAAGCCCCTAGTAGGTAGCTGGCTGAGGGTCTACAGATTTTGGAGGTTTGCCGCCCTTATCACAATGAGTATCTGACAAGTCCAGCAGATGAGGACAAATATAGGCATGGAGACTAGGATCTCGGTGGCAGGTCCACTCAAGGTCAATACACTACAGCAACAGCCCAACTTCTCAGGACAAATTCCCAAGTGAAAAGTAAGACTCCTGTACTAAGACTGAATCTGGAGAAAGCAATTCAGTATCATCAGGGATAATCATTCATTCTAGAGCCAGAGCAGCTTGTCTTTTCATGAATGAAGTCCCAGAGAAGCCATGGGTGAGACTTTAAAATGAGTCTGCTACTAACGGGTGTTCTCTACCTATAATCGCAGTTACAGGGACTATTGGAGGACTTTCACAAATATCATCAGGAATCTGCTCTTGGCATTAAAGCTCAGTTTTAGATTCAGAGCCAGATCACCTGCAGAATCTTGGTTTGGTAGATGGGCAGGATATTTGATTTCACTATTCTCTTTGGTCTCTTTAACTCACCATTGAATCCCTAGGGCTGAAGGATGAACATATTAATCCAGAAGGAACATATAGGATCTTCTTCAGTAGGAAAAAGGGCATTTCCCAGAAGAGAGGTTTGTGCTACTGTTAATGTAGAAGAGTTTACAAAGGCTCTTAGCTAAGGAGGACTTGGGCTCAGGCCTGCCAGAGTTTGAATCTTAGCATCACCACATACTAGCTAGATGACCTGCAATAAGCTTCTTAACTTTCCTCTGTTCCAGTGTCCTCATCTACAGAAGGATAAGTTGTACATACTTCATGGGGTTGTTGTAAGAATTAAATAGGGTAACATATGTAAAACATTGGAAGAGTGCTTGACACACGGCAAATGCTCACTAAATATTAGCCATTGTTCCCAGCCTCAGAAAATCAAAGACTGAGGACAGATAAAGTTGGAAGGTTAAATCTGGTTAAGTGTATTGTTTAGCTTGAAAATGTACTTTAATTTTATAAATAATTGGGTATATGATTCTAAATTATTATAGTACTTTGTATCATACATTTTGAAAGTTAATCTAAATTCATTTTGCAAGGGAAAATACATTTTGATCATCTAAATGCATAGGTTCTAGAATTTGCCAAGAGATCATAATTTCTAACAATATGCTAACTTCATTGATTATAGCAGAATACATAAGAGCAAGGGTGAAGAAAAAGTTGTCTTTACAATGTCATATGTAGGAATTTACTAATACTTTGGTGATTCTCCCCTATGGAAAAAGACACACATTTCTGACTGATCATGGAATCTAGATATCCTTGGATTAACCAAAGAAAGGAAAAAATGTGATGTGCAATGGCACTGCCCCATTTCTAGGGAAGTATTCCCTTAAAAGCAAGCCATGCTCCAGCTCTGCGCTGACTGCCTGAAAATCCCTTGGGGAACTTGTCTCCATGCGGGTCCTAGATTTTTTCCCAGAAGTCTACTCAGATTTTAATAACCTCTTCAAGTGATTCTGATCAGTCAGACTGGGGAGCCATTGTGCTAGGAAGAGTGAAATCAGCAGGATTCCCTCCCTGTAGGAAGAGGAGAACCTGTGTGCATCCAAGGCTCACAGTCAGACCAGGGCCAAGAGATGGGGGCTTGTGGTAGGAGCAAAGTTCTAACTTCCGTTAGGATTGCTCTTTGGAGGATCATCTCGTCTTTCTGGAGATCTTTCCTATTGAATTGCTTGAAGGGGCTCTTTCTTTCTCTTTCCTCCTTATGGCATGGTGATGTGGTCATTAAGGTCAGAGATCAGAGGCCCTAGGGCCTCTGAACAGCCCAATGGATGGCTCAGGAGAAAAAAAATGGATTAAAGAAGTCTCCCATTTCATAGTTGAGTCAACTCTTCTTTCAGAGTGGAAGGCTACAAAATAACATGGACCCAAAGTGCTGAAGTGCTAAGTTGCTTCAGTTGGGTCTCTTTGCGACCCTATGGACTGCACCCTTATAGCCCACCAGGCTGCTCTGTTCATAGGATTCTCCAGGAAAGAATACTGGGAGTGGGTTTCCATTTCCACCTCCAGGACCCAAAGTACTAACTAGTAATAACGGGGAGCATTTTTCCAGATTATCATGCTGACTTGCTCTCTCTCAGAGACCTAGAAAAGAAGACTGTAGCTCTGGTAGGTATGGGTCAGGATCAGCAAACTGGAATTCCAGACTTTCCACTGGAGCCACTTTCCCCCAGAGTCCTATGCTACACTCTGCCACAAGTCAGCGCATGTTTCTTTTCCCTCATTGGTCTGTGTCTGTTAAGTATATACTCTGCACCCAATACTCTAGGACTACAAATTAAATTACATAAGCTTTGCTGTTGAACTTATAGGATGGTAAGAAAACATACCTTAAACATTAGGAAAATCATTACTGCCCTGGGGACCAGATCAAGATGACAGAGAACGTGGAGCTCACCTTCTCCCCACGGATACATTAAAAACACATCTACAGGTGGAACAACTCTCACAGAACATCTACTGAACACTGGTAGAAGACCTCAGACTCCCAAAAGGGCAAGAAAATCTCCACTTAACTGGATAGGGCAAAAGAAAAAAAAATTTAAAGAGAGAGAGAAAGGAATCAGGATGGGACCCAAACAAGATGAACCCAAAAAGACCTGCACCAAGACATTATAAAAATGGCAAAAGTTAAAGAGAGGATTCTAAAGGCAACAAGATAAAAGCAGTTCTTTACAAAGGATATCATAAGGTTATCAAGCTGATTTCTCTACAGAAACACTGCAGGCCAGAAAGGAGTGGTGCAATATATTCAAAGTCTTGAAAGAGAAAAATCTGCAACCTAGAATACTCTACCTAGCAAGACTGCCATTTAGGAAAGGAGGAAAAATAAAGAATTTCTCAGACAAGCAAAAAGCTAAAAGAATACAGCAATACTAAACCTATCTTAAAAGAAATATTGACAGGTCATCTTTAAATGGGGGCCTTTCCAGGTGGCGCTAGTGGTAAAGAACCCACCTGCCAATGCAGGAGACATAGGAGATGTGGGTTCAGTCCCTGGGTTGAGAAGATCCCCTGGAGGAGGGCATGGCAACCCAATTTAGTATTCTTGCCTGAAGAATCCCATGGATAAAGGAGCCTGGAGGGCTATAGTCCATAGGGTCTCATAGAGCTGGACACAACTGAAGGGACTAAACACACAACATGCATTCTAAATAGAAAAGAAGCAAGAAGAAATAGGAAGGAAGAAATAACAATTGGAATGTAAATCACTTAAATTAGCCAGTATACAGATCAAAAAGAAAAACAAGTACAATACCTACTTGTGAAAGCACAGCAAAAGGATAAATATGAAGATGTAAAAACGGACATCAAATCATAAAATGTGGGGAAGGAGATTAAGAAAATGAAGATTCTTCTTTTTTTAAAATGCGTTTGAGTCTATATGACTATCAATCTAAAGCAAACAGAGATCAGTCGTGTCCAACTCTTTGTGACCCCGTGGGCTGTAGCCTATCAGGCTCCTCCGTCCATGGGATTTTCCAGGCAAGAGTACTGGAGTGGGTTGCCATTTCCTTCTCCAATAGGAAGGGTTTAACATAGTCGAAAAACATGGCAACTACAAAGCAAGAACATACAATAACTTCAGAAAAACTTAAGAGAACACGAGCATAAAATAAAAGAAAACCATCAACATCAAACCGCAAAAAAAGGAAAAGAAAAAGAAAGAAAGAGTCAACTGGAAAAGAAGATCTGAAATGGTAATAAACACATATGTATCATTGCATAATGCGAGCATGCATTCAGTCATGTCTGACTTTTGTGACTCCATGGACTGTAGCCCACCAGGTTCCTCTGTCCATGGCATTTCCCAGGCAAGAGTACTGGAGTGGGTTGCCACTTCCTCCTCCAGGGGAATGTATTTATATCAACCCGAAATGTCAATGGACTGAATGCTCCAATAAAAAGACAAAGAGTGGCAGACTGGATAGAAAAATAAAAGCACCAAGGACCTTCAATATGCTGCCTACAAGAGATCCCCTTACAGCAAAGTACACATAGATTAAAAGTTAAAAGTGAGGGAATGGAAAAAGATATATGCAAACAGAAATGACAAGAAGGCAGGAGTTGCAATATTCATATCAGACATAATAGACTTTAAAGCAAAGTTTATTTAAAAAAAAAAGATAAAGAGGGACATTATATAATATAAAAGGATCAATACAAGAAGAGGATTTTATACTCAGCAACATATATAGACCTAATATGAGAGCACTCAGATACATAAAACAAATACTAAACAGACATAAAGGGTGAAGTTGATAGGAATACTATAATAATAGATTTTAACACCCTGCTCACATTAATGGACAGATCTTCCACATGAGAATCAATAAGGCAACAAAGGTCCTAATTGATACAATAGTATTGATATTGTCAGGACACTAATCCAAAAAAAAGAAAACACAGAATATGCTTTTTTTTTTCTAGTGCATAAGAGTCTTTTCTAGGTTTGACCAAATTCTAGGGCAGAAAACTAACCTCAGCAAATTTAAGAATATAGAAATTATTTCAAGCATCTTCTCTGACCAAAATAGTACAAAACAGGAAAAAATGATTACATGGAGACTAAATGGCATGATGCTAAAAATTCAGTGAGGAAATCCAAAAGGAAATTTAAGAAAATACCTTGAGACAAATGACAATGAAAACACAGACATACAAAATCTGTGGGACACAGCAAACACAGTTATAAGAGGGAAAATTATAGCAATATAGGCTTTCATCAAAAAGCAAGAAAAATCTCATGTAAATAATGTAATTTATCATCTGAAAGAATTAGGAAAAAAAGAACAAACAAACCCTAAAGTAGCAGAAGGAAGTACATATTAAAGATCAGGGAGGAAATAAATAGGACATTTTAGAAAAAAAGAAAAAAATAGACAAACTGAGAGCTGGTTCTTTGAAAGGGTAAACAAAATTAACAAACCTCTGGCCAGGCTCACCAAGAAGAAAAAACAGAGAACTCAAGCAAAATAGTACATGAAAAAGAAGAAATATCAATGGCTACCACAGAAATACAAACATCATAAGAGAATACTATGAACAATTACGGGCTTCCAGGGTGGTGCTAGTGGTAAAGAATCCACCTAGCAGTATAGGAGATACAGAGATGCAACAGACTCAGATTTGATCCCTGGGTTGGGAAGATCCCCTGCCCCTGAGTAGGAAGTGGCAACCACTCCAGTATTCTTGCCTGGAAAATTTCATGGACAGAGGAACCTGGTTGGCCACAGTCATGGGTCACAAAGAGTCAGACATGACTGAGCACACAGCACATGCGTAAACAATTATATGCCAACAAATCTTACAACCTAGAAGAGACGCACAGCTTTCTAGAAACATGCAGCTCACCAAAATTAAATAAAGAACAAATAGATAATTTGAACAGACCAATCGCTAGAAGTGAGATAGAATCTGTAAAAACAAACAAACAAAAATGTCCAGGACCATATGATTTCACAAGTGAACTCTACCAAACATGCAAAGAACTTATACCAATTCTTCTCAAACTCTTCCAAAAGATTGAAGAGGAGGTAACATTCTCAAAGACATTCTATAAACCCACTGTCAACCTGATAGCAAAACCAGACAAAGCCAACACTAAAAATAGAAAATTACAGGCCATTATCTTTGATGAATATAGATATAAAAATTCTCAACAAAATATTAGCAAATCAAATCCAGCAACAGGTAAAAAAGATCATACAACACGACCAAGTGGGATTCATCCTAGGTCCACAAGGATGATTAACACATGAAAATCAATCAATATAACACTTCACATTGATGAAAGAAAAGTCAAAAACCACAAGATCATCTCAACAGATGCAGAAAAAGCATTTGACAAAATTCAATATCCATTCATGATGAAAGCTCTTACCGAAGTGGAAACAGAGAGAACGTATCTCAACATAATAAAAGCCACTTATGACAAACCCACGGCCAACATAATACTCAATGGTGAAAAGGTGAAAGCCTTCCCACTAAAATCTGGAATAAGACAAGGATGTCCGCTCTCACAATTTCTCTTCAACATAGTACTGGTAGTCCTAGCCACAGCAATCAGACAAGAAAAAGAAATAAAAGATATCTGAATTGAAAAGGAAGAGATAAAACTATCACTATACTCAGATACCATGGTACTATATATAGAAAATCCTAAGGACTCCACACACAAAAAACTACTAAATCTAATAAGTGAATTCAACAAAGTAGCAGTTTGGAAGATTAACATTCAGAAATCAGTTGCATTTCTTCACACTAATAATGAAATATCAGAAAAGGAAGGAATGTAAAATCCTTTTTAAATCATGCCTATATATATATATATATATAATATATATGCATATATATGCAAAATATATATAATATATGTTATAAATAAATAAATATAATTTTATATAAATAAATATATTATTATTGCTATATTATAATGTTGATTAATATTAATATTGTATATTAATGAATATATGATATTTTAATTATATTAATGAATATATAATATATTATATATAATAGTATAAATAAATAACTTTATTTATATATAATTATATATATATTAGCATATATATATGCAAAATACCTAGGGATAAATCTGACCAAAGAGGTGAAAGATTTATACCCTGAGAACCATAAAACATTAATAAAGAAAATAAAAAAGAATTAAAAGAAATAGAAAGATATCCCATGCTCTTAGATTGGAAGAATTAATATTGTTAAAATGGCAGTACTGCTCAAAGCAATCTACAGATATAGTAAGATCCATAACATTTTTCACAGAACTGGAATAAACAATCCAAAAATGTATATGGAAAATGAAAGATTCAGAATTGCCAGAGTAATCCTGGGGTGGGGGGTGGGGAGGTGAGGGAAACAAAGCTACAGTTGTCAAACCAGTGTGTTATTGGTACAAAAACAGGGATACGGCAAGATGGAGCAGATAGAGAGCCCAGAAATAAACCCACACAGTCTTTGACAAAGGAGGTAAAAATGTAAAGTGGGGAAAAGGCAGTCTTTTCAGCAAGTGGTGCAGGGAAAGCTGGACAGCTGCATGTAAGTCACTGAAGTTAGAACACACCCTCACATCATGACCAAAATGGCTTAAAGACTTAAACATAAGACACGATACTATAAAACTCCTAGAAGAGACCATAAGCAAAACACTCTCTGACATAAATCATATCAATGTTTTCTTAGCTCAGTCTCCCAAGACAATTATTATTGTTTAACTGCTAAGTCATGTCTGATTCTTTGCAATCCCATGGACTGTAGCCCACCAGGATCCTCTGTTCATGGGATTTCCCAGGCAAGAGCACTGGAGTGGGTTGCCGTCTCCTTCTCCAGAGGATCTTCCCAACCCAGGGCTTGAACACAGGTCTCTGGCTTGGTAGGCCAATTCCTTACCATCTGAGCTACCAGGGAAGCCAAAGATAATAGAAATAGAAGCAAAAATTAAAACGGGGGGCTTCCAGGCAAGACGGCAGAGTGGAAGAATGTGCACTCATCCTGCAAGAGCACCCAAATCGCAATTAGCTATTGAACATCCATTGACAGGAGGATGTGGGAACCCACCAAAAAAATATGTAACCCATGTCCAAGGACAAAAAGGAAGCCACAATGAGACGGTATGAGGGGCACAATCACAGTAAATTGAAATCCCATACCCACCAGGTGGGCAGCCCACAAACTGGAGAACAGTAATACCAAAGAAGTGCTTCTACTGTTGTGAAGGTTCTTAGGCTCACATCAGGTTTCCCAGCCTGGGGATCCAACAAAGGGATTGGGAATCTCCAGGGACTCTGACCTAGAAAGCCAGTGGGATTTATTATATGACTTCCACAGGACTAGGGGAAACAGAAGCTCCACTCTTAAAGGTCACAAAAAAATCTCGCACACACCAAACCCAGAGGAAAGGAGTAGTGACCCCACAAGAGACTGAAGCAGATCTAACTGCTAGTGTTGGAGGATCTCCTATGGAGGCATGGGTTGGCATGGCTAGCCACAGGGATGGGGGCACTGCAGTGTAGCAGCAGTCTTGGAAGATGCCCCTTGGTGTAAGTCTTCTTGGAGGTCACCATTAACTCTACTATAGATCTCAGGCCAAATAACTAACAGGGAGAGAATGCGACTCTACCCATCAGCAGATAATTGAATTAAAGTTTTACTGAGCAAGTCCCTGCCCATCAGAGTAAGACCCAATTTTCCCCACGCAGTTCCTCCTATTAGGAAGCTTACACAAGTCTTTTAGCCTCATCCACAAGAGAGCAGACAGAAGAAGCAAGAAGAACCATAATTCCACAGTAGCTAGAACAAAACCCACATTACAGAAAGTTAATCAGGATGAAAAAACAGAGAATAATGTCCCAGATGAAGGGACAAGGTAAAATCATAGAAAAACAAAAAAATGAAGTGGAAATAGCCGACACCCAGAAAACAAAATTCAGAATGATGATAATGAAGATGATCCAGGATCTCAGAAACAGAATAGAGAAGTTGCAAGAAATGTTTACCAAAGACCTAGAAGAGCTAAAGAACAAACAGAGATGATCAATACACTAGAAGGAATCAATAGCAGGATAACAAAAGCAGAGGAACCAATAAGTGATCTGGAAGACAGAAATCACTGTGGAAATCATTGCCACAAAGCGGAACATAGGAAAAAAAAAATGAACAGAAATGAAGGCAGCCTAAGAGGCCTCTGGGACAGCATTAAACACACCAATATTCATTTTATAGGGGTTCCAGAAGGAGAAAAGAGAGAGAAAGGACCTGAGAAAATATATGAAGAGATAATAGCTGAAAACGTTACTAATATGGGAAAGGAAATAGTCAACCAAGTCCAGGAAGTGCAGATTCCCAGGCAGGTTAAACCCTAGGAGGAACACAGTAAGATACATAGTAATCAAACTGACAAAAATTAAAGACAAAAACAAAATATTAAAAGCAGCAAGGGAAAAACAACAAATAACATACAAGGAAACTTCCATAAAATTATAAGCTAATTTCTCAACAGAAGCTCTACAAGCCAGTAGGGAATGGCAGAATATATTTCAAGTGATGAAAGGGAAGAAACTGCAACCAAGATTACTCTATCCAGCAAGACTCTCACTCAGACTTGATGGAGAATTCAAAAGCTTTACAGAGAAGCAAAAATTAAGAGAATTCAGTGCCACCAAATCAGCTTTACAACAAATGCTAAAGGAACTTCTTTAGGTAGGAAAACTCAAGAGAAAGAAAAGACCTACACGAAATAAACTCAAAACAATTAAGAAGATGGTAATAGGATCATATGCCTGTGTGTATGCATGCTCGGTCACTTCAGTTATGTCCAGCTCTTTACAACACTGTGGATTGTATCTCCCCTGTTCATGGGATTCTCCAGGCAAGAATATTGGAATGGGTTCCCATGCCCTCCTCCAGGGGATCTTCCTGACCCCGGAATTGAACCTGCATCTCCTGCATTGCAGGCTGCTGATTGCTTACCCACTAAGCCACCTGGGAAGCCCAATAGGATCATACATATCGATAATTACCTTAAATGTAAATGGAATAAATGCACCAACCAAAAGAAACATGAAAACATGTGCATGTATGCACTTTCACTAACCACATCACTACACTTAACCCCCCAAACTGTATGTAATTATTTTGTATTGTTAGGTTAATCATGTTTTTATTATGACTTGCAATTTTAATTATTTTTTTATTTTTTGTCTGGCTTTTTATTGTGAAAACTGATAAACATCTTTTACTGCTGTGATTATGTAACTACTATTCACCTAATACCATAGTATCATGATTGGTCAACAGAAAATAATAGACTTCTATAGCACCAAAAATACCATTTAGTAGAAAAATCTATAATTGATTTTTAAAATCCAGATGCATATCAGAATTACCTTGGAATTTCTTGAAAAATACAAATGCCCAGGAATTGCTTTCTTCCCCTAAAGCTCTAGATGTGACTCTAATGAGCAGTCATGTTTAAAAACACCTGGACTATATGATGATCTTTTACATTTACCTAGTTTGTTTCACTTTTTCTCTTTCATATTCAGTGCTCCCGTTTCACTTAGTTTATGTTTTCCGATTTTTCCTTCTCCTCTTTTTTTGATGTTTTTTCTCAAGCCTTTATCAAGTGTAGTGAAAAGCCTTTGTAAACATATACGTAAATAGTATGTATGATATAATATATATATTTTATAAAAGTGATGACATTTTTTCCTAGCTAAAAAATTTGACATTTTGATTCCACTCGTTTGACTCAGTATGAAGAGAATGCTAGATTTCTAACTAAAAAAAAAAAAATAAGATATACAATAAGCAACAAAGTTTTACTGTATAGAACAGGGAACTATAGTCAGTATCTTGCAATAACCTATAATGTAAAATAATCTGAAAAATAATGTATGTGTATATGTATAACTTGGAAAAGGCAATGGCACCCCACTCCAGTACTCTCGCCTGGAAAATCCCATGGACAGAGGAGCCTGGTGGGCTGCAGCCCATGGGGTTGCGAAGAGTCGGACACCACTGAGCGACTTCTCTTTCACTTTTCACTTTCATGCACTGGAGAAGGTAATGGCAACCCACTCCAGTGTTCTTGCCTGGAGAACCCCAGGGACGGGGGAGCCTGGTGGGCTGCTGTCTATGGAGTAGCACAGAGTTGGACACGACTGAAGTGACTTAGCAGCAGCAGCAACATATGTATAACTGATTCTCCTTGTTGTGCACCTGAAACATTGTAAATCAGCTATCAGTTCAGTTCAGTTTAGTCTCTCAGTCATGTCTAACTCTTTGCAATTCCATGGACTGCAGCAGACCAAGCTTCCCTGTCCATCACCAGCTCCCAGAGCTTGCTCAAACTCATGTCCATTGAGTCAATGATGCCATCCAACCATCTCATCCTCTGTCATCCACTTCTCCTCCTATACATCAACAATATGTCCTCCTGTAAATCAACTATACATCAATCAAACATATATATTAAGAAAAAAAGAAAAAGTGTGACCTAATCAAACTTACAAGTTTTTGCACAGCAAAGAAAACTAGTAAAACAAAACAAAACAACTTACAGATTGGGAAAAAGTATTACAAATGATGTATTCCCAAGGGCTTACTCTCCAAAATATATAAATAGGTCATACAACTCAACAACAACAAACAACTCAATCATAAAAAAACGGGCAAGAAGACCTTAATAGACATTTCTCCAAAGAAGACATACAGATGGCCAGTGGGCACATCATTAATCTTAGAAAAATGCAAATCCAAGCTACAATGAGGTATCACCTCACACCAGACAGAACGGCCATCATTAAAATGTCTACAAATAAAAAACGGTGGAGAGGGTATGGATAAGAGGGAATCCTCCTACACTGTTGGTGAGAATATAAGTTGGTACAGCCGCTGTAGAGGACCGTATAGAAGTTCCATAAAAACCTAAAAACAGAGCTACCATATGATCTAACAGTCCCACTCCTGGTCATACACCTGCAGAAAGCCATAACTCAAAAACATATATCACCTCTATGTTCCCAGCAGGGCTTCCCTAGTAGTTCAGCTGGTAAAGAATCCATCTGCAATGCAGGAGATCCTGGTTCAACCCCTGGGTTGGGAAGATCCCCTGAAGGAGGGCATGGGAACCCATTCCAGTATTCTTGCCTGGAGAATCCCTATGGACGGAGGAGCCTGGAGGGTTACCGTCTATGGGGTTGCAAAGGGTCAAACACGGCTGAGCAGCTAAGCGTACACACACATATTCACAGTAGCACAATTCACAAAAGTCGAAATATGAAAACAACCCAAACTCCATCAACAGATGAACGGATAAAAAAGATCTGGTACATACATATAATGAAGTACTACCCAGCCATGGAAAAAAAATGAAGTAATGCCATTTGAAGCAACATGGAGGCCACTAGAAATTATCATACTAAATGAAGTAAGTCAGAAAGAGAAAGATAAACGCCTTACGATAGCCCTTATATGTGGAATCTAAAATACAGCACACATTAACCTATTTATAAAACAGAAACCGGGGCACAGACATAGAGAACAGACTTGTGGGTGCCAAGGGAGGTAGGGAGGGTGGGAGAAAGAGGATAAACTGGGGATTTGGTGTTGGAAGAGGCAAACTGGTACATTTAGAGTGGATAAACAGCAAGGTCCTATTCATAGCACAGGAAACTATACTCAATGTCCTGTGATAAACCAGAATAGGAAAAATACTGTAGAAAAAGAATGTATGTATAACTGAATCATTCTGCCGTACAGCAGAGATTGGCACAACGTTGTAAATCAACTATTCCTCAATTTAAAAAAAGACAAAATTTAAGAACTGAATAAAAACGAAGATAACAGAAGGACTGAAAATAAAAGGAAAAAGTTATTATTGTCCTAAAAATAACTTGGACCTATTCGTCTAATGATAGTAGCCAAGAGAGATAGGTATACAAATTCATGCTGTTGAAATAATTACTAGCCCTGCTTTCTGATTTTTCTGCTACTTGATTGATCAGCTCTTCCTCCCATCCTGTGAGCTCCCTGCCAACCTTCCAAAATACCTTTTTTTTAATACTTATGTTGCTTATATTTGCTTTCTGTTGCTTGTACCAATGATTCCAAATTGACACTGATAAATTAGAGACTATACTCTCATGGATTGGATTGGAAAAGAGAGAAACTTGAGAACCAAAAGATGAACCAGGAGGCTGCTCCAGTGAATGACATGCAAAGACTGGATGGAAGCAGGATCTGAGACGTAAAGAGAGGCCAGGAGACATTGTGAAAGGACAAAATCTCGGATGAGTCTTACACAAGGAAAAAGGAGAAGAGCAGTCAAAGATAACTCCCAGGCTTCCCAGTCTGGCCCGGAAGATGAAAACATAGGAGTGGTTCCTTCGTTCAGCTTTAGTGTGTGCCTACTATGTGCCAAGCATGGGCTAGTTGCTACTGATGCAGAGATTAATTAAAAGTGACTTGCTACACAGTCGAAAGGAGAGAAGGTAAGTTTTACTTTGGACTGGAAGAGTTTAACGTATCAGGAAGAGGTGCACTGGAAATAAGGAATTAAGGCACGTCCATGGATCAGAAATTGAGTAGTAGAGCTTCCCTGGTAGCTCAGATGGTAAAGAAATTGAGCAGTAGATTTGGGTACCATTACCCACTCCAGTGCTCTTGCCTGGAAAATCCCATGGACGGAGGAGACTGGTGGGCTGCAGTCCACAGGGTCGCTAGGAGGCGGACATGACTGAGCGACTTCCCTTTCACTTTTCACTTTCATGCATTGGAGAAGGAAATGGCAACCCACTCCAGTGTTCTTGCCTGGAGAATCCCAGGGACGAGAGAGCCTGGTGGGCTTCCGTTTATGGGGTCACACAGAGTCGGACACGACTGAAGCGACTTAGCAGCAGCAGCAGCAGCAATGAGTCAAGGGGTTACTTTGGATGAATTCTCAGGAGTGGGATTACCAAAACAAAGTTATAAAAATATTACATGGTTGCTAATAATATAGTCAAATTATTTCCTAAAGTGGCTGTACCAATATATAATGTCATCAGAAAATGATTCTTCACTATATACTTAGCATTGTTTGCTGGTTTTAGTGACTGATTAGCTCTCACAGTTCCTTGAGATAGCAAATACAGTGTCTCTGTTCGCTAGTTAAAGCTTTGGTATCTGTTCCGGATTCAGTTTTCTTTCTTTTAACTTCAGCATGAATTGTATGTGAAAAGGACAGAATTCAGAGCTAAACTACACATGGATAAAGTTCCTTTCAAACCAAAAAAATAAAGAGTTGGGGGAAAAAAAGAAAATTAAAACTTTTGCTTATCTAAAATATAATAATTGGACCTTGTTTAAACTACATATTTGATTAGTAATGAAGTTTAACATATTCCTGTACGTTTAGTAATTATAATCTATTTGGGTAAATGATCTATTTATGTTTCTTGCCAGTTAGCTTTTTAAATCGCAATATGTTACTAAAGGGATTTCCCTGGTGGCTCAGACAGGAAAGAATCTGCCTGCAATGCAGAAGAGCCAGGTTCAATCCTTGGCTTCCCAATTTGTGATATTTCTTTTGATTCCATGTTGGCAATTTTTATTGTACAGTTGAATTTTTTAGTGTAGTCCAAGTTGTTAAATTACCTTATTGCTTCAATCTGACATAATGCTTCTCCAAACATAATAAATATAGTTCCTACTGTTTTCTTTGGGATAACATTTTTGTAATTAAGTCATTAGTCTGGAATTTATCTTGTGTTATATGATGTGAATCTAAAGGATTTACCTCAATTTGGTATTGAGTTATTTCAATGGCATTAAGTAATCTTGAATCGCTACATATTCTAAGCCAAAACTGAAGTGGTAAAACATATGCATACTGACTTTTGACACAAATGAACAAGTCCTATTGCTTTGGTAGCTGTCAGTTTATGCATCTTTCAAGTGAGTGGATTAAATTATGGTCTCTTCCAGAATTAACCCTTGATGATTCTCTGAAATCCTTTCTCAGGAAAAGATAGGTGCTCCCTGAGCACTCAGCTAGAACCCTATGGCCCACTGCTTTGGCTGTTGCTGTTTGGATTTCTCAGATAACTTACAAACATCCCTGGCCACACAGCCATGCAAAAAGCTCGGGATCTAGCATATTTACTTCATTTAGGAAGGCTGCACAGGATATGCCTGGCTGACATGAATGGTGCCTAATGGGCAGTAAATAACTTTTGACCACTTGACCTTGGTCATGTTGATATGACCCCATCAGTTCTCCTCAATGGTGGGATCATGCAGATGCCCACGAACCACTTCATAAATGAGCAGAGTATTTCCCCTAATTGGGGAGAGGAAGCATGGTAAAGCAAAGCAGGGGAAAGACCCACATTGTGTGAATGCGTGGCCTGATTGGATCCTATGGTAAATCACCAATGGCCCAGCCCTGTCACTTTCTCGTTTTGAGCTAAAAGGAGCCACTGCTTTGAATTACTTGTCTAAACATCAGTTTAACCTCACTTTCTATCCCTATGCTCCCCCCACCCAGCAGCATTTTCCTCTGTTAGATCTTGTTCTTGCCATATTTTCCAGGAAAATAGTCGTTTTCCCTGTTACCCTATATACTTCAATATTTTTCTTTTGAGTGTTTGCTCAGAACCCAGATTCCCCAAGATAGTTTTCTTCTGTGATAACAACCACCATTATTACCACCACCACCAACACCACCATAAACTGACCCCCCCCCCCCCCCCACCTTATGACTGACACTAACTCTATAACCTCATCTAGCTGTCTGGCCACCTGAATCTGAATCTTATCTCTGCCATTTCCTGTGTGATCTCCTTTAAGTCACATAACCTCTCAGTGCCCCAGTTACCATCTGGAAACTGGACATATTAACAGCACACATTTTGAAAGGTTTTTAGAAGGTCTAGATGTGAAGTACTTAGAACCGTGCCTGGCATATAGTAAGTACTGGGCTTCCCTGGTGGCTCAGAGGTTAAAGCGTCTGCCTACAATGCAGGAGACCTGGGTTCGATCCCTGGGTCAGGAAGATCCCCTGGAGAAGGAAATGGCAACCCACTCCAATATTCTTGCCTGGAGAATCCCATGGACAGAGGAGCCTGGTGGGCTACAGTCCACGGGGTCACAAAGAGTCAGACACGACTGAGCGACTTCACTTTCACTTTCACTTTCAATAAAAGTGAAGCAGAAATAATATTGGTGATGTGAATGTTGTCTCCATTACACAAAAGAGGAAACTGAGCTTCAGAGAAGTCAAATTATTTAACTAAGTGTTCAAGTTATCTACAAGTACTTACTAAAAAAGTTGATTTAAATAACAAATTTATTCTAGCCCATGATTTCGTGTCAGGGGTGAAAACCTGTTGAAACTCAGGCTGTGTCCTAGAGATAATACCTTGATTAATGTACAGCCTGGGTTTCAACAGGTTTTTACCTAGAACTGTCCACAGACATGTCTTATTTCCCTACTGAGGCCCAAATTTCCCTGAGATGAAGATCTCACTTTGTTTTCACTTAAATTCTTCTCCATGCCTGAAACAATTTACTATACTCAAGAATAATCCGACAAAATCATTTAACAAATGTTCATTAGTCATGAAATAATAAAAAGAATAAATGTTTATGTATATTACCACACATAAAGTAGATGACCAATGCAAGTTGATGTATGAGGCAGGGCACTCAAAGCCGGTATTCTGGGACAACCCAGAGGGATGGGTGGGGAGGGAGAGAGGAGAGGGCTTCAGGATGGGGGACACATGTATACCCATGGCTGATTCATGTTGACGTATGGCAAAAACCACTACAATATTGTAAAGTAATTAGCCTCCAATTAAAATAAATTAATTTAAAAATGTTTAATAAAGGCATCACTTTTAAAGAGATTGTTTATTTACTCCCCAAATAAATGTTTGTTAAATGCATAAAAATGAGTATTCTATGTAAAGAGTCTAAGTTCATGGATACAGAGAGCATTAGAACTGGAAAGAGTGTAGTGATCATTATGTTTTTACCTACACATTTTGCACAGGGAGAAACTGAAATCCAGAGAGTTTAATTAAAACTTGGTTAAGTCAGAGTAGAAAGTCAGGTCTCATGATTCTTATTACCTTTTCCACTATGTCAATTGACTCTTTCCTACATGTAGTAATTATTTTACTCCTGTTCTAAAAATTAACTGTCAGGGTTAATGGTATAGGGGTTAGGATATTAAATTCAAATTGGAAACATTAAAATGATCCCATAATTATGTCTCTTTTTAAAAAATGCATGTTTCTTAATGCTGTCTACTGAAAAAGCTCATACCCAAAACCAATCCAGGAATACTGAGTATACATAGCACCCAGATTAAATGGCCTGCAATATAGTTTTCAACAAAGAGAAATAAGAAATCTCTGAAGAGATGAATGATTTCTCATTTGAAGCATTGTTTTGTGCCAGAAAGCTAGAAAAGTATCAAAGACTAACTGGATCATATCAAAAAGATCACTTAAAGGGATTTCCAATAACAAGATTATTTCAAAAAAGAATGGCTGCAATATATTTATAGCATATCAAATATATTAATATAAAATTCCATCAGTTTATATCACTATAAATACCCTAATTGGACATCATTCGGAATGTCAGAACATCCAACTGTTTGCTGTGAAACTTTATCAATGAAATAAAGCATTTATTCTGCCTTTCCCTTAGAAATTATATTTCAGATACCAAATAGATGAAAAAGCTAATGTTCATATTTATAGAGGAATTTCAGACTATAGAAAAAGGAAAAACAATTAGAGTTTCACCATTGTGACACTCCTAATGAAACCGTGGCTCCAAGTGGTGATTACCACTGGATGCTAAAACCATTAGGTACAACTTGATAAAGGAAGGATATGACTGACAGAATTACTAAGAGTTACAGACATCATAAGTGATGTAGTAGGAAATGTATGGCAGTACTTGCAAAATATCATTGACTAAAAAGTTAAAACTGGATTTATTTTTTATCACTAGTATGATAGCATGATGTAAGTAGAAATATGTTTTAGATTTCATCCTCTACTTCTGGCTAGAGTTCCTAAAACCCTTGTAATATCCTAAATGATAAGATTCGTAGATATATCTCTTGTTATACCATTTGGTTTTTGTCCCCTGCTCCTGAGACAGCTCTAGAGTGATCAAAGTAAAAAGAATGTCTTTGTGATTCGTATCACATCCCTTTCTTTTCCTTAATTTTATTTTTAATTGGAGGATAATTATTTTACAATATTGTGATTGTTTCTGCCATACATCAGCATGAATCAGCCATAGGTAAGCGTATGTCCCCTCCCTCTTAAACCTCACTTCCCATCCCACCCCTCTCGGTTGTCACAGAGCACCAGCTTTGGGTTCCCTGGATCATACAGCAAATTCCCACTGGCTATCTATTTTACATATGGTAATGTATATGTTTCAGTGCTACCCTCTTAAATCATCCCACCCTCTCCTTCCCCAACCATGTCCTTTTTGTCTGCATCTCCTCCCTTTCAACCACACCTGAGTTTATGTTAATGAAATGACTTTTGGAAGGCCTCTATGAATGAGAGACTCATTGCAGGGAAGTCAATCTTGTGACTAGAGGGTTGGAAATTTCAGCCCATCCCCTGACTTTAGGGGAAGGGAGAGAAGTTGCAGGTTGAGTTAATCACTAGTAGCCAATGAGATAATCTGTCTTGTCTGGGATTGTTGCTCTAAGCAAGGACCACTGAAGATGTTTCAGCAGGAGTGAAAAAGAAGAACTGATGGAATTAATGTTTGAGGAAGATTAATAAGGTTCCTAACTCTAACAGCCAGTCTATAGAAATTATAATCATCCTTCAGTATCTGGGGGTGACTGGTCCAAGACAATCCCTACCCCAGCCCTGTGGATATGAAAATCCTCTGATCCTCAGGTCCCTTATGTGATATGCCATGTGCATACATGCTAAGTTCCTTCAGTCCTGTCTGATTCTTTGCAACCTTATAGATTGTAGTCCACCAGGTTCCTCTGTCCACGGGATTCTTCAGGCAAGAATACTGGAGTGGGTGGCCATGCCCTTCTTCAGGGGGGTCTTCCTAACCCAGAGATCAAACCTGCCTCTTCTGTGGCTCCTGTATTGCAGGCAGAATCTTTACTGCTGAGCCGTCGGTACGTGTGTTAGTCATTCAGTCATGTCTGACTCTCTGCGACCCCATGGACTGTAGCCTACCAGGATCTTCTGTCTATGGAATTGTCCCTGGAATTCTCCGGGCAAGAATACTGGAGTGAGTTGCCATTTCCTCCTCCAGGGGATCTTCCCAACCGAGGGATCGAACCCACATCTCTTATGTCTCCTGCATTGACATGAGGGTTCTTTACCTCTAGAGCCACCTGGGAAACTCATAATATGGTATAGTGTTTCCTTAGAACCTACACACATCCTTCTGTACACTTTAAATCATGTCTAGATTACTTATAACACCTAATTAATACAAATGCATTGCAAATAGTTGCCCAGTTCAGTTCAGTTCCCAGAGCACGGCAAATTGCAATTTTGCATCGTGGAATTTTGGGATTTTTTTCCCAAATAGTTTTAATTTGAGGTTAGTTGAATGAGCGGATACAGAACCCACAAATACAGAGGACTGAGTGTATAGAACACAGAGGAGTCAGGTAAACACCACCGCAGGGCAGTAACCAGCCAAATCCAGGCAGGGGAGAGAGTCAACAGGACAAACGGCCTGGTTTCTCCAACAAATGAACAACTTTTTAAAAAGGACAGGAAAGAATTGGCTCAAGAAAAAGAGGATTTTGTGTAAAGTGTGGATTTTGAATCCTGATTCAAACAAATATTTCAGGCAATTGCATAAGTTTGAATATGGAATAACTGTTATGTTATGTTGAAGATTTATTGTGAATTTTGCTATGGTGTGGCAGTTAAAAAGGAAAACTATGTCCTCTGCTAGTCTTATAACACTTTTCAAGACTGCATATGTGCTATTACCTACTTAAATATCCATCTCTTCCTTCTTTACTAATAAGCAAATTCCAATATTTTTCAAAGCTGCTATACACCCATCTCCAGAAGTTGGATGGCAATAGTCTAAGACTGTCAACAAATCCCACATGCCCAACCTTCCTTCAGATCTGGCTGATGAGAAATAATGAAAAAACCTTCAGTGGAGATACTGGGAATGTGTTTATTTCAATAGAAGTTTATAGGTGTGTGTGTGTGTGTACATGCGTGCACTGAGTCACTCAGTCATGTCTGACTCTTTGCAGCCCCATTGACTGTAGCCTATCAGGCTCTTCTGTGCATGGGGATCTCCAGGCTAGTATACTGGAGTGGGTTGCCATGCTCTCCTCCAGGGGATCTTCCCAACTCAGGGATTGAACCCAGGTCTCCTGCATTGCAACTGGATTCTTTACCATCTGAGCCACCAAGGAAGCCCAAGAATACTGAACTGGGTAGCCTATCCTTTCTCTGGGGGATCTTCCCAACCCAGGAATCAAGCCAGGATCCCCTGAGTGCAAGTGGATTCTTTACCAGCTGAGCTACCAGAGAAGCCCAGAAGTCTGTAGACGCTGCTGGCCAAATCCCTCCATTCTTCCTGCCTTGAACATGTGGTGTAGCCATTTTGTTATCATGCAGGAAAATTCAAGAGAAAAAATATAAATGTCAATTCTAACATTGTTGGTCTGTTAAATCAAAACCATAAGTTGTCTACCTGTGAAATAAACCTCTATTTAAGCCACTGTGATCAATTTGTGCCCTAATATATTAGCAAATTGGTTTAGAGGAGGAGTTAAAATGGAATCAATGAAGGCACTATTTAGAGATTTGGGATCAAAATTATGGTGCTGGAAAAATACTGTTAGATATGAGAGGAAATCTAAAGGAAGTATTTAGAGAATTGGTTAAGTTGTAAGACATCTACTCAGTGCCTGCCAAAATTCGAGAATTGCTTGGTGTGGAAAAACCCACATATCTGGTATCAGATCTCTGGGTGATATAGGGCAACTTCTAGAAGCTTCAAGCATCAAAATGGCCTCCAGAAGAAGCAGCTAAGGCTCCTGCTTAGAGAAGAGCCTGCAGTGATGAGGTACCATCCTTAAGGATGTGGTGTATATCTTAAACCGGTTACCATCACATGGTGCTGTCTCCAGTAGGAAGAATATATAGGTCTGAGACCCAAGACATGGAAGTAAGAAGTCATCCAGCTGACCACCACTCCCAGGGACCCACATGGGGAATTTGTGATTCCAATCTCCAGAGCTTTAGATTATGGGGATCTCAAAGTCTCACATCTTGAAAGAGAGCTGCTTCAATCAAGGGATACAGTGAGAGTTCCACTAAAATGAAAGCTAAGACTAGCTTGATCTCTTTGAGTTGCTTGCAGCAGTTGACCAGCCGGTACGGAATGAAGTCACTACAAGAGCAGTTGTTACTACAGATCATCCTGAGTAGGTAGGAAGAAATATGTTGGGCACTCATGATTCGCTGAGCCCCGCTCTGTTCCCATGCTGGGCTCTCACTGTAAATGGTTGAGTAGAGCAACCGAGACTTTACATGTAGATGGTAGACAGAAAGGCTCAGACCCATCCCCTCTTTTGAACCATTTAGACCAGCAGAGCTCTAGTCAAGAGACAAAGGACATGTAAAGAGAGGGCGTTTATGAGAGTCAACTGTAGCCTCAGGATCAACTACAGCAGCCAGTAACCACTGATCCTTGTAAGCTTTAATGTAAAACACAAATATGACAATCAGAATCTGGCGGAAATTGTGCCTGGATGGAGGGAACTTCTTGTTAAATCTCTGGGTAAGATCAGGGGTGGAATGAAGTGCGTGATGTTGGAGCCCCACAAGGTCCCCATCACCAGGTTGGAGGCCCTAGTCTCCAGCTGCTGTGCATGCTGGCTGCTAGTGGCTCACAGCTGCTTCCTGCTTGAGGATTGTCTTGGGCCAATGGGAACAGCCTCAGCAGAAAGTTATGCCCATTTTCTTGACTGGCTTTCTGCCCCCATCCCAATCTGCTTACCTCACTCTCCCTCTCCTGAAAATACTTTCTTCAAAATCCATCTCTCAGAATTCCCCATTTCAGATTCTAAGAAACATGATCTAAGATACCATCTTGGTTTGAATTGTGTCCCCCCGAAAAAGCATGTTCACATCTTACGACTTGGTACCTGTGAATGTGACCTTACTTGGAAATAGGGCCTTCAAAGATTGTAATCAAGTTAAAATGAGGCAATACTGGATTAGGATGCCCCTAATCCAATGACTTGTGTCCTTGTAGAAGGAGAGTCACAGAAAAGACACACACACAAGGGAAGTCTACCACATTTTGATGGAAAAAAAAAATTGGACTTCAGCTGCCACAAGGAACTGCCAAGGATTGTCAGCAACAACCAGAAGCTGAAAAACATAAGGAAAGATTCTCCCCTAGAACCTTTAGAGAAAGCATGAGCCAATTTTAAGCCACCTAATGTGTGATATTTTCTTACAGCATCCACAGGAAACAAGTACATTTTCATTGAAGACTCAACTTCAATATCAGCTCCTCTGTAAAGGAGCTCTCTGCCCCCTCCATCTCCTCCTATCGTCAACAACACCCACTTGCCCCTCCACTCACTGCCACATGCCATATATAGCCTCGGGGTACATTTCCACTTTCCATGGGTGCCAGACTTAGAGCTTCTGGAGGGCAGAGGCCAAGCATGCTACTTACCCTAATTTCCAGTTTAAGAAATCTCTTTGGTTAGTATTAGCTTATTAAGAGACAACTCAGAAACATATTTTATTGTGGACTCACTGTGAAAATACTCCCTGTGCATAAAAGATAGGAAAAAAAGAAGGTTAAATGTTTCTGTATTCCAGTTCAGTTGCTCAGTTGTATCCAACTCTGTGACCCCATGGACTGCAGCATGCCAGGCCTCCCTGTCCATCACCAACTCCCGGAGTTTACTCAAACTCATGTCCATTGAGTTGGTGATGCCATCCAACCACCTCATCCTCTGTCTGTATTACTTAAGGTTTTATTTTCTTTATGAGTTGGGCCACTGTGGCTCCAGGAGAAAAGCTTAGAGAAATAACAAATTTAGAGGGATAAACTGAAAATAAAAAGTGTGAGCTGGTAAAAATATTGATAGATGCATTAGAATATTTGAAAAAGTTGGTATTTGTTAACTTTCTTGCTTTAAAAGACCCTAAGACTATTTGATCCTCTGAGTTCATCTAATTTTCGAGACTCATGCTCTTAAATACCTCTGGAAGCTGAAGTACATCTAAAACAAATACAAGTGAATAGAAAATGTTGTTTGTGAATTTAATGGAAAAACAGAACCATGCTGGTCTCAATCTCAAACTCTTTGATTTCAGCATACAAGAACACTTATTAATTAAGTCTCATTCATGTTCTGAACTGCCTATTGCCTGTTAGTGCTCTGAATTCACATCTGGAAAGTTTCCTTTGAGAACAAGTGTCCTGAAGAATGCCAGCAATCCATCAAGACCATATTTCTGGGGCTATTCTTTTCTGATTAGATGGTTCTGGGAGACTCGAGAAAGGGAGGTCAGAAGGAGAGCACTGCTAGTCTGCAGAGTGAGAGATTAATAATATCAACACAAAAGGCCTCATTCTCAGGAACCATGTTGTTGCCTTAGTGTATGTTCTTCAAAAACAGTTTGTAGGATTGAACTTCAGAATGAAATCCACGAGTCAATGTGAATAACTACAAATCTTTTAAATTTAACATTTTAGCCTAGTCCACTAAAAAAGAAATTTCTAAAAATGTCAAATGCAATGTTTCTTTTCTTCTAGGTCCTCAAAGAAAAGGTGGGAGTGATTCAACCATAAACCACTTAGATAACTTTAAATAGAGAATGATGAGGCATGATCAGAGTTAGCCATTGATCTGAAATAATACAGGTGATAAACAGGATAGAGGCAAGATCACTCACTGACATATCCAATTTTGTATACATAAAAGAACTGAAAATAAGAAATCCCTACTGATTATTCTGAACGATTTCTTTTTTCCCTTAAGACTTTCTTGTTTCCCTCCTTTCCCCCCAACTACGTCAAATGTTAACAGAATAAGAACACCGTTCTTCTGTCCTAAATGTCTTATATTCAAAATATTCAAATGTAAAATCTGATCAAAAAGAAGCCCCAGTTTTGGAAGGCAAAGAACACGGGACTGTTTAGAGTATCCAGTGTCATTCTACAAAAACCTTTTTCTTTCCTCATGAGGGCCTTTGATACTCTGCCCTGGAAAACCAATACACAGTATTGTAGAATTTGATAATGTGTGCACACTGCTCTGTGAGAAGTTGGCAGGAAAAGTAAAGGGAAGAAATAATCCTTGTAGTTTTAGGGGAAAATAATAAGGTCACTGCAAGTAGAATTTTTCCCTTCGTCAAGTCTCAGTACCCATCGTTTCTCTGAGATTGGATTTCATGTGCATTTCCGCACTGGATGAGAAAACTTCACGTTAGTCCTATCGACTCACCTGCCTGTGACAATCTTGAGATCTTAATAGCCAGACCACCAAACAGGAAATAGTCATGCAGCTCAAGTTTTGAAAGCTATCAGTCTACAACCCTGCTTGCCAGGAATACTTTCCAGAGCCTATCCAGTATTTACCATTAAATATTTGCAAGTTTAAAACACAAATTTTTTTTTCATATAGAACAGAAATAAGAGCTATTCTCAGGAAATGAATTCATTCACATTTATCTACTCATGTATTTAACTGTGTTTGCTTATTCAGTTAATCGTCATTCTTTTCCTCAACTAAGAGTGCTGAGTGATGAAAATGCAAAGATAAATAAGACCCTGTGTTTTCCTTCAGAGAGCTCTTAGGAAGGTAGGCGGGCAACCACAATATAAGATAGATTTTGATTTACAAAGAGATGCATCCAGTTCCAAACAGGCCAGAAGAGTTCCACCCAAGTGAAAAGAAGCATTTAGGGCCTTCAGAACCACTGGGACAGTGAGCCCTGATCTTAGATATGTGGAGAAAACAAATCTCTACCTGGCTGGGAATTTGCTCTTCTGTGTAACTTTCTAAATCCTTGAACACCAAGCTCACCATTTTCTTCCTTGTTCTCATTCCAAGAGTAACTGAGTTTACTCTGCCCCAAACTCTTTTTCCAAAGATGTTGATATTTCAATAGGTATTAAGTAGCTCTCCATAGACTTTGTTTCTTGAGGGTTTTTTTTGTTGTTGTTGCTGTTTGTTTTGTTTTCCAACGTTGAAGGATAGCAGGGGGAGAGCTGAACTGCATTTCTTGGAGGAATTTTCTCATGACCTCTGCTCTCCTTACCTGGCCTTCCAGTACTGTGCAGTTCTGAGATCCTTTATGGGACAAAAGGAGAAAAAAGGAGCTCAGTCCCCCTCAGCTGTTTCTGCTCCATTCTTCCCATGCTCACCAACCTGGCCTCTGAACTCTTTTGCTCGTCATCTCTCTTATATCTACTCACTCATTCTGCGCTTGGATGACTGTGTATCAGAGAGCCTCCATCTTGTTTCGACATTCACTGCCATTTGCCTTGCTTTTGACACCTGCAGTGTTGTCAGGGAATGTGAATGGCATAAAGGAAAAAGCCACACTTTGGAGACTGACAGAACCGGGCTTATCGCTTGGCTGTGGCGATTTTGCCAGCTGTGTCACTCTGAGCAAGATCAAATCTAAGTGTCCGTCTCAAATATAATTACCCTACACAGGTTTTGTGAGGATTAAATGGTATGACAAGCATGACACCTAGCATATAGCACAACCAATAAATAGGAGCCATTTTTATGATAATAGTGTACACGCCCTGCTTACAGCCAAGACTGGACATGCCCACTTACTGTGATGTATATCCATCCATTTGCAGTGTGTCAAGAAGCCTGCAAAACCCTGAGGCTACACTGTAAGAAATATACAAGGCCCCTGTCCTAAAGGTGCTCACCGATTCTTACAGAAGGGACAGTTTTGAACAGAAATTATTATGGTGCTGAGTAAACATACCAGTGTAGAAATAGACACGGTGCTTTTGGAATACAGGGGATAAGAAGACTCTGTGACATGCAGCTCACCAAAGCAGAGTAAACTCTGTGAAGGCAGAATTCCGGAAAGGAAACTGTGCACATGCTTCTGCCAATTCTAGGTACAATAATCCTGATAGAAGTTCACTTGGCAAACTTATCAACAATGAATTATAAAAGGTACAACACAGTAATCTCAGTCAGAGTTTGGTCAGATAAACAAAAATCACTCTAGGTATTTCAAGCAGGAAGATCTTAGTTCAGGGTATTGGTTATTTATAAAACCACCAGAGTAAGCTCCGAGAATTGGTGATGGACAGGGAGGCCTGGTGTGCTGCAGTCCATGGGGTCACAAAGAGTCAGACATGACTGAATGGTTTTTCTTCTGAAAACCACCAGAAGAATGCCAAAAGAAAGGTCACAGGGGCCACTGCTAGATTTCAGGGGTGCTATTCGCTTTTAGAGAGTCAAGAAATTATAGGAGTCCAAGAAATTCCAGGCAGTGATCATACCACCAAGATGCGGTTTTAATACAAAGTGTCTCTGGGGTGGCTACAAAATCTCACCACTGCCAAAATCTACATGTCTGCCAGCTGCTGTCAGAATAACTATATGTGACACCTGCTTCTGCTTAGGCTTCCAAGTCTCATGTTAACACCTATATTTACTGATGCTCCGACATCTTGGGGTCTTGCTAACTCAAGAATGACTGCCCCTCCCAGGACAAGCTAATTCCTAGAGACCATTTAGGAGCATCCTTTTCCTATACAAACAACCCATCCAGAGTCCACACCCCCCAGTCACCTCCTTTATTTGCTCTCATACTCTGGGCCATTATCCACCTGCCCTTATCACCTTAGGCCAAATACCAGACAACTATGGACTTCCCCTGTGACCTGGTGCTATGCTTAGTCACTCAGTCAAGTCCCACTCTTTGCAACCCCATAGACTGTAGCCTGCCAGGCTCCTCTGTCCTTGGGATTATTCTCCAGGCAAGAATACTGGAGTGGGTTGCCATGCCCTCCTCCAGGGGATTTTCCCAACCCAAGGATTGAACCCAGGTCTCCCACATTGCACGTGGATTCTCTACTGTCTGAGCCACCAGGGAAGCCTGTGAACTAGAGCTCACTGAAATTACTCAAACTAGCCAGTCCTAAACCGAGCTACTCTGCACCTCCATTCCTTCCCATGGAAACACATGAAGGCTCTTCTCACCTTTTCCCCACTCCCTCTGCCTCCTGACGACTTGGGGCTTCCTTGGGTGACTCCCTATGGTATGGTGTACACCGTTCTCTTAAAATCTCTAAGAACAAATGGTTTTCAATGACCGTTGTCTCCTGATCTCTTGGTCTCACCACACCTGGATAAAAACAAAGCAGAAATATCTACATCTTAATGTCTCTCAGTGGGGGAAAAAAAAAAAAGAATCTAGAGTCTGCTGGCAGGAATTTGGAAAATGTAGTTTCAGGCTTCCAACTACTATACTAAAAGGGAGAGAATGGGAAGAGAGAGAGGGTTGATTTCCTGAGAGACAATCTAGCGTTCTGAGGCATGAACTAGTGACAACCTTCCCCTACAGTCACTCCAGGTCTAGTATGGTCTGGCTTCTCTGATCTGACCAAGGTTGGCTACATTTTGCTTTATGACCCTTGCTACTAATTTTTTGAAAGTTTTTAAGCTTTGATTACTCATTGCTCAAGTTCAGTTCAGTTCAGTTCAGTCACTCAGTCGTGTCTGACTCTTTGCAACCCCATGAACCGCAGCACGCCAGGCCTCCCTGTCCACCACCAACTCCTAGAGTTCACTCAGACTCACATCCATCGAGTCGATGATGCCATCTCACCCTCTATCGTCCCCTTCTCCTCCTGCCCCCAATCCCTCCCAGCATCAGAGTCTTTTCCAATGAGTCAACTCTTCACATGAGGTGGCCAAAGTACTGGAGTTTCAGTTTCAGCATCAGTCCTTCCAATGAACACTCAGAGCCAGCCTTTAAATACTCATTGATGGTCTCTTCAGAAGGTGTTGTAGGCCTTTGTGTTCTACACACTGTTTGCTACACATTTCAATTGCTAACTAAAATGACAATGCAGTGACTTCACCCCTTAATGACCAACTGACCGTTATAGACCTGTTGTCTCTCTTGCCCCATCTGTGCCATATGTGCTATGGCAATAAAAGAGAAATTTTAAGATCCCTTTAGTAGGAAAGGCACTTCCTGCTTAGAGTATGAGCTGAAAATGAATCAACTGTAAGACAACTGACACTTTCTATGCAATAACTTTAAACCTTCCCCATCCCAATAGAGAAACCCAGGGCTTTAGTGTTGGATTACCTCCTATAGCCTAAAGAGTCCTGAGCCTGGAATGGAAAACTCAACAGCTAGAGAGATTTTACATTCAGATGCATCAATATTAAAAATGGTAGTAAGGATAGTATAACTCATTGAATACAATAGGACACAAAGAGAACAAAAGAAGACATACGGATGGCTAAGAAACACATGAAAAGATGCTCAACATCACTCATTATTAGAGAAATGCAAATCAAAACCACAGTGAGGTACCACTTCATACCAGTCAGAATGTCTGCGATCCAAAAATCTGCAAGCAATAAATGCTGGAGAGGGTGTGGAGAAAAGGGAACCCTCTTACACTGTTGGTGGGAATTCAAACTAGTACAACCACTATGGAAAACAGTGTGGAGATTCCTTAAAAAATTGCAAATAGAACTGCTTTATGACCCAGCAATCCCACTGCTGGGCATACACACTGAAGAAACCAGAATTGAAAGAGACACATGTACCCCAATGTTCATCGCAGCACTGTTTATAATAGCCAGGACATGGAAACAACCTAGATGTCCATCAGCAGATGAATGGATAAGAAAGCTGTGGTACATATACACAATGGAGTATTACTCAGCCATTAAAAAGAATACATTTGAATCAGTTCTGTTGAGATGGATGAAACTGGAGCCGATTATACAGATTGAAGTAAGCCAGAAAGAAAAACATCAATACAGTATACTAACACATATATATGGAATTTAGAAAGATGGCAATGACGACCCTGTATGCAAGACAGCAAAAAAGACACAGATGTGTATAGCAGACTTTTGGACTCAGAGGGAGAGGGAGAGAGTGGGATGATTTGGGAGAATGGCATTGAAACATGTATACTATCATGTAAGAATCGAATCACCAGTCTATGTCCGATGCAGGATACAGCATGCTTGGGGCTGGTGCATGGGGATGACCCAGAGGGATGTTGTGGGGAGGCAGGTGGGAGGGGGGTTCATGTTTGGGATTGCATGTACACCTGTGGTGGTTTCATGTCAATGTATGGCAAAACCAATACAGTATTATAAAGTAAAATAAAGTAAAAATAAAAATTAAAAAAAAGAAATATACAAACAAATAAAAGGTTGAAGAGAAAAAAGATATCTATATTGTCTCAAAGTATATCCACCCCAGTAATTATTAGACTGTTGTTGTTCAGCTGCTCAGTTGTGTCCGACTCTGCGACCCCATGGACTGTAGCATACCAGGCTTCCCTGCCCTTCATCATCTCCTGGAGCTTGCTCAAATTCATGTCCATTGAGTCAGTGATACCATCTAACCGTCTTATCCTCTGTCATCCCCTTCTCCTGCCTTCAGTCTTTTCCAGCATCAGGGTCTTTTCTGAGTCAGCTGTTTGTATCAAGTGGCCAAAGTATTGGAGCTTCAGCTTCAACATCAGTCAGTCCTTCCAATGAATATTCAGGATTGATTTCCTTTAGGACTGACTTGTTTGATCTCCTGAGTCTTCTCCAACACTACAGTTAATCAGCCTTCTTTATGGTATAACTCTCACATTCATACATGACTACTGGAAAAACTGTAGCTTTGACTATATGGACCTTTTGTTAGCAGAGTAATGTCTCTGCTTTTTAATATGCTGTCTAGGTTGGTCATAGCATTTCTTCCAAGGAGCAAACATCTTTCAGTTTCAAGGCTGCAGTCACCATATGCAGTGATTTTGGAGCCCAAGAAAATGAAGTCTGTCATTGTTTCCATTGTTTTTCCATTTATTTTCCATGGAGTGATGGGACTGGATGCCGTGATCTTCATTTTTTGAATGTTGAGCTTTAATCCAGCCTTTTCACTCTCCTCTTTCACCTTCATCAAGAGGCTCTTTAGTTCCTTTTCACTTTCTACCACAAGGGTGATGTCATCTGCATTTCTGAGGTTATTGATATTTCTCTCAGCAGTCTTAATTCCAGCTTGTGTTTCATCCAGACTGGCATTTCTTATGATGCACTCCGAATATAAGTAAATAAGCAGGGTGACAATATACAGCTTTGATGTACTCCATTTCCAATTTTGAAATAATCCATTGTTCCAAATTCAGGTCTAACTGTTGCTTCTTGACCTATCTATAGGTTTCTCATGAGGCAGGCAAGGTGGTTTGATATTCCCATCTCTTTAAGAATTTTCCAGTTTGTTGTGATCCACACAGACAAAGGCTTTGGCATAGTCAGTGAGGCAGAAGGAGATATTCTTCTGCAATTTCTTGCTTTTTCGATGATCTGATGGATGCTGGCAATTTGATCTCTGGTTCCTCTGCCTTTTCTAAATCCACCTTGAACATCTGGAAGTTCTTGGTTCATGTATTGTTGAAGCCTAACTTGAAGAATTTTGAGCATTACTTTGTTAGCATATGAAATGTGTACAATCGTGTGGTAGTTTGAACATTCTTTGGCATTGCCTTTCTTTGGGAATGGAATGAAAAGTGGCCTCTTCCAGTCTTGTGGCCACTGCTGAGTTTTCCAAATTTGCTGGTATATTGAGTGCAGCACTTTCACAGCATCATCTTATAGGATTTGAAATAGCTCAACTGGAATTCCATCACCTCCACTCACTTTGCTCGTAGTGGTGCTTCCTAAGGCCCACTTGACTTCACACGCCAGGATGTCTGGCTCTAGGTGAGTGATCACACCATCATGGTTATCTGGGTCATTAAGATCTTTTCTGTATAGCTCTTCTGTGTATTCTTGCCACCCAAAGATGGCAGACTAAGACTCTTAATCCTATAGTAAGATGGCAGAGTAGAAGGATGTGCACTCATCTTCTGCAAGAGCACCAAAATTGCAACTAGCTGCTGAACAACCATTAACAGGAGAAAATTGGATCCCACCAAAAAAAGATACCCCATGTCCAAGGGCAAAGGAGAAGTACCAGCAAGATGGTAGGAGGGACCAAATGGCATTTAGAATCAAACCTCATACTTGCCAGAGACACTTGGAGGGTGCAAAGAAAACCTTCTGTGCATCAGGACCGAGGGAAAGGAGCAGTGACCCCCTCAAGAGACTGAGCCAGACCTGCCTTTGAGTGTTTGAGTGTCTCCTGCAGAGGCCCGGTCAGCAGTGGCCTGCCGTGGTGACAGGGGCTCTGGCTGCAGCAGACCTGGGAGGCGAGGCGTGTGGCATAAATCCTCTTGGAGGAGGTCACCATTAGCCCCCCATAAGGCCATCAAGCAGACGACCCGCAAACTGGAGAACAATTATACCAGAGAAGTTCTCGTACTGCTGCAGAAGTTCTAGGGTCCACACAGGTCTCCCAATCTGGGGATCTGCCAAAGGGACTGAGAATCCCCAGGAAATCTGCCTTTGAAGGCCAGTGGGATTTGATTATAGAACTTCCACAGGACTGGGGAAACAGACTCTTGGAGGTCAAAACTCAAAACCTTGTGGGCATTAGGACCCAGGAGAAAGGAGCAGTGACCCCACAAGAGACTGAGCCAGATTTGTGAGTGTCCAGGAGTCTGCCAGGGAGGTGTGAATCAGATTGACAGTAGCCTGCCCTTTTTTCTCTCTTGTTAAGGCCTCTTGAAGGAGGTCTCCCTTACCTTCATTACCTCTCCTGAGGTAATTTGGCCTGAGGCCAAACTACAGGGAGGGAACATAGCCCCACCCATCAGCAGAAAATTGGATTAAAGATTTACTGAGCATGGTCCTGCCCACCAGAGCAAGACCCAGTTTTCCAGCTAGTCCCTCCCATCAGAAAGCTTCCACAGGGCTTTTAGCCACATCCATCAGAGGGCAGACAGAATGAAAACCACAGTCACGGAAAACTAACCAAACTGATCACATGGACCACAGCCTTGTCTAACTCAATGAAACTATGAGCCATGCCATGTAGGGCCACCCAAGATCGACAGGTCATGGTGGAGAGTTTTGACAAAACATGGTTCACTGGAGAAAGAAAGAAAGTGAAGTCGCCCAGTCGTGTCCGACTCTTTGCGACCCCATGGACTGTAGCCTACCAAGCTTCTCTGTCCATGGGATTTTCCAGGCAAGAGTACTGGAGTGGGTTGCCATTTCCTTCTCCAGGGGATCTTCCTGACCCAGGGATCGAACCCAGGTCTCCTATACTGCAGGCAGACGCTTACCCTCTGAGCCACCAGGGAACACCTAAAGGGAATAGCAAACCACTTCGGTATTTTTGCCTAGAGAATCCCATGAATAGTATGAGAAGGCAAAAAGATATGACACTGGAAGATGAACTCCCCAGGTCAGTAAGTGCCCAATATTCTACTGGAGATCAGTGGAAAAATAGCTTCAGAAGGTATGAAGAGGCTGAGCCAAAGTGGAAACAATGCCTAGTTGTGGAAGTATCTGGTGGTAAAAGTAAAATCTAATGCTGTAAAGAGCAATATTGCATAAGAACCTGAAATGTTAGGTCCACAAATCAAGGTAAATTGGAAATGGTCATGCAGGAGATGGCAAGAGTGGGCATCAACATTTTAGGAGTCAGTGAACTAAAATGGACCAGAATGGGCAAATTCAATTCAGATGACCATTATATCTACCACTGTGGGCCAGAATCCCTTAAAAGAAATGGAACAGCTTTCATAGTCAACAATCTCAACAATCTCAAAAATGACAGAATAATCTCTGTTTGTTTCTGTGGCAAACTATTCAATTATTAGATACGAAAGGACAAGAGCAACTTTTCAGTGGATAAAACTAACAGACACCCCCTAAATTAAGCGATCAAGATGACCATCATCATCCCTGGGACAAAGCCACACCTGATGTCATGTCATATGAACACTACTGCTGCCGTGATATTCCTGCCAAAGATGCATAACTTGAATCTCATCACAAGGAAACATTATACAAACAAGTTGAGAGACATTCAACATAACTGGCCTGCAATCTTCAAAATATGTCCAAGTTTTTAAAATCAGGAAAATATTGAAGAAATATTCCAAATTGAAAGATATTAAAGAGATTTGACAGCTAAATGTAATGTGTGATTTTGGACTGGCTCCCTTGTGATCAATGACGTTATTGGGGTATCTGGTGGAACTTAAATGGAGTCTGTTGATTAAATGGTAGTGATACATCAATGTTAACTTCCTAATACCGATGATTATATTATGGATATGTAGAAGAACGTGCTTGTTTGTAGAAATTACACACTCAAGGGGTGCTGGGGCATCTGGGGCATCATCTTAAATGGTTTGGGAAATAAAAGAGTTTTTTTAAGCACTTTCACGTGTCATGTAAATTTGAGATTGCTTTAGAGATTTTAACAAATTTACATTTGAGGGCCTCCCAGGTGGCTCAGTGGTAAAGAATTTGCCTGTCAAGGCAGGGGACATGAGAGATATGGGTTCGATCCCTAAGTCACGTTTGATCCCTGGAGGAGGGAATGAATACCCAATGTTCTTGCCTGGAGAATTCCATGGTCAGAGGGATTCCTGGCAGGCTAGAGTCCATGCGGTCACAAAGAGTCTTTAAGTTTATTTAACTTCAGCTTTTTATTTACAAAGCAATTATAAGAATAACACAGAAAGTTCCCATATACTGCATATCTAGATCACTTATTAACATCTTGCATTAGTTTGGTGCATTTCATAATTACTTGATCAATTTTAATTTTTATTATTAATTCAGTCCATAGTTTATTCAGATTTCCTTAGTCTTAACTTTTCTTCTGTTCCAGCAACTCATGCAGGATATTCCATCATATTTAGTCACCATGTCTCTTAGGCTCTTTTGGCTTTGACAGTTACTTAATCTTTATTTTTCATGACCTTGACAGTTTGGAGGAGCACTAGTATTTTACAGAGTTGGGGTTTTTCTGATATTCTTCTTCATGATTAGACTGGAGTCACAAGATTTTAATAGGAAGGTCACATAAGGAAAGTGCCATTCTCATCATATCGCATATATGCTTCCCATTTTCAGTAATTATAGATAAAACTGCTATAAACATTTGTGTGCAGGTTTTTAAGTAGACCTAAGTTTTTTAATCGGTTGGGCAAATATCTGGGGGTACAACTGCTGGTTCAGACTACATTCAACTTCTTAAAAAATTGTCAAATTGTCTCTCAAATTTGCTTACCATTTTCTATCCCCACCAGCAATAAATGAGAATTCCCACTGCTTCACATCTTTGCCAGTAACTGATATTATCAGTTTGGGGATTTTTGCCATTCCATGAGGTATGGGTGGCAGAGGATGAGATGGTTGCACAGCATCACCAACTCAATGGACATGAATTTGACCAAAGTCTGGGGGATAGTGAAGGACAGAGAAACCTGGCACATTACAGTCTATAAGGTTGCAAACAGTCGGGCATGACTTAGCAACTGAACAACAACTACAATAAAAGAGGTAGATGGGAATATTCTGTTCTTTTAACTTGCATTCTCCTAATGATAAATGATTTTGAGCATCTTTTCATATGCTTATTTTCCATCTCTTTATCTTCTTTGGTGAGATATCTATTCATGATCACTTGAGTTGTTTGGCTTTTGTTTTTCTTTTAATGAATCAGCTTATTTTTTGTTTATCTGACTGCACTGAGTCTCAGTTGCAGAATGCAGGCTCTTTGCTGTGGTGTGCAGGCTCTCCAGTTGTAGCACGTGGGCTCAGGTTTTGCATGCGTGGGCTTAGCTGCCTCTTGGTCTGTGGAATCTTAGTTCCCTGGCCAGGGATCAAACACTCATTCTGTGCACTGGAAGGTGGATTCTTAACCTGTGGACCACCAGGGAAGTTCCAGTTGTCTGTTGTTTTAAGGTGTCTGGAAAGAAGGAGAAGAAGGAAGGAAGGAGAAGAGAAAGAGAAGGGAGGGGAGAGCAGGGGGGGAAGTGTCTGTGTATTTGTGAGGAGAGAGAGAACTACTGTTTATGTACTATGTACATGTGCTGTTTTGGGCACTTGAGATACCCTGTTGTTCTGCAGTCACTCAGTTGTGTCCAGCTCAGACACTATGGACTGCAGCATGCCAGGCATCCCTGTCCCTCAATATCTCCCAGGAACTTGCTCCAACTCATATCCATTGAGTCAGTGATGCCATCCAACCATCTCATCCTCTGTCGTCCCCTTCTCCCCTTGCCTTCAGTCTTTCCTAGCATCAGGGTCTTTTCTAATAAGTCAGCTCCTCACATCAGGTGGCCAAAGTATTGGAGCTTCAGCATCAGATCTTCCAGTGATTCAGGATTAATTTCCTTTAGGATTGACTGGTTTGATCTCCTTGCAGTCCAAGGGACTCTCAAGAGCCTTCTCCAGCAGCACAGTTTGAAAGCATCAGTTCTTCAGTGTTCAGTCTTTTATGGCCTCACATCCATACATGACTATTGGAAAAACCACAGCTTTAACCATATGGACTTTTGTCGGCAAAGGTACCCTAGGGGACAAAGTAAGCAATACTCCTGCACTCGAAGCCAAGAAATATCTAGGCAAGAACTCTGGAGGTGGAAGAAGACTTGATCTAATGTCCTAAGGTGGGAACATGCATAGAGCTTTTGACGAAAAGGAATGGAGCCCAGAGTGGCTGAAAGGGAGTCAAGAGGAGGGAAGCAGAAGAGGAGGTCCAAAAGGCCCAGAGCTCATGGGTCATGATGGGCCTTTTGGCCAGGGTAAGGACTTTGCCTTACATCTGGGTAAAATGATGAGGTGCTGCAGAGTCTGAGTAGAGGAGAGACAAAATCTGACTTACATTTTAAGAGGCTGACTCCAGTTGAAGCTGTCCATAGACCCTAATGGGACAAGGTTAGAACCACAGACTTGTTAGAAGGCTACTGTGATGGTCCAGACAAGAGACAGTGGCTCTAAGACAGGTAAAAGAAGTGGAGGCAGTGAGAAGCAGGCTGATTCTGGGTATATTTAATATTTAGAAGCACCTCCAGCATCGTTTCCTGATGGATTGAAAGTGGGATATCAGAGAAATAGAGTCACAATTCTAAGATTCTAGGCTCAAGCAACTAGCAAGTGAGATTTTCTGTCACTGAGATGGAGACTCCTGCATAGGGAGCAGGATGTGGGCAGAGGATCAGAGGTTTGGTTCTGGACACACTCTGAGATGCCTACTGGACATGGGGGTGGAGGTGTCAAGTAAGCAGGTGGCGTGGAGTTTGGGAATTGAGGAGACATTTGAACTGGAGACAAAAAAATCAGCAGTTATCAGCACACTGACGACCTTTAAATCCATTGGGGCTGATGTGCCACCAAACAGTGAGTGGGAACAGAAAAAGTGATCAAAGACTGCGCTCTGCCACCTCCTTAGTGACCTCGACAAGAGTGGTTTTGTGGTGGTAGTGGGGGCGAACCTAGACGGAAGTGGATTTTAGAGAAGATAAATAGAAAACCGTGAATATAAAAATCTCTTTTGAGGAGTTTTGCCAAAGAAATTAAAGAAATCAGCTGGTAAACTCATGAGGAAATTGAGGTCAAAGAACAGGATTATCTTTTAAGATAGGAGAGATAACAGCTGGTTTGAATGCTGAAAGGAGTGAGCCAGAAGAGAGTTAAAAATAAAAATCTGATGCTGCTAGAGAGAGGGGAAGGGTAGCTGGAGTGCTACTTTTTGGTAGGTAATGTGGGGTGGGGTGGGAGCAAAGATCCAGACCGAGGAACTGACTTTGTTCAGAAGCATACAGTGCCAATCTATGGTGGCAGGCAGGCAGAATGTATTAATTATGTGGGGGCAGACAGTGATGGTAGAGAGATGTGATGATAGGATTCTGGGGAAATTCACACATGACTGTTTCAATTTGCTCAGTGACATTGGAGGCAAAGTCATCATCTGCAGATCATGTCACACCCATTTTTGTGTGGACCGCAACTCTGAGATAGAGATGCAGGAATGCCTTCTCAGAAGGGTGATATTTATCTGAACTGTGGGGGTGGAGCGATGAGTGAGAGGGTGTTGGAATCCTATGTCCAAAGGCACGTGAGCCTAATAGAACAACACTAATTTTCTGCAACTAGAGGATGGCGTGTATGTTTGGACAGCAATGTGAGAGGAAGCTGGAATCACATGTAGGACTGGATAATGTGATAGTTTGAACATCGTTCAAAATTTAACAAATGGCTCAAAGAGGAGAGTGGAATAGTAACATTTGCACTTTACAAAGAAAATGTGTTGGCTTTGTGGAAAGATGAATTCCCCTGGAGAGAGAGGCTCAAGTTAGGAAAACAAGAAAATGTTGCAATTATGCAAATAGAACATTAGGAGGACATAAATGAAGGTAGCAAGGGAGAAGCATTGAAAGAGAATTTGTTGATATATATGCAGCAGAAAAGACATGTGGTGGTAGTTATTTAAATGTGTGGGATGAAAGGAAAGAAGAAATCATCCAGGATAGTGAGGCTGTTAAGTTACTAAATAGATGGTGAAAACCCTGATAAGGTTGGGGATAGGATTGGAAGAGAAAGTTGAGGGAGAGGAGGAAAAAACTGAGTTTGGTTTTAGACATTTGCCTTGCTTTCAAGTCATCCACAATAAGAGTGATTTCACCAGAGAGAGATGGGCTAGAGATTTACATGTGGGAGACATAAATATATAACTGAGAACACTCAGAAGAGATTATATACATCAAGGGGAATATCAACATTTAAGAAGCAGAGATATCAATAAAGGGAAGGAAAGAAGAATGGCTGGAGAGGAAAGGGAAAAACCAAATGATGTTACAGAGCTCAAGTAAAAGAGAGTGCTAATGAGTGGAAGCGGGGGTAAAAGACTTTGCTGGTGCCAATCTCAAGATGAAGTTGGTCCATCAAACATAGAGATGACACCTGAGAAGTGGGCCAAGAAGAATTGTGAAGAGTATTCATTTATAGCATGCTCAGATCTGGATGAAGATATTTTTCTAATTCTTCATTCACCCTGAGGTTTAATAGCTGATAAGAGATTCAACTGTTAGTTTCCCTAGAAAAGAAGGAATGATGTACTGAGTTCTGAGGTCAGACATTATTCAGCGAAGGTAGGTGGGCTTGGCAGAAGTGGATGGGATCCTAGAAGCTTTCCTAGAGCTCATAACATCACATTACTCACTTATGTTGTAACTCCTCCAGTGTCAGATATAATCAGACAACGAAATTTTTTTTTTTTTTTTTGGTGTGCTGGTGCTTCTTACAATGTTTGCTATCTGTTTATAGGTTTGTAGCCAAAAGACCATTGTGTGGTCAGACTCTTTCTCATGTTGAACACAGGTGCCTGCCAATGTGTGCTTGGCGGAAGCATTCCTGATTTGCACAGACTGTTGCAATTTGTCTCTTATGTCCACAATCTGCCTGTGGATTTTGCTCAGAAATAGCTGTCTCATTCCCTGGAACTGAATCCCAAGACCACTTCTCTGCACTATATTTATTCTTATCAGCAAAGGTAGTTCTTTAGGTTATATATATAGTGTCCAAAGCACTTTCATATTCAATATATTTAATTCAAGCTTCACAGTAACCCTATAAGATAAATGAGTTAGTTGTTAATATTATTTCCATTTTATAGATGAGAAAACCAAGGCTCAAAGAAATTGCATGACTTACTGAAATTTGCATAGTTAACATTTGGAAACATAATAATAGTAGCTGATAAATCTATTGTATTTACCATGAGCCAGCACTGTTCTGTGTAGTCTATTATTAAAATACTATAATTTATTTAATCCTTATAACAATCCTGCAAAAGATTCTATTAATTCCCTATTTTGTAGATGTGGAAACTCAAGCACACAAAGGATAAATATCTTGACCAGCTTAACAAGTAATAGAAGAAGGATTCAAACTCAAGTAGTGTGATTTCCAAACCAGCTATGTTATCCTTGAATCTCATCTCCAGTTAAAATATAGTGCCACCTATTTTGTGCGGTTCTAGGATTAAGTAGCAATAAAGCATTTCTTCTAGCACGGCTGCTTGAGCTAACCCACTTGACTTCATTCCTCAAGTCTCTTCAAATTCCACTTTTCCGTTTCCCACATATATTGCGTCTCATGAGACAGACAATGAAGACTATTTTACAACACCTAATTCTGAGACCCCTTTCCTTCCATCAAGCGTTCAGTAGCACCCGAAACGCTCGCGATTCTGGGTATGATACTTGCGGCCGTTCTAGAGCTCATGGATGAGTTCCCTGTCTCTCTTTCACGCAGGCATTTGTAGCATTTGCCAATTTCCATCATGGAATTGTTTCAACCTACCAGCCTATCAAAATGAAATCAGCTGGCTTGCCAGGTTCCTGAAATTTTAATAATTAGCTCTAATTCTGTCTTAAGTGATTTTCTGTAATATACTTGAAGTGAAAAACTGGTAAAAAGATTGTAATTATTAGCCACATTTTACATATGAGAAAACTGTGGCACAAACAGGTTAAGTAACTTCACCAAGATCAATCAATAACCACGTGACAGTCAGGATTTCGACGTGGCATAGAGCTCCAGTGGCCCTGCTCTTATCCGCTCCACTGCCAGCCTCTCAAACACTGGCTGGGGGTTTCCGATTCATCTTTGCTTTCAAAGGTCCCTGCCTGATTGTCCAGACTCTCATCTCTCCATTCCATCTTACATACTACTAACAAAATTCTCGTTCTAGAGAAAAGAGCTGATTGTATCATCCCCCTGCTCAAATACCTTCAAATAGTTTGCTGCTAGAGATAGGATAAAACACAAATTCCTCATCTTAGTATCTATGTCCTCTGAGGTCAGCTCTTGTAGGATTCATTTACAGCGCCCCCTGAATGTTCTGTCTGCTCCAGTTGTACTGAATCAATTGTGATTTCTCAAACTGGCCGTGTGCTCTCCTGCCTCTGGACACATGCAACTCTTTCCATCCATCAAAGTCCTTCCACTTTCAAAGTCCTGAATAAATGCCACTTTCTCCATCAGATCTTCCCACATGCCTCCAGTTGGAATAAATTTATTTTCTGCTTCTTGTTGTCCCACCACATTTGACTTGTGCTACTTCCATTACAGCACTTGCAACGATCTGTTTTTTATTACAGTTATATTGCGTGGTGTGGGAGATACGTCTGTCTTCTCAGCCATAAGAATGAGTCTTTGTGGGCAGTGGCCGTGGTCCATTCCTCTTTATATCTCTCCCCCAAAACCCAGGATAGTGTCTTACTAAAGGCAGGAACTGAATGAGTCTTTGCAATTTTTATTGCTAAGTGAGAACGATGAAAATCTGAACTTGGTGTGAACTGAGTATTTTCTCTCCTCTTTTCCAGTTCGTGGGACGCTATCCACTTTAGGTCATCTCCTGAGGACAGGATGCCAACCCCACGTCAACTAGGGAAACAACCAATCAACACCTGTACCATGGCCACAGGGGGCATGGTGGGAGGGCAACAACTGGCCTGGGGGGGCGGGGGGTCCACAGGGGGCGTGGTGGGAAGGCAACAGCTGACCTGGGGGGGGCGGAGGGTCCTGTGTCAGTTTCTGGACCTGCCTTTGCCCTCCTCCACTGATGTGGGACAGCGGCGTGTTCTCCACTGCAGTTCTCGCCTTGGTCACAGACACAGCTACCTCCCAGACTGGACTCAAATCCATCCTAGAAGGTGGAGTCTCCCACCTTAAGGACCTACAGCCCCACACATCATCCTTCCCCATTCCTACCCAGCTCTGTTGTCTCCGCTTTCATAGTTCTGTTGTTTTAGTCGCTAAGGTGTGTCTGACACTTTTGTGACCCCGTGAACGGTAGCCCACCAAGCCCTTCTGCCCTTGGGATTTCCCAGGCAAGAACACTGGAGTGAAGTGAGTTGCCATTTTTCCTCCAGGAGATCTTCCTGACTTGTTTTAGGGCCTTCAGAAATACAATAGAGTCACGTGTCTTCTCTCCTAAGGTGACGACCCAATTATCAGCAAAGTCTGTAGCTCCTGCCCCTATGGCAGAGTAGAGTTAATTGAGTGCCTTCAAGGACTCTCAGGTATGGCCAAATGAGTTTCTGGGGCTTTGCTGGGAGAGTAGAAAAGTGAAAACAACACCCTTACTCCAATGTGTGCACACGAGTCCAATCCCCAGACGGCACTAGTATCTCAACATCAGCACCATTGGTTTTGGGGCCTGCATAAGTCTTTACTGTAAGGGTATCATAAGGGCATTGCAGGATAATTACCAGAATTCTTGATTTCTACCCACTAGATGTCAGTAGCACCATCCCCCCAGTTGTGACACCCCAAAATGTCACCACATGTTGCCAAATACCTTTGGGTGGCAAAATCTCCGCCCAGTTGAGAACCACTGATATAGGTAAAACTGCCATATAAACGAGCCCTGTCATGTTAAGATTACATTGGTCCCAGTCTTCTAGTGATCAGTTACATGTTATCTTTGGGGTTGTGCCCAAGCTCCCTCTGGTATGGGAACATTCTTGGGTGGCTGCCTCCAGGATGGGTGGCTATGTTATCATCTTGATATTGGTATTGGTCCCCACACAGAACAAAAGATGAGAGGGCCATGTTTCCAGCAGTGATTTGTTGAGGTTAGGCGTGCTCTTTTGAGACCCCTCTTGCCTCTGAGTCTAGCACTCTGAACCAGGGCCCAGAAACAGGCAAAAAAAAAAAAAGGAAAATAAGGTCAACCCTAAGGCTCTTTTTCTAATTAGGCTGCATTTCTTTGTAAAAAATAGTTTGGGAAGGATCTCATTTTATGGAATCTTGCCCTAAACTCAAGCAACGTAAGACATCCTCCTCAGCTGCTTTAAGAAAACACCTCAAAGGGTCAATAAGGCATTTGGGGGAGGGGAAATATACATAAACTCCTCTATTGTCAAATTTCCATCCTCCTTTAGCACACGCACCCTTTCCTACCCAGATTCTTCTTTCCCCTGTTGAAAGGCTTAATGTATATATTTCCAAAGGAAGATTAAATATCTTGTCATTGAACATTAGAAATGATTCACAAATCTCCCAATAACTTGCTTTTCTGTAAAATGCAAGAGTACACGTTTACATTACATTGGTGTTCAGAATGTTTCTTTATGAAGCTTTTTCCTTGGTGTTAAATGGCCTAAAGTACCATATGTTTCTTAATAAAAAGCCATGTAAAAACCTACATTAATAAACTGAACTCAAAGAAAAGCTGCCCCAAGACGGCTCTAACCAAGCCTTTTTATGGGCTTGCCAACAATTTCAAGATTGTTTTAATGAAAAAAATTTATGTTGCTGTCTTTGTGGACCCCAGCAGGCCAGTTCCCCCAGTTCACCCTCACCCCACCCCGGGGGCCCAGCCAGTCCTCCAGGGCCCTGCAGAAGGGCTCGCTCAGGCCTTCCTTGGCAAGAAGTTCAGAGAAGGGCTAATCTGTCTGGAAGCTCCTGCGGCACACACGGGCCGGTGGCCGCTTCCGAGTCCTCGCCTGCTAACCTTCCCAGGAACCCCACTGCCACCTCTGTGGTCAGTCTGGGGCTACGCTGTGCAAGGTAAGCAGGGGAGAGACTTTAAAAGGGAAAATTCTTCAGAACTCAGCCTGAGGAGCCATTGATGTGTTTCCCAGAGTCCAGGTTTCTCAATATGTGAAAGAAATCCCTTTAGACCAGCACTGTCACTCACCGTTGCAACTGCCTTTGGGTGTGCTGGTCTCAGCTACTGAACGGTAAATTCCTTGAAAGTGTGATTGTATTTTCTTGATCAAATATCATACTTAGCATTGTCTTGGTTTGTCAATAGGCCTTCCATCTCTATGCACTGAGATTTGATTGCTTCCAAATTCTAGCTTGGCCACATGTTGGCTATAGGTTACATAATAAGTGTTTGTTGATTAAAAGAATGAATGGGGTCTTCCCTGGTGACCCAGTGGTTATGAATTTGCCTTGCAATGTCGGGGACACAGGTTCAACCCCTGGGCTGGGAACTAAGACCCCGCATACTGAGCCTGAGCACTCTGGAGCCCGCTTGCTGCAACTACTGAAGCCTGCAAGCTCTAGAGCCCATGCTCCACAAGAGAACCCACTGCAATGCGAAGCCAGCACACCACACCTAGAGAGTAGCCCCCGCTCCACGCAACTAAAGAAAGCCTAAGTGCAGCAACAATAAAAAATTTTTAAGTTAAATTTAATTTTAAAAAACTAATAAGTCAAAATAAAAGAATGAATGGAAGAGAATGGTAACTGTTTTATGTAACCAGTAACATGACAAATTCAGTAAATGATGTCACTTTTATTTGTATTTGGATTATATGTATTACAGTTACTAACGCTAGCTATGGGTACCTAAAGCAATTTACCCTCTCTGAACCTCCATTTTTCTGTCTGTAAAATGAGTTTCATAATGCCTGTCCTCTTTCTAGGTTACTATGAGGAATAAGTGGAGAAGGAAATGGCAACCCACTCCAGTGTTCTTGCCTGGAGAATCCCAGGGATGGAGGAGCCTGGTGGGCTGCCATCTATGGGGTCGCACAGAGTCAGACACGACTGAAGCGACTTAGCAGCAGCAGCAGCATGAGGAGTAAGAGCTCCATAGCAGGCACTCAGTAAATGCTGATTCTTCTAGTCTTCCTTATACGGTAGAAGTAATGACCACTTGGCTTTCCACCACCTATCAGAACACAAAATCACCACAGCTCCCCTTACTCCACACATCGTAACACTGTCATAATCCTGCAAAGGGAAGATGCGATTCTACTGCGCCCTCCTACTCTGCATTCCTGGAGAGAGCATAGAGAGGGAGGCGCTCTGGCTTGAAAGAAACACCAGACAAATCTGTGTCTTATGTCTACTGATCACATGCTATGCTCATCAGCTTTCTTCTGTATTTTTTTTTCTCTCTCCTTTCTTCTCTTAATACACTTATTTTTGAGAAATGCTAGTTTATCTCCATAGGACTAGTAAGAAAAAGAAAGTGCTCTTAACTCTTCATATTCTGCAAAGACAACAGGGCACTGCTTAAGACTTGGTGTGGTGGTGGGTCTGGGATGGTGACATTCTCTTGGGATGAAAATTGAAAGTGACAAAGGACTGCTGTTGGGGATGATATCTCTTCCATCCTGCAGTTCTTTCGCTCATGAGTTCTGGATCTGTTTGCTTGTTTTTTCTTACCTCTTAGAAAATGTTGTGTTTTAGATATTTTTAAACATCTTCATTTTACAGATTGTCAGGTAGAAAAAGGGTAGATGCATTCCTGTGTGACCACAGGAGCAGAGTCAGGACAATGGATAGCAGTCAGACAGATCAAATTCTGAGCCTTCATAAGTAAGAGCTTTCCAAGAATTGGAATGTCGTAACCAGAGGAAGAATCTGACTAGGCGAGCTCACCACCACTGGAAATGTTTAGGCAGAGATTTGGATCACCTTGTCAGAGACACCATAGAAGAAATTCTTGCTTTGAGTAGGGAAATGAGCTAGAGGACATGTAACAAAAAAGAAGATTCTTTGACCCCCAAGATTAATTTAAACTAGTTTTTTCTTTCTGACCTCACATGTCTACTTAAACAACAGGTACTGACATATTTTCTCCTATGATTGGGCCTCATGGGTCCATCATTAAGGTAGTTCCTGTCTCTGATGATGCCAAGTGGCAAAGATGGAAAATACCTTTCTGCCAAATTTTCTCTGTGACTGTGGCCTTTCAATTGTTCTCCTAGCCCCCTTGTTTGTCTAGCCAAGTTTACTTTTTTCCTTTTATTAGACTAGTTTTGACCCCCTCTCTGGTTTTCATCTACGTGAAAGGGTTCTGACCCTTGACATCTCCTGACTCCTGGTTGCTCGGTACATGCCCTGAATTTCGCTTGTCTGCTTGGTGTCTGAATTTCTGCTTCGCCTTGATCTCAATTTACATTTGCCCTCAGTTCCTAACTACCTATAAATTTACTATGATGTTTAAGTGATTGAATTCTGGATTAGCCTGGGTTCAAATCCTACTTATTGCTACCTGGCATACTTTAGACAAGTCACTTCAGTCCTCTAAACTTTGCTAAATGGAAATATAGTACCTGTGTGGGAGAGGACACAGTCTGTGTCCAGTAAGTGTTATTACAGCTTTTATTTCATGAAGACTCTGATTCAGCCTTTACTCGCAGGTCCCAGCTTCTTAATCCATGTTGATGCTCTGACACCATCAACCACTATCCCAAGACAAACAAAATCTTAATTTAGACTTCCCTTGTCTAATCAAACAAATATGTTAGAGTTAGACTGGCCACAAATCATTTCCATAAGGTGAGTCTTATTTGTCCATTAAATTGCATCATAATGTTACAAATCTGATTCTTTCAAAAATCAGTTTGGACCCTGAATATAATGAAATTGAGCTTCAGAATTCAGAAAGTATTTTCAAATCAAAAATAGCTTACCAGTAAGTGATTGTCCACATTCAAAACCCTGGTTATAATCATATACTCTTTGCACAGTTACAATAGGAGGCAAGACAGCAAGTTCGAGAAGCATCAAACCCCCAAATTCCATGTATCTGTGATGTATGATCCTTTAGAATGACTGTGTGACTAAATTCATGAATTTGTGAGTTTAGAAGTCGATCCAGCAAAATGAGATCATTTGTCAGTCTTGCAAAATCACTACTCACTACTATGTTTAGTATTATGATTCTGTCTCAGGACAGCCAACTTAAAGAGAACCAGATATCACACGGGTTCAGACAAGAGGGCCGTGGAAATGTTTTTGATGAAACAGGCACAGTGCATTCTTGTTAGCCATTGGCTGTTTCCTGAAAATGTCCATCAATCTAAAATTCACCAGACTCCTGGAAGCAGAACTTGAACCAAACCTAACTCCAAACCAAAATTCAAATAGAACTGAACCCAAATGTTACTGTTTCACTAAGCTATGAACTGAAGCAACTTTCACAGGGGAAGAGGGGGAAAAACTACGAAAGCAGTTTGATTTGAAGCCAAATGCTATATGTTTTATAAAACTGTTGAACTGGAACAAAATCAGATCAAAATATCCCCTGAACTAAATTTAAACAAATAAATTTTTATTTCTTTCAAATTGAATCCCTGGCTACACATAAGGCTTGTGTGCTCAGTTGCTCAGTCGTGTCCAGTTCTTCGCAACCCCATGGACTGTAGGCCACCAGGCTCTTTTGCCCATGGGATTTTACAGGCAAGAATACTGGAATGGTTGCCATTTCCTCCTCCAGGGAATCTTCCCCACTCAGGGATCGAACCTGTGTCTCCTGCATTGGCAGGCTGATTCTTTACCACTGAGCCACCTACAAATAAGTCTTACTTTAGTACATGTGATGTTAATACATGTATAGTTTCTTTTAGGCATTTTTTTTCCTGTGTCAATTTTCTGTTTAATACAAAAATCCCAGAAAATTGAGACAGGAAAAAAAAAAAGTGCCTAAGAGAAATTATACAAGTCAGCTTCCCTGGTGGCTGAGACGGTAAAGCGTCTGCCTGCAATGCAGGAGACTGGGGTTCGATCCCTGGGTCGGGAAGATCTCCTGGCGAAGGCAATGGCAACTTACTCCAGTACTCTTTCCTGGAAAATCCCATGGATTGAGGAGCCTGGTAGGCTACAGTCCATGGGATCGCAAAGAGTCGGACACGACTGGGCGACTTCACTTTCACTTTAATAATCCCTACGTACTTCACTAGAGTTACTGTGAGGATTCAATTAAATAATAAGCAAGTACTTCCATCACTATCATCCTCATGAAAGTGAAAGTGAAGTGGCTCAGTCGTGTCCGACTCTTTGCAACACCATGGACTGAAGCCTACCAGGCTCCTCCATCTACAGAATTTTCCAGGCAAAAGTACTAAAGTGGGTTGCCATTTCTTTCTTCAGGGCATCTTCCCAACCCAGGGATCGAACCCAGGTCTCCCACATTGTAGGCAGACGCCTTACCGTCTGAGCCACCAGGGAAGTCATCATCTTCATAATTATTATGTAATCTGCATTGTATCCAGCACACAAGGGGTCAAACTAGAATTTTGAGTCCTCCAATATGCTCACTGGCCACCAGAGGGCAGCAAAAAGGTAGAAACCCTTGCTGGAACAGACTGCGGAACTTGTCTCATTTGTGAAGACAGCACTGAGATCTTACTATGTGCCAAACACTGTTCTAAGCATCTTGCATATATTAATACATTTAGTTCCACGAAGTGGGTTCTGTTATTACTCCCAATGGAGACGATGAGAAAACTGAGGCAAAGAGAGTTCAAGAAATTTGTCCAAGATCACCCAACTAACAGGTGGCAGAGCCAAGATTTGAACTCAGGCAGCCTGGCTACAGAATCCCCACTCATAACCTACCATCCTACACTGCCATTTGATATTCATTTTGGAACATTCTAACCTGGGAGAGGTTGAAATCCTGGCCTCATTCAAAGGCATGGGCGGACCTGCAACCTAGGATGACTTTATAAAGTTCAGGACCCAGAGAAGAAGAGAGTGAAAACTTAAGCCAGGAGAGTGTGATGTGGTCAACAAAAATGCTAGGGACTAATTCAGGGCACAGGCCTCAACCAAGTAAACAGAGGAAAGTTCTGCAAGTGGGGAGGAAGATAGGATTCAAGCACAAATGTAGGAAACGATCAGGACAATTGCCCTTGACAAAAGATAGTTCTTCTTATGGTGGCTGAGTCCAACTGGCTCATCCTTCTGAAGCTGCAGGATGCCTTAGGGTTTAAAGCGCCAACACTTAACAAGACAACAGGGAGCTGACTCGGTTCCATTTGCACAGCAATTTCCAACTCCTGGGTTTTTTTTTTTTTTTTAGCAACAAACACAAAACCTACTATCCTGGTCATCACAGCCAAGCCTCTCAAATTAACAGGTCCTACTAATATCCCAGTGTCTTCATGTCCCATACTCTCCCCACCCCACTGTGGTCAGACCTTTGCCCAGATCACTTCACAGAGACTGACCTCCCCAAGGTCACCAGTCATCTCCAAACGCCAAATTCACTTAGCATCTGCAGGTGTGTCTGAAGTTTTTTTTACTTTCTTGGTCACTCCTTCCTTCATGAATCTCTCCACTCCTGGATTAGAAATGTCTTGTTTGAGGCATACACCCTCAATCCAGATGCAACCCTGCTTCTCTGAACACCACATTGTGGTCTGTTTATTGGCTTCTCTTTTGCACATCTCTTGTCAAAAGCAATGCAATGGCTTTTAACTGGCCTCTCTACCTCCACTTTGGACACCCTGATCCATTCCTTTTTTTTTTTTTTTTAACGTGGACCAGTTTTAATGTTTTTACTGAATTTGTCGCACTATTGCTTCTGTGGTTGATGTTCTGGTTTTTCGGCCACAAGGCATGCAGGATCCTTAGCTCCCTGACCAGAGATTGAACCCACACTCCTTGCACTGGAAGGTGATGTCCCAGCCACTGAACCACCAGGGAAGTCCCCCTAATCCATTCTTAACATTGCTTCAGAGAGCGCTTCCCCAAATACTGAAATGCTACTCTGATCATGGCTCTCCGTTGCTTCACATCTTTCAGTGGTTCTCACTCCCCCATTATGAAAAGCTGGCTACTTTCCCACCTGCTTTTCCACGTGATTCTGGCAATACCTTCAGTCATGCCCTTTGCCACTCACGCTACTCAAAAAGTCACTCAAGCTTCCATAGCTTCTCAAGCGCTTGTCCTTTGTATGCTTCAAAATGCAGCTCTGTCATCTCCTTCCTCAACACACTTCCCTGAAATCCTCTCCCCTAGACAGAGCTGTCGGCTTCCCCCAGAGCTCCGTGTACACACAAGTCGTTAGATGATCGTGGCTCATTCACAGTCGCCAATCTCCTGTGCCAGCCTCTGCTCCCCTTTTGTGAAGGACCGTGTGGGATTTAGCCCACTGTCCCCAACACCTAGCAGAGAGAGACACTTAATCTATATCTAAGGAATGAGTGGATACTTTTTGAAAGGAAAGAAGCGATAGGGGACTGAAATACAATACCTGGTGCATCCGTGCTCACCAAATTGTAGGCAATTTGGAACTGGAATCCAATTTTCAGTGTATCTCGTTAGTGCTTAAAGATCTGAAAGACTAAGGCAATGCTGAAAGCTGCAAATTATAAGTCAAGTGAGAGTCTTCATATTGATTTTATTTCGTTATCAATGACAAGGCCATGAGAATGTTAACGAGAACCAGCAGGGGCGTGCTGAACAGCAGGCTCAGTCCAAGCGGGTCTGCAGGCCCCCAGAGCAGCCCGTGGGACTGGCTTTCCTCTCCACATACCACTCAGTGGAACAAGTCCTGACAGCTTAACATGGCGCATAAAACGTGCTCTCCGGGTAACGGGACACTTGGCATATTTGACTAGAATCATGTGGACCAGATTTTTCGTTGGCTTATCTTGCCAGAAAAAGTAGAATCTATTCACCCTGCCTTATTCTTACCCCTCAGTTTCGTACTAATTTAATCATCTAAGAAAATTGGTCTGTGCAGCTTCCCATTTGTTCAGTACAACCTCACAGAAGCATGACCATTTCTCTAATCTGTCATCCCAGCAGAGAATGGGGCCACAGCCAGGAAAGGCAGAGGCTGCTGGAGGTGTCCTTGTGGTGACTGATCATCTGCTGAGTCTAACTTTGATTTTTTTTGCCTTGCCTTTGGGGGCTGATCAGCCCGAGGGTGATACGCATGAACTTCCAGTTCTCTGGTCTATTCTCTGACTGCAACAGGGGACGGGGAGTGGAGCAGGGCATGCCTTTATCTCGCACTGTAAATCAGCGGTGTGGGTTATCTCATCCTCTCCCACTGGACTCCCTTCCAGTTTCCAAGGTAGCATGGTGATGAGACACATGCCTTTGCACCCCACATTCTGAGTTCAAATCCTAGCTCTTCAAGCTCTTAGCCATGTGACTTTCAGACAAGTTATTTAACCCCTTGAGTCCTCAGTGCTCTCCATTGTAACATGGGGATAATAACTTCCTCAGAGGGTTGCTCTAATGAGAAAATGCCTGTAAAACACTTGGCATCAAGCCTGAATCAGCACTCTGTAAATGTGAGCTGCTATGATCCTTCGTTTTAAATTCTTAGACGTTGGCTTGGCTTTTTGTGAAGTGCCAGATTGATCCAAGCTCAGTGTGGCTTCATGTCTGGCCTAGAAATGCCTGGAAACCCCAGGATGACTTCCATGACGCTAATGGCAGAGCTCCACGTCAGCTGACGAGAAAGAGCAGACGTGCTCCCTGTGGCAGAAGGTAATCGCTCTTGCAATCACAAGCAATGTTTGCTACTGTCAGCCCCACTGAGCCAAACTCGATCTGGGCAAGAAACCTGGATCATTCTGTGTTGGTTTCCTATAGAAGCCAATCTTCTCAACGAAATTCCAAATGCCCCCTCTTCTGAGTAACGATGTAACAAACAAGTTGACAGGCCATCGAGTCTGGAATCCTGCGTCCAGCTGTGTCCTACAGGCTGAATATCAAATCAAAGTGAAAAAGAAGTCAGGAGAGAATTGAGGCAACTTTCCATATACAAGACTAAACACAGTTTGATATTCAAATTTTAGATTGAGTTCTCAGGACTGACCATCATTGGAAGATTTCCTTCTGAATTTTCTTCTCTAGAGTGACATGTATAAATCACAGGATAAATAAAGATGTTCCCATGGCCACTCTATTAAGCATCATCTCCTTTTTGTAGACAGAAAATAGGTTGGTCAATAGAGGGACACCAGCGGAGAAGAGGATGGAGGAGAGGTTAATAAAAGAGCCTTGGAAAGCTTCCCAGATTTCACAACTGCAGCTCTTTCAAAGTAATCCCTCATGGGAAGTGCTGGAAATCCACTACAAGAGCACTTTTTGCTAACACAGATTACCCAAAATGAAGAATGTATTTCAACAAAAACAATACCAAATCAAAGTCCATCAACTCAAGCCTCAATACTAGTGTGACATAGAGAGACGGTGTGTCAGTCACGATTCCATCAGAGAAGCAGAGCCACAGGCCATACACATGTACACACATACACACGTACGTATTGCTGCTGTTCAGGCGACAAGTTCTATCCAACTCTCCACAGCCCCATGGACAGCAGTACGCCAGGCCTCCCTGTCCCTCACCATCTCCCAGAGTTTGCCCAAGTTAAGGCAACGGCAACCCACTCCAGTGTTCTTGCCTGGAGAATCCCAGGGGCGGAGGAGCCTGGAGGGCTGCCGTCTGTGGGGTCGCACAGAGTCGGACACGACTGAAGCAACTTAGCAGCAGCAGCAGCAGCAGCATGTCCATTGAGTCGATGATGCCATCCAACCATCTCAGCCTCTGTCACCCTCTTCTGCCTTCAGTCTTTCCCAGCATCAGGGTCTTTTCCAATGAGTTGGCTGTTTGCATCAGGTGGCCAAAGTATTGGAGCTTCAGCTTCAATAATAGATATATACCCGTACATATATACACACACAGACATACATATACATGTGTGTATTATACATAAATGTACAGCCTGTGGTTCAGCTTGCTGAGTGAATCTTGACTGATATGTATACTGGTGTGTCTGTCTATCTGTTGGTGAAGGCAAGACGGATATATTGTGGGGCAAAGAGTCCGCAAGCACTAGCCAGAGCCCCTCAGAGATGGAAAAACCTGTGTCGGTTCTTGTTGCCTCTGACTTTGGCTGCTGTGTGTTGCTGGGGCCCTTCACCATGGAACTAAACGCACAAACCAGGCCAACGAGTTGGAGAAACTGAAAGAAGATCCCCGGGAAACTGAAGCAGTTGCAGTTCTAGCTACTCCCTTACACCTGACTCTTTGCGACCACGCAGACTATATAGTCCACGGAGTTCTCCAGGCGAGAATACTGGAGTGGGTAGCCTTTCCCTTCTCTAGGGGATCTTCCCAACCAAGGGATCGAACCCAGGTCTCCCGCAATGCAGGCAGATTCTTTACCAGCTGAGCCCCAAGGGAAGAAGCCCCTGAGGTGGGGAGCTGACCGACAACAACAGGGTGAGTCACAAAAGAGCTGCCGCCTCACCTCCGCGGCCAAATCTCCCATATCTCACTGGAAGCATATAGGAAAGCGGAATCTGGAAAATGTTCAGCCTAGCCAAGTTAGGACTTATAGAGCCGCCACAAACAGGTATTAGTCCTCTCTGCCTGTGGTTACTGCGTAACTCCTCTCTCAGTTCATTTCAATTGATCACTCATGCCCGACTCTTTGTGACCCCATGGACTGCAGCACACCAGACCTCCCTGTCCATCACCAACTCACGGAGCTTACTCAAACTCATGTCCATTGAGTCGGTGATGCCATCCAACTATCTCATCCTCTGTTGTCCCCTTCTCTCAACTCCTCTTTAGAGAATGCTTTTTCCGGCCTAGAATGGTTTAGAAGTCCATAGAATAAAGACTCTTTACACACCTCATCATATCGTTCACAAACTGGAAATACTTATCGTAATTTTGAAAAGTAATTTGGATATTAAGAAATCTCAAGGCCTAAGACAAACTGTTCTAAGGGCTTTGGTAGAAGTTAATCTATTACATCAAGAAGAGTCCCTTCCATTCTGAGTGTGTGTGTGTGTGTGTGCACACGTGCATGGGCGTGTGTACACACACACACTAATCTATAGTTTGTAATCATAATTTCACAAGTTCAAGTTTCATGTATTTTCAATATTCAGTTAACGTCACACTTTAGCAGGGATGTGACGTGAGTGGGCCTTTCCTCACTCTCCGTTCTGGGTACCAGTGGCTTTGAGACTGAGAGATCAATGTGCCTGACACCACGTTTTCTGGAAAACATCAAACCTGGGCTGCCCAGCTGCTCTTTAAAGTGTGTGTGTGCCTCCTAGTTTTATAATAACCATGGTGTTTTGGGAAGGTAAAGGTGAACATTACCATTTTAACCAACACTTTTAAATAGAAAAAAGAAATTTAGGGAGCAATCACATGGCAATATTAAAATTTTTTTCATTATATTTTCTAATAACTCTCAAGCACTGGTAACCATAAAAGCCTCCATAATATGTTTATTGAGACCAGTAATCAGTGCAGGATGGAATTTTCAATATAATATGGGCAGGTTTCTATGAAAGTGGCACCGAGAACTCTGTCCCTTTGCTGGAGTATAAACTTGACTCCCTCTTTAGGGCACTGGAGTAGTAAAACACAAGAGAACTTCCTAATGGAAATGAGACTATTCTCATTAAATTAAATGAGACCATTTAATGTGGGTGAAAGTGATTTAAAATTCACGCACCTCCTGCAAATATGTTCTTGATTTACTTTTTAAAGAGTAAAATGGGTTTAGTAAATATTGCCAGGTATAATAAATCATAAAACATTTAACACCGATTTGTCAAATGTAGTTTACATGAACTAGCACTTAGTGTTATTTATACCAGGCTGAATGAAATAGCTGATATGTTAGAAAGGTTTTCAGCCAGTTAGGAAACATGCAGTGAGCAAAACATTATGCTGGGTGGTATGTAGGTTACAGAAATGTTACACATTATCCCCAAAGTGCTTACAGTTTGGATGGGGTACTCAATCAACAATACAAGACAGGATATGAGAAGAGCCTGTCCAAACTAGCTTGGTTTCAATTAAACTAACCAATGAAAACCATCCTTTCTTATCTGATTCTACGCAACCCCCAACCTGGCCACCATCCATTAAGAAGTCCCAGCCTTTTAGGAGTGTTGACCTGAATCTCCTATCCTGAACTAATCTTATATTATCTTGCACTCTTTTTCTTAAACTTTTAGGTTTTCAACATTTGATCTCTTCTCTGGGATGGCTTCACAATCTCTTCTGGGACCAGCCCTTGCTTCAAATATGACTGCTACTTACTGCGTAGATATGTACAACTTTAGCCACTCAGTGTAACATCCTGATGTAATTTAATTCATATGGTGGGACTCTACCCTTTAGGCTGATTTGGCTAATGTCATTACCTGATCTGTCCCTTCTTGATAATGATACAGATTAATGAAGGTGCCATAGGAGTTTCATGTTCTGATTTTAGGAGAAGCCAAACTGGCACCAATTCTAACTCAGAAAATCTCCTTTTTTATTTCTCAATTACACACACACACACACACACACACACACACACACCCCATATGTGTGCACCCCAAAAGTCAATAGAGGGACATCTACAAACTGCCTAAAGAAAAAAAAAAACACTGAAACTAGAGTTCTATAGCAGATGAAAATATCTTTTAAAATTGAGGGAGACACAAAGACTTTTTCAGATATTTGACCAGTACAAGAAACATTAAAGGAAACAGGCAGAAGGATAATGTTACCAGATGGAAACTGGGAGCTATATAAAGTACTGAAGAGAGATGAAATGGTAAATATATGGATAAATACTGTATGCATCTCCTGTTACTTCTGTAACATTACTGCAAGCTCAGCGGCTTATAACAACTTCTTTCCTTAAGTTCTAGCAATCAGAAGACTGAATCCGGTTTCACTGGGCTAAAATCAAGGTGCAGACAGGCCTGCATTCTTTTCTGGAGGCCCTAGGAGAGAAACAGTTCCCGCCCATTTTCCAGCTCCTAAACGCTGCCCACCTTCCTTGGCTCACGGCCCCCTTCCATCTTCAAAGCCAACAAAGACTGATGGCGTTTTTCATGTGTTACTTTCTCTCTGATTTTGACATTTCTTGCCCATAGGATGGTACTTACGTTTATAATGGGCCCACTTGGGTAATATAAGATACTCTCCCTACTTTAAGATGAGCTAATTAGCAATCTTAATTCAATCCTTAACCTTAATTACACTTTTGCTTATAACATATCATTCATGGATTCTGAATATTAGGATATGGGCCGCTTTGGGGAAACATCATTCTGCCTGCCACAAATACAAATTAAAAGTTCCCCAGTTTTCATCCTTTTAAAAGATAATTCAACTGTTTCAAGAATAAATAATAAGATATTATGAAAAACACAAGCAAAAAGTAAATTTAGATGCAGAATTATCAAATGAAATAAAAGGGGGAAATGTTTAATGCTAAAAGATACATTTCACAATGAAAATAAAACAATCATGACTCTCTTTATACCTGAAAACACCCCTGATCACAACAAAACTACAAATATAACAATATATGTAGGATATATAACAATGCATCTAGGAAATATAACAATACATCTAGGAATTTTAATAATAAAACTTGAAAATGAAGGACACATTCTTCCTGAAAATTAAAAGCAAACAGAAATTTGTAAAAGCAAGAATTGGTTCAAGACAGCAGAGTAGAAGGACGTGAACTCATCTCCTTCTGCCTGAGCACCAGAAGAGCAACTAGCTGTTGAACAGCCATCAACAGGAGGACACTAGAACCCACCAAAAAAAGGTTCCATATCCAAAGACAAAGGAAAAGCCACAGCAAGAAGGTAGGAGGGGTGCAATCACAAGAAAATCAAGTCCCATACCCGCCAGGTGGAAAACCTACAAACCAGAGAACAATAATATCAAAGAAGTTCTTCGACTCTTAGGAAGGTTCCGAGCCCCACGTCAGGCTTCCCAGGCTGGGGACCCACCAAAGGGACTAAAGAATCCACAGGACTGGGGGAAATAGAGATTCCACTCTTGGAGGGCACAAACAAAATCTTGTGCAGCACCAGGACCCAGGAGAGAGGGGCAGTGACCCCACAGGAGACTGAACCAGACTTACACGCTAGTGTTGGAGGGTCTCCAATGGAGGCATGGGTCTGTACTGACCTGCTGAGGGGGAAATGCCAAATAACACACAAGGGAACTCCTGTAAGGTTAGCAGCTGATTTCTCAACAGAACCTCCACAACAGAAAGGAATGGCATGATATATTTACAGTGATGAAAGGGAAGAACTACAATCAAGAATACTCTACCCAGCAACACTCTTGTTCAGATGTGAAAAGTGGAAGTGTTAGTCATTCAGTTGTGTCTGACTCTTGGTGACCCCATGGACTATAGCCCACCAGGCACCTCTGTCCATAGGATTTCCCAGGCAAGAATACTGGAGTGTACTGTATTGGATATACTGGAGTTGGATAATACTGGAGTTGCCATTTCCTTCTCCAGGGAATCTTCCTGACGCAGAGATTGAACCCAGGTCTTCTGCATTGCAGGCGGACACTTTACCATCTAAGCCACCAGGGAAGCTCTCAGATATGATGAAGAAATCAAACAGAGAAGCAGAAGTTAAGAGAATTCAGCATCACCAAACCAGCTTTATAACAAATGCTAAAGGAACTTCTCCAGACACAAAACACAAGAGAAGGAAAAGAACTACACAGCATAAACCCAAAGCAATTAAGAAAATGGTAATAGGATCATAGATATAGATAATTACCTTAAACGTAAGTGGATTAAATGTGCCAACCGAAAGACTGGCTGAGTGAATGAACACATGTGCGTGTATGTACTTCCACTTACCACGTCACTCTACTTAACCCCCCAGACTGCATGTAACTATTTTGTATTGTTAGGTTAATCATGTTCCCAGTATGGCTTGCAATTGTTCAGCTCAGCTCAGTGGCTCAGTCGTGTCTGACTCTTTGTGACCCCATGGACTGTAGCACGCCAGGCTTCCCTGACCCCATGGACTGTAGCACACCAGGCTTCCCTGACCCCATGGACTATAGCACGCCAGGCTTCCCTGTCCTTCATCAACTCCTGGAGCTTGCTCAAACTCATGTCCATTGAGTCAGTGACGCCATCCAACAATCTCATCCTCTCTCATCCCCTTCTCCTGCCGTCAATCTTTCCCAGCATCGGGGTCTTTTCTAATGAGTCAGTTCTTCACATCAGGTGGCCAAAGTATTGGAGTTTCAGCTTCAGCATCAGTCCTTCCAATGAATATTCAGGGTTGATTTCCTTTAGGATTGATTGGTTGGATCACCTTGCTGTCCAAGGGACTCTCGAGAGTCTTCTCCAACACCACAGTTCAAAAGCATCAATTCTTTGGCACTCAGCCTTCTTTATGGTCCAACTCTAACATCCATACAACTCTTCACCATACTGGAAAAACCATAGCTTTGACTAGACAGACCTTTGTTGGCAAAGTAATGTCTCTGCTTTTTAATATGCTGTCTAGGTTTGCTACAGTTTTTATTTCAAGAAGCAAACTTCTTTTAATTTCATGGCTACAGTCACCATCTGTAGTGATTTTGGAGTCCAAGAAAATGAAGTCTGTCACTGTTTCTATTGTTTCCCCATCTATTTGCCATGACGTGATGGGACCAGATGCCATGATCTTCATTTTTTTGAATATTGGGTTTTAAGCCAGTTTTTTCACTCTTCTCTTTTACTTTCATCAAGAGGCTCTTTAGTTCCTCTTCACTTTCTGCCATAAGGGTGGTGTTATCTGCATATCTGAGGTTATTGATATTTCTCCCAGCAATCTTGATTCCAGCTTGTTCTTCATCCAGCCCAGCATTTCTCATAATAAACTCTGCATATAAGTTAAATAAGCAGGGTGACATCAATAATGCTCAACTTAATATTGCTTCTTGGTATTTGTCAAAGAAATTTTGACAAAGGAAAGAAATTAAAGATATAAAAATTGGAAACAACTAAATATTATCACATTTTGCTGATGGCTGGGTGAAAATGAATGTATAATCTATACATTTCACATAGAAAACAAGTAAGGAAGATAACATCCCAGGTCCTATAGCAGCAAAAAGGAAAAATACTAGAAAGAACAACATGAAATGTACAAGTTCTCTAGTTGAATAAATATTTTAAGTGCTCCTGAGAGACAAAAAGAAGACTTGAACAAGCAATTCATACCATGTTCTTGGATAGGAAGACTTAACATTCTACAAAGTGCCAGTTCCTGCTAAATTAATCTATAAATACAACATGATCCTAATAAAAATAGCAACACTTTTGTTTCCTGGAACTAGGCAAGCTGATTTTAAAGTTCATATGGAGAAATAAATAAGTAAAAATATAAAAAATCTGAAAAAAGTAATAAAAATATACTAGAAAGAAAAAAGCATCATTAAGATAAATTTTATAACACATAATTATAGGCTCAAGAATTAAAACAGTGTGATCCTGGCTCTTGAATAGAGAGACACATTATTGCACTGTAGTAGCAAAAAAAAAAGCAAAGTAGTTAATATAAATACATTGAGATAGTCTCTCAGATTTGTTGGGAAAATAATTACACATAGGTAAATGGTAAGGCAACAAAGGAGCACCTATCTGGAAAACAAACAAACAAAAAACAGCAGATTCATATCACATACATTATTTAAAATAGACTCCAGAAAGATCAAATATTTGAATAGAAGTATTGAAACCAAAAAAAACATGCGCTACAAATTTATGTCAGAAATTAAAGATTAATGTCCCTCATATATAAATCAATAAGAAAAGCCAATAGAAAATGGGCAAAAGGACAGTTCACAGAAAATAAAATTTTTAAGTGAAAAGATGTTTAACTCCATTCATAATAAAAGAATTGCATTTTAAAAATATGCTGAGAAATCATGTTTCACAATCATCAAATTACTGAGTGTCCAAAAGTTTGATAACACTTTCTATTGGTATAGTTTGAGAAATAGACACACCCGCATATTCTTGGCAGTGTATATTGGTTCAGCCCCTGTGGAGAACAGTTTGCCAACAAATTAAAAGTTATACATCCTTTGACCTTATTAAGTTCATTTGTCAGAGTTTAGCTTAAAAGACAAGCTCATGCACTCAAAATGGCTTAAACATAACTTAACATACGAGTTTACATATGAGTGGTTTACGTATGTGTGAGTGTTTGTGATAATGAAATTCAGAAGCAATCTAAATGACCATGGATAAAATATCTCTAGAAAACTACTCAAGAAACAGGTGGAAAGGGAAACTGTAAGGCTAGGAAATGACGGTAGAAAAAGATTTACACCTTTTACACCCTTTTCAGTTTTTTGTGAAATTTATTTTTTCATTTATAGCTTCTTTGAGGTATAACTGATATACCAAGACTGTACACTTTTAATGTACAGATCTTGATGAGTCTGGACATATGCATACATCCGTGACGCCATCACAACCAAGGTGCTGAAATATCCATTACTTCCAAACGCCTCAGAATTTCCTCGTGTTCTTCTGCGGGGTGTGTGTGTGTGGTTGGTTGGTCTATTTGGGGGGAAGAGCAACTAAGATGAGATCTATTTTCTTAACATATTTTAAAGTGCACAATAAAGATTTCATTATGCAAGACAAATAAGTTCTAGAGATCTACTGTGCAACATCAGTACCTATAGTTAATTTTTAGAAGTTTCAACCATGTGTATGCACTAACTTAAAAAAAAATCTTAAAAATCTTAAAAACAAAAACAAGTTATTTGTGTGTATATATGTGTGTGGGATTCCCAGGTGCCTCAGAGGGTAAAGAACTGGCCTGCAATACAGAAGACGTGAGTTTGATCCCTGGGTTGGGAAGATCCCCTGGAGGAGAGCATGGCAACTCATTCCAGTATTCTTAGCTAGACGATCCCATGGAAAGAGGAGCCTGGTGGGCTACAGTCCACAGGGTCGCAAAGAATCAGACGCAACTGAAGTAACTGAGTCCAAACACATGCATGCATGTATATGTTCATGTGAAAAATACAGAATATTAATAGCAAAAATACCTCCGTATGATTATTGGTGATTTTCAGTCTTCTATACCCTTCAATAACTTTATAACAATAGAACTATAAATGTCATACCTTAAAGATCAGAACGATGATCTTGGTGTATTAAAACTAAGAATTAAAAGACCTAGCCCTTGTTCCAGATTCAACACTTACCAGCTGAGTGTCATTTGTTATATATTCTAACTAAACTGAGGCTTAGTTTTCTCATCTGTAAAATGGGGATAATACTGCTTGCCTTGATTTTCAGAATTTGGGGGGAAATCAAGTGAGAAAATACTCTGTAAATGCTTATAAATCATCATGCTACAGAAATGTGCAATACTGTTATAGTTAATGATGTAAGAAGCACTACTGAAGTATTAGATGTCTCAGCCTCCTTAAGATACAAACTGACCAATGAGTTAAGTAAAGTCAATCAAGGTCTCAAAGAGCTACAAGGCAACTAAGTTCTGTCCTCCACTGTTATTTCCATTTGCAAAGTGAAAAGAAGAAGGTTAAGAAAGTTCTATAAGAATATTCTAAAGGAAGAAATTCTCACCCAAGGAAGGAGCACGGCCTTGTGCTCTCCTCAAGTCAGATGTTACCCCAGTAAGACACGTCCAACTCTATCCAGTCTGTTCTACCAGGACCAGTTTGCTTCTGCTACACAAATAGGTTGTGTTGTAAAGATGGTGCTTGGGGTATATCTGCTTTGCTGTCCATACTCTGAAAAATCTGACTGAACGCAATGCCCAGTCCAGCACTCCACAGAGAGACTTTTCTGCTCACTTCCAAACCAACACACATGCATGTGTGTATGTGTGTATACATGTATGTCTAGATATTTTAAAAAATTATGCAGAGTTACCAGAGAAGATGCTGAAACCATGAATAATAATAGTTATGTCAGCAGGAATGTGGAATTGAAGCTCAGCACTGCTTGTAAAACAATATATTGTTTCGACAAAAACAAGGCCAAAAAATCAAAAACAGTTCTGAATCGGTGTCCAAAACGTTCCACTTTTAAGTAATGGTTTCAAAAGATTTTTCCCTTAACATCTGAGGCAACAAACCAGACCAGGGTAAGCAGCTGGATTCCCCTCACCTTGGCCAGCTTGCTGGCTCTCTCTCACTCTCTCTTTTTTCAGCCATCAGAATCTTTCAAAATGTTTTCAGTGGAAAACCTAGCCGTTATAAGTGCTCAGGAAATTCATCCACTTGAGGTCACAGTACACTCCTATCTGCTTCACTTCTCAGCGGGGTATCTCCAAATATCTTGAGGGGTGTTGCAAAATGCTAAAAATAAATGGAAAAAAACACCATTAATTGGTTCAAGTTTTTCCCTTTAATTTATTTATACCATACACAGTCCTTTAGGGAAAGTCAGAATGGGTTTTAAAAAATCAGCAACCACAAATATTATAAAAGGCTGGAGATGGTTGCTCCAGGCCTCTGGAGATAATTTAGTGGTACTATATATAATGGCTGAAGTGTGGTCCAAGCGTTATATATCTCCTGAGTTCAAATCCCAGTTTCAACACTAGCCATGAGGCTTTGAAGTCTTCCACTTTTAACCCTTCCATGTCTCTCTTTCTTATCTCACAGTTACCTTAAAGAATGAATAAAATCATCCCTGAAAAGCGTTGAGCACAATGCTTAGCATGTAATAAGCATTCAATGAATGTTAGCAGTTATTTTAATTATTTGCAGTACTATGACAGAAAATGTCTAACTGGTCCATGAACATCTTGCAAGAGTTAATGGTCTTCCTTAAGCACCTACCCTAAGCATTCACTACTATGGAGATAACTTGGGTACTTTCTCCAGATTACAAGCACCGTATAGCTTCTTGTCTCGATTTCAGATATTCTGCCTCTCAGCATGGACTGTTTAATGTGTACTTCAAAAAAATGCACTCAAGCAGGCCAAAACTATGTCTCCTATCTTACAGTGAAGGATGCTGACGGGTTGGTATGCCACATTCGATTTTTATTAGACTGCCTCTTTGCTAACTGCATTCCAGCTCATTTCTGAGCTTCAACAGACGGGTGGGCAAGGCAGGAGTAGGACGGAACGCACTGCTTTGTTTTGGTGTCTTAACACTTCAGACAGATGAAAAGAATAGTCCTTAAACTGGCCCATCTCTGTAGACTATGTCTTCAGCAGAACATACTTCATTTTTTCCATTAATACGACCAGATGACCTGTTGGTAAATGTTTTAGGGAACAGATCATAGCAAGAAAACTAAAGGCATATTTGAGTTTATGGAGATACCTAATTTTCCATCACTGAGTGATGTTCTTCTTTATCTCCATGTATGTTATTCATCAAGGCATCTTGACACTATTTACTGGAAAGGAATGGCACTGTTTACCAGAAAACTAGCTTAATCTGCTACTCATTGTTTTCATCAGTTAAATAAAACTGACCTTTCATCTTTAGCATTGTGCTTCCAACAAAATCCTGCCAAAATCACTAATGATGTGTTCCTCAGACAGCTGCAAGACATTCTCCATGAGCTAAGGAATGGTAGGATCATCACCCCTTCTGGAGATAGAAGGATGCAGCATTTATAGACCATGTTAACAGGTTAGCAGTCCAACCAAGCCACTGGGATCCAGGAGAAAGAGAAAGGGAAGGGAAGGAGCTTCAAAAAGAGAATCCCAAACCTCGTATGGAACCCCTTAATCAAAAGCACTTAGTAGTCCTTAAGACGGAATTAACCCAGCTCAGAGGCAAGGGCAGAGTTAACAACCAACTGATAAAATCGAGTCTATAGAGTTTCACACTTAGGAGAGTTAGTATAGATATTTCATAGTGGAGCCTGACTTAACATAATGAGTATTCTTCAGGTATTGAAGAATATCTGAGTGCCTGACAACATTTTCTTTCATGAAGAATGATATCAATACGCCCATAAAGTTATTTTGATCTTCACATTGATAACAGTGCTTATGTGAATTTACGCTCACCCTCAATTTATCTCTCAAAGACCAATGTCTACCCATTCATTGGTGGTTGTAGATTGGTTACTCTCAACCTAATTAACACTCTGGCACACCATGGGCGTTCTTACAGAGCTCAATCAAATTACAGAAGCAAATGAGCATTTCATTTAAACTGGTAAGGTCTCAAGTTTTGATTTTGCCTGGTGCTTTTGCTCACCTACCAACCATCCTTGCTGCAGTAATAGCACCATTTTTTTCCCTTTGAGAAACTGTTTCATCGCATTCTCATCTATATATTAGTTTGTACCCCAAGATATATGTATGGAAGTGTTCATTGCAGCAAAAATTTAGAAAAAATCTAAATGTTAGATATTTAATATGGGAATAGTTAAGTCATAAGGCATTCATATAAAATATTAGGCAGAATTTTAAAGAATTCTGTGGAAGATTTATGAGTACAATCATGGAACAATGTCCACTGTTATTAAGTGAAAGCGCAAGCTACAGGATAATGTATACAACTTGATTTAATTTATGTAAATGTGTTATAGTCACCTAACCCTTTACCTTTACCTTCTTCCCTGCAGGCTCGGTAGATAAAGAATCTGCCTGCCAATGCAAGAGACATGGATTTGATCCTTGGGTTGGGAAGATCCCCTGGAGACAGAAATTGCAACCTACTCCAATATTCTTGCCTGGAAAATCCCATGGACAGAGAAGCCTAGTGGGCTTACAGTTTATGGAGTCTCAAGAGAGTCAGTCAAAACTTAATGACGAAATAACAGCAACAACCAACTTGATTTAATTTATGTAAACGTGTTATAGTCACCTAAGTATACATGTAAATGAACAAAAATTGTATCAATAAATACAGACAAGACTGATAACAATGTTTACCTCTGAGGAGAAGCAAAAAACTAGAGGAAGAAGAGGTGAAGGAAAACAGTAACTTCAGTTGTGTTATTCTGTATTATTGGAATTTTTATAAGCATATAACTATAATATAAACTTGAGGAAGGCATAGCAACCCACTCCAGTATTCTTGCCTGGAGAATCCCATGGACAGAGAAGTGTGACAGGCTACAGTCCATGGGGTCACAAAGAGCTGGACACGACTAAAGCAACTTAGCACACACATAACGTAAACAAATAAGATTTAAAATAAAGTTCATAAAAAAAAATCTATCCTCAAAAATGAATCCTTTTTATAGAAATGAGTTATGTCCTTCAGACTTTGGAAAGGACTTTGGGTTGTTATCAAAAGTGGTAGCTATTAATATGTGAAACCAGAAGTTATATTCGCTTCAGACACAAACAATTGAAAAAGCCAATTTTTACTTGCTTTCGCATCGATATTATCCACTCATGTCTCTTTCAAACAACTGAGATAAAGCTGTGTCTTCCTTGCCTCAATTCCAGTGCCAAAGTAACCATTTTCATGAGTGTGGCCTATATCCTTACAGATTTACAAACACGTATATGAACATTACACATATGTATAGTTTGGTTACATCTTTAGATTCCTTGGATGGGTATCGAACACCTTGGCTCTCAATCTCCAGGAAATATATTAGCCTCTTCAAGTGACCCTCTTACAGTCTCTCTCACAAAGAAACAACGTCTTCAATGTTCAGTTCCAGAATTCTAATTTTTTTGTACCTTTGAGTTGGGTGAAGGAGCCAAGGGTCACAGAACTGGCTAGCCCTTTATGGGTGATCCAGCACTAACTTTGGAAAGAATTGCCATTTATTGCCTTGGAACCTCAGCCAAAATAGAAAAATGAATTGCATTTATTTTAATGTCTAGTTAGTCAAATTTCTTAAACTAATTGATTTTAGTATGTGGTTCCCATACTTAACCACTTTATTTAACTCTTTCATTAGTTTTATCAGTTTTTTCTCTTCAACTTTTAGTGTAAAAATTGTTTTGGCTATAAATGATAACTCCTCCTTTTAATACTTATATCTCATATTTCTTCTTCTTGTCCTAGTACATCGGTTAAAATCTCCAGTACAAAGTTTAGAGTTTCAGTGATAGAAAACTAACCTTGTTTTTTTTCTAACTTAATTTTTAAAATTTCTATTATTTTGCCATTAGGTATGATGTTTGTTCTAGATTTCTGTTAAACACTCTTTAAAGATTTTTTAAACCTATTAGATTTCTAGCTGACTAAAATTGTTTTGATTTATGGGTCACTGAATTGTATCAAACATTTTTTCTGTATCGATTTGAAATGGTTGTAAGTATTTTCTCTTTTAATTCATTTATTAACATACTAAATTATATCAGTAACATTTTCTTGTGTTGACTCATCTCTGCATTCCTAGACCGTGTGTTGTATTCTTTAATGTAGATTTGTATTCAATTTGTTGATATTTTATTTTAAAATTTTGCCCTGTATTTTTAAGTAAGAATGTTCTATGTTTTCCTTTTCTACTGCTTCCTTTGCCAAGTTTTTGAAATTCAGTTAAGTGAGTGACAAAGCTTTCCATTTTTTTGATGTAGTGCACTAATTTATGGATCATGGAGATTATCTCTTTCTTAAGGTTTTGGTAGAAATGATCCATAAATCTGTTTGGTTCTTCTGCCATTTTTAATATCAGTACTTTGATTTCCTTTTCAATTATATTGTATTATAAAGTTGGTTTTCTACTTTGCTTTGAGATTCATCTCTATGATTTACATTTTCCTAGAGAATAATTCCGGAGAAGGTGATGGCACCCCACTCTAGTACTCTTGCCTGGAAAATCCCATGGATGGAGAAGCCTGGTAGGCTGCAGTCCAGGGGGTCGCAAAGAATGGAACATGATTGAGCGACTTCACTTTCACTTTTCACTTTCATCCATTGGAGAAGGAAATGGCAGCCCACTCCAGTGTTCTTGCCTGGAGAATCCCAGGGACCGGGGAGCCTGGTGGTGTTGCACAGAGTCGGACACGACTGAAGTGACTTAGCAGCAGCAGCAGCAGAGAATAATTCATATCATGCAATCTTTCAAATATATTATTGTAAAATTTTATGTATGTTCTAACATTTACTCTCTTTTCTATTGGTGTTTATGGCTCTATCTCTTTGGTAATGACATTTCCATTGTCTTTTTATTCTTACTAAGATTTTCTAAAATGTTATAGTAATGTTATTAATGTTCTCAAATAAACAATATTTTATGGATTAATTGTGAATTATTATTCATATCTTTTAATATGTCTTCCTCCTTTTTCAAGGCTATATTATTATTTTCAAAGATTTTTTGGTTGGAAGATCATTCATTTTCAGTCAGTATTACTGTATAATATTTGGCTTTTTTGTTATAACTTTTTCTGTGAGAACAACTTCATATATAGATTTTACTATATTGTGCTTTATCATTCTTAAGAAGTTTCTGCAACCCCAAATATACTTGAATTAATTTTAAATTTCAAAGTCTATATTTATTATGCATTTTGCATAAATTATAATTTAATTGTATTACATATGTAGTGTATTCATGGTTATTATACCTTTTTTTTATACCTTTGGTGGGTTGTTGCTATCACTGGTATTTTATTTTATTTATTTTTATTTATTTATTTTTAATGGCTCTTAAGTTTTATTTATTTATATTTTGATAATCTAATTTTCTTTTTTTTTATTTTACTTTACAATACTGTATTGGTTTTGCCATACATCGACATGAATCCACCACGGGTGTACATGAGTTCCCAATCCTGAAAACCCCTCCCACCTCCCTCCCCATACCATCTCTCTGGGTCATCCCAGTGCACCAGCCCCAAGCATCCTATATCCTGCATCGAACCTAGACTGGCAATTCATTTCTTACATGATAGTATACATGTTTCAATGCCATTCTCCCAAATCATCCCACCCTCTCCCTCACCCACAGGGTCCAAAAGTCTGTTCTATACATCTGTGTCTCTTTTGCTGTCTCGCATACAGGGTTATCATTACCATCTTCCTAAATTTCATATATATGTGTTAGTATACTGTATTGGTGTTTTTCTTTCTGGCTTACTTCACTCTGTATAATCGGCTCCAGTTTCATCCACCTCATTAGAACTGATTCAAATGTATTCTTTTTAATGGCTGAGTAATACTCCATTGTGTATATGTACCACCGCTTTCTTATCCATTCATCTGCTGATGGACAACTAGGTTGCTTCCATGTCCTGGCTATTATAAGCAGTGCTGCGATGAACATTGGGGTACATGTGTCTCTTTCAATTCTGGTTTCCTTGGTGTGTATGCCCAGCAGTGAGATTGCTGGGTCATAAGGCAGTTCTATTTCCAGTTTTTTAAGGAATCTCCACACTGTTCTCCATAGTGGCTGTACTAGCTTGCATTCCCACCAACAGTGTAAGAGGGTTCTCTTTTCTCCACATCCTCTCCAGCATTTATTGCTTGTAGACTTTTGGATCGCAGCCATTCTGACTGGTGCGAAATGGTACCTCATTGTGGTCTTGATTTGCATTTCTCTGATAATGAGTGATGTTAAGCATCTTTTCATGTGTTTGTTAGCCATCTGTATGTCTTCTTTGGAGAAATGTCTATTTAATTCTTTGGCCCATGTTTTGTTTGGGTCGTTTATTTTTCTGGAATTGAGCTGCATGAGTTGCTTGTATATTTTTGAGATTAGATGTTTGTCAGTTGCTTCATTTGCTATTATTTTCTCCTATTCCGAAGGCTGTCTTTTCATCTTGCTTATAGTTTCCTTTGTTGTGCAGAAGCTTTTAATTTTAATTAGATCCCATTTGCTTATTTTTGCTTTTATTTCCAGTATTCTGGGAGGTGGGTCATAAAGGATCCTGCTTTGGTCTATGTCAGAGAGTGTTTTGTCTATGTTCTCCTCTAGGGGTTTTATAGTTTTTGGTCTTACATTGAGATCTTTAATCCATTTTGAGTTTATTTTTGTGTATGGTGTTAGAAAGTGTTCTAATTTCATTCTTTTACAAGTGGTTGACAGTTTTCCCAGCACCACTTGTTAAAGAGATTGTCTTTAATCCATTGTATATTCTTGCCTCCTTTGTCGAAGATAAGGTGTCCATCAGTTCAGTTCCGTTCAGTCACTCAGTCGTGTCCGACTCTTCGAGACCCCATGAATTGCAGCACGCCAGGCCTTCCTGTCCATCACCAACTCCCGGAGTTCACTCAGACTCACGTCCATTGAGTCAGTAATGCCATCCAGCCATCTCATCCTCTGTTGTCCCCTTCTCCTCCTGCCCCCAATCCCTCCCACCATCAGAGTCTTTTCCAGTGAGTCAACTCTTTGCATGAGGTGGCCAAAGTACTGGAGTTTCAGCTTTAGCATCAGTCCTTCCAAAGAAATCCCAGGGCTGATCTCCTTTAGAATGGACTGGTTGGATCTCCTTGCAGTCCAAGGGACTCAAGAGTTTTCTCCAACACCACAGTTCAAAAGCATCAATTCTGTGGTGCTCAGCCTTTTTCACAGTCCAACTCTCACATCCATACATGACCACAGGAAAAACCATAGCCTTGACTAGACGGACCTTAGTCGGCAAAGTAATGTCTCTGCTTTTCAATATGCTATCTAGGTTGGTCATAACTTTTCTTCCAAGGGGTAAGCGTCTTTTAATTTCATGGCCAACTTTTTCACTCTCCACTTTCACTTTCATCAAGAGGCTTTTTAGTTCCTCTTCACTTTCTGCCATAAGGGTGGTGTCATCTGCATATCTGAGGTTATTGATATTTCTCCTGGCAATCTTGATTCCAGCTTGTATTTCTTCCAGTCCAGCGTTTCTCATGATGTACTCTGCATAGAAGTTAAATAAGCAGGGTGACAATATACAGCCTTGACGTACTCCTTTTCCTATTTGGAACCAGTCTGTTGTTCCATGTCCAGTTCTAACTGTTGCTTCCTGATCTGCATACAGATTTCTCAAGAGACAGGTCAACTGGTCTGGTATTCCCATCTCTTTCAGAATTTTCCACAGTTTGTTGTGATCCACACAGTCAAAGGCTTTGGTGTAGTCAATAAAGCAGAAATAGATGTTTTTTCGGAACTCTCTTGCTTTTTCTATGATCTAGCGGATGTTAGCAATTTGATCTCTGGTTCCTCTGCCTTTTCTAAAACCAGCTTGAACATCAGGAAGTTCATGGTTCACGTATTGCTGAAGCCTGGCTTGGAGAATTTTGAGCATTACTTTACTAGCATGTGCTGCTGCTGCTAAGTCGCTTCAGTCGTGTCCGACTCTGTGTGACCCCATAGACGGCAGCCCACCAGGCTCCCTTATCCCTGGGATTCTCCAGGCAAGAACACTGGAGTGGGTTGCCATTTCCTTCTCCAATGCATGAAAGCGAAAAGTGAAAGTGAAGTCACTCAGTCATGATGAGTGCAATTGTGCGGTACTTTGAGCATTCTTTGGCATTGCCTTTCTTTGGGATTGGAATGAAAACTGACCTTTTCCAGTCCTGTGGCCACTGCTGAGTTTTCCAAATTTGCTGGCATATTGAGTGCAGCACTTTCACAGCATCATCTTTCAGGATTTGAAATAGCTCAACTAGAATTCCATCACCTCCACTAGCTTTGTTCGTAGTGATGCTTTCTAAGGCCCACTTGACTTCACATTCCAGGATGTCTGGCTCTAGATGGGTGATCACACCATCGTGATTATCTGGGTCATGAAGATCTTTTTTGTACAGTTCTTCTGTGTATTCTTGCCACCTCTTTTTAATATCTTCTGCTTCTGTTAGGTCCATACCATTTCTGTCCTTTATCGAGCCCATCTTTGCATGAAATAGTGTGGATTTATCTCTGGGCTTTCTATTTTGTTCCACTGATGTATATTTCTGTCTTTGTGCCACTACCATACTGTCTTGATGACTGTAGCTTTGTAGTAGAGCCTGAAGCCAGGCAGGTTGATTCCTCCAGTTCCATGTTTCTTTCTCAAGATTGCTTTGGTTATTTGAGGTTTTTTGTATTTCCATACAAATTGTATCACTGGTATTTTAGATTCATATTATTTTTTAGTCTTGTTCTTTCATCATCTTTGTCCTTCCTTGTTTCTTGACTCATTATTTCTTTTGTGTTCTTTACTTTCTTTGTGGATTTATTTTTTATTTTGTTGGAATGCATCTTCCATTGACATTTCTTGAAGCTTGGAGGTAAAAATATCTTGAGTAATTGAATGTCCCAAATATCTTTTTTTCTTCAAGTTTAAATAATAATTTGGCTAGATAAGGAGTTCTAGGTTCTAATTTTTCTTAGATATTCCAAGATCTTGTCATATTATCTTCCTAGGGCCAGCACAGCTGATGAGAAACACAGTATCAGTGTATTACTTTCTCTAATATAGGGATTTACTTTCTTTTTTTTTTTTTCTGGCAGGTTTTAGGACTTGTTTCTTTAGATTTAGTGTCTCCAAATCAAACCATACTCTGTCCAGATGAGAATTACTTTTTATTCATATTACTCAACAATTACTAGACAATTTTAGTTTACCATTTCATTTACATTTTGAAGTCTACCAGTTATTTATTTCACTGACATAAAATCTTTTTCCCTAAGATATATTCTTTTGTTATTTCTTTCATTCTTACATATTTTTACTAATTTTAAGAATATGTCATGTGTGAATACACTCTTGCAAAAAAAGAATTGGACAATTCACAAGCATATTGAGCAAAAACTTTGAATAATTATAATCCTTTTTTCTCCCTATGAAAAAGCACTGTTATAAATAAATGTATCCTTCCAGACATTTTAATTTTTCATTTAATTTTTATCAAATTAATACACATTTGTGGTTTACAAAATTCAAAAACAATATGGTTTGTAACAACAGAAATGGCAAAATCCCAACTCTTTGTCCCACTTCCATCTCTGATTCCCACTCCTGGGAGACAAACACTTTCTTTATCTTCCTTTTATCAATGGACTTGTGCATCTCCTAGCTGAGCACCCAAAACATCTTGAATTTTCAAGAATCACCCATTTGGAATCACCCCTATTTGAGGCTGAAATTCCCAAGCTTCTTACCCTACTTTCTTCACAACAGACATAAGAATGACTTTATCAACAGTGGTCCTCCCTTCCTGGAAACCAGTGCAGTGAGCAAATTTGGGGCTCTTTTTCATACAACAAATATACTCTGTGGTTTTAGCTAGGCTTTGTAACAGAAGAGGTATGCTCAAAAATAAATTAATCACCTACTGTGTTTAAACCTTGGAGTAGGAAATGGCAACCCATTCCAGTATTCTTGCCTGGAAAATCCCATGAACAGAGGAGCCTGGAGGGCTACAGTCGGTGGGGTCACAAAGGGTCGGACACGACTGAACAACTGAGCACATGCGTGAATAAATCTCTAACTAAATTTATTCAGCAGTTGAATTAAACGCAGCAACCAGCTTCAAACGCATAGTGCCAGTGTGAATTTAACATTAGTCAACAAGGCTTCCATCTCAGAGAGTTGGTAAATGCTCTCCAGAAATAATCATCTGTGTCAGTGTCTTCATCATGACGTGCCCTTGGTCTTTTATCAGGTGCATTTCAAAGATGCACAGCAGCTCTCCTCATGAATTTGGCATTCACATATCACAACACTACAACTTTGCTTCCGTCATTGCGTCCCCTTAAAAACTCCTCTTTTGTGACCCCATGAACTGCAGCACACCAGACTTCTCGTCTCACGAAGGGGACGTGTATATGCCTGTGGCTGATTCATGTTGATGTATGGCAGAAACCACCACAATATTGTAATGTAATTGTTCTCCAATTAAAAACTAAATAATTTTTTAAAGTACTGATACACAGATTCTAGCTCCAGAGATTCTGATTTAGTTACTTTGGAGTGTGGTCTGGATATGGAGAATCAGCCCGGTAATACTCAGGTGCCTGCAGGTTGAAGAATCATTGAAAAAATTTCCCAGAGGAGGTGCCTTTCATAATAAATGATCATCATTGATTGGCTTCTTTTTAAAATCTGGATTTTGATGCATGCAGTTTTTATAATAAGATGAAAAGTGAAAGTGACTCAGTCGTGTCCGACTCTGGCAACTCCATGGACTATACAGTCCAAGGAATTCTCCAGGCAGAATACTGGAGTGGGTAGCTCTTCCCTTCTCCAGGGGATCTTCTCAACCCAGGTATCGAACGCAAGTCTCCCGCACTGCAGGCAGATTCTTGACCAGCTGAGCCACCAGGGGAGCCCAAGAATACTGGACTAGGTAGCTTATCCCTTCTCCAGCAGCTCTTCCCAACCCAGGAATCAAGCCGGGGTCTCCTGCATTGTAGGCAGATTCTTTACCAACTGCGCTACTAGGCAAGCCCTATAATAATAAGGTGAGTCCACAATTAATTCTGTTGTATTTGTGCTATATTTAAAGGAGAGTGTACTTTAGGCTTATTAGGCTTATTAAGATGGATTGAATTCAGGATCAATTAATCCAACACATTTTATAAATGAAGAGACTATCAAATTCCTGAGCTCCCAGAATAATCACCATTGGTGCTTTTTCCCCTGGTATGGGATTCTCAGCTGCCTGCCTGTCTCACATCTGACTCAACTCAACTCCGGCTGTATTTATACATCCTGGCATCAGCTTGATTACTTGTTTGTATGTGTACCCTGTCCCAATCTCCAGTTCACACACATCAGACTCCTAACACACTCAGCACAGAACCAACTTCTCCAGCTTCAGCAGAGAACCTTGAGCCCAGCCACCAGCTCGTGTCACCCACTGCCCTGGCTCAGCCCTAGGTAGGTACATATCCCCACGTAGGAGATGGAAAATAAGTGTCCCTTCACTTTTTAAAGAGAACTTTGGGTATATTGAAAATAATTCTTTTATTTACTTTCCTTACATTTTATTTATGAAAATAATAGTAGTAGCTAACAGAATTCATCATTGTGTTAAAGGAAGAATATATATTTATTAGACTAAAAGTCAAGTGCTTTCATCCTCAAAGAGATGCAGAGACAGAGTTGGGAGATTATCTGTTTAGCAGCTTAAATCCCACACACAGACACTGAGTATTTCTATTATAATTGTTTGCACCATTATTATTGCTCTACATGTGAAAAAGGATACATTTGGAAAGCAAATCCCCTGTCTCCTTGTCCCTGATCCCAGCTTCTTTTCTCAAAAGGACCCATGTCAGCAATTAATTTATCAGAGGCACTCTCTAAATATTTCAAAATGGCGCCCTCTGACCAGGTTGCTCACATACTTTAGGAAAACAGAAATACCACTGTGTGGGGTGGAGGTGGAACACTGGTAATGCAAAGCATGGCATCCAGCTACTCAAACAGTCACTGGTGGATAAAGTATGTGAGCAGGATGAGGCAGTGAGCCATCAAGAAGTAGTGGTACTAGATTGCTTATGGTGATTATAAACAAGTAGGCTGTTTTCAATGGTCTAGTAAGAATGCAAAAGGAAAAGGAGAAATTGAAGGTGGTGACTATTCCACTCAGAACAGGGAGGAAAACCATAAACCATGAAGGATAGCTCTGAAGGAATCTTACTTCCTGAGGCCACAGAATATGTACAGCTGAGTATCAGGTGTGGTGCCTGGGAGTAAGGGTGGCAGGCCTGCAGCACAAAATAGGTTCTCAACCCTGTCAGATACACCCCGCACTAAGGCAAGGGCCTGGTGGGAAAGGTATGGGACCTTGGCATATGGAATAGGGACTTTTGGACAGATGCAACTGAGGCATGGAATGAAAAACCCATATAACCTTCCTGGCCTATAGAGGCAGCCCCTCCAGCCCCAAGCAGCCGCCCCATACTTGAAGCACCTGTGCAAGTGCCTCACAAGATAATGCCACTCTCCTAGGGGTCCATCCCACCACCAATAATTGCCTCCAAGCAGACTATGAGCCCAACATAAGTCCCCCCAAAACACAAAGCTTGCTCTGGGTTCTGCACCAAGAGACTTGCAGGATCTCACCAACTTGAATCTACAGAAGTCTGAGGAGGGCATGGGAGCAAATTCTACGGGTGTTTGAAGAAAAGGACAAATTATAAGGCTTAACTGGGCAGAATTTGTTGGCACACCCATACCTACCCAGAGTTCGGATTTAGTGCATTGGCTCAGGCACCTGTCAGCAGCATTAACTGCCTGCTATATGCAGGTCAGGAAGCAGCAGTTAGAACTGGACATGGAACAACAGACTGGTTCCAAATAGGAAAAGGAGTACGTCAAGGCTGTATATTGTCACCCTGCTTATTTAACTTCTATGCAGGGTACATCATGAGAAACGCTGGACTGGAAGAAATACAAGCTGGAATCAAGATTGCCGAGAGAAATATCAATAACCTCAGGTATGCAGATGACACCACCCTTATGGCAGAAAGTGAAGAGGAACTCAAAAGCCTCTTGATGAAAGTGAAAGTGGAGAGTGAAAAAGTTGGCCTAAAGCTCAACATTCAGAAAACGAACATCATGGCATCCGGTCCCATCACTTCATAGGAAATGGATGGGGAAACAGTGGAAACAGTGTCAGACTTTATTTTGGGGGGCTCCAAAATCACTGCAGATGGTGACTGCAGCCAGGAAATTAAAAGACACTTACTCCTTGGAAGAAAAGTTATGACCAACCTAGACAGTATATTCAAAAGCAGAGACATTACTTTGCTGACTAAGGTCCGTCTAGTCAAGGCTATGGTTTTTCCTGTGGTCATGTATGGATGTGAGAGTTGGACTGTGAAGAAGGCTGAGTGCCGAAGAATTGATGTATACATCAACTGTGGTGTTGGAGAAGACTCTTGAGAGTCCCTTGGACTGCAAGGAGATCCAACCAGTCCATTCTGAAGGAGATCAGCCCTGGGATTTCTTTGGAAGGACTGATGCTAAAGCTGAAACTCCAGTACTTTGGCCACCTCATGTGAAGAGTTGACTCATTGGAAAAGACTCTGATGGTGGGAGGGATTGAGGGCAGGAGGAGAAGGGGACAACAGAGGATGAGATGGCTGGATGGCATCACGGACTCAATGGACGTGAGTCTGAGTGAACTCCGGGAGTTGGTGATGGACAGGGAGGCCTGGCGTGCTGCAGTTCATGGGGTCGCAAAGAGTCGAACATGACTCAGCAACTGAACTGAAGTTAACTGCTAGCAAGGATGAAATGCCAGAACTTCCCTGCATACTCTAGGGGAAGGAGTATGAAAGCGTAAGGAGATAAGACTGCTAGCAGATTGGCTGTGTGCGACCTGCTTGGCCATTCCTCTATGAGACCTCAATTACCCGCCAACCTCCTTTGCTTACAATCTCATAGAACTGCCAGCAAGATATTCACTCCAAAATATTATTCAGCCTTAAGAAAATGAAATTCTGATACATGCTAAAACATGGTTGAACTTTGAAGACATTATACTAAGTGAAAAGAGCCAGATACAAAAGGACCAATATTGTATGATCCCACTCAAATCAGGTACCTAAAATGAGAAAATTCAGAGTGACAGAAAGTAAAACAGAGAGTACCGATGGCTGAGAAAGGGGAGAATGGGTAATTATTGCTTAATGGTTACAGAGCTTGTTTGAGATGATGAATAACTCTAGAAATGAATAGTGATTGATGATGGTTGTACAACATTGTGAATGAACTTTATGCCACCAAACTGTATACTTAAAAATGGTTAAAATGGTAAATTTTTATGTTATGTATATTTAAATACAATAAAAGAGAAAGATACCATTACTCATGGCCAAAGGGTGAGCCTATGACCTATGACCCAAGCTAGACCAAGCCAACTAGTTAGCTTGAGCTCATCTCTTTTGCCAAGGACCTCAAAATGGATGTCTTAGTTTGGACAGCTCTAATAATATATCATATCTGAGGTTATTGATATTTCTCCCGACAATCATGATTCCAGTTTGTGCTTCATCCAGCCTGACATTTCTCATGATGTACTCTGCATATAAGTTAAATAAGCAGGGTGACAATATACAGCCTTGATGTATTCCTCTCCCAATTTTGAGCCAGCCCGTTGCTCCATCTATGGTTCTAAATTGTTGCTTCTTGACATGCTTACAGGTTTCTCAGGAGGCAGGTAAGGTGTTCTGGTAATACCATCTCTTTAAGAATTTTCCACAGTTTATTGTGATCCACACAGTCAAAGGCTTTAGCATAGTCAGTGAAGCAGAAATAGATGTTTTTCTGGAATTTTCTTGCTTTTTCTATGATCCAGCAGATGTTAGCAGTTTGATCTTTGGTTCCTCTGCCTCTTCTAAATCCAGTTTGAACACCTGGAAGTTATCAGTTCATGTACTGTTGAAGCCTAGCTCAGAGAATTTTGAGTATTACTTTGCTAGTGTATGAAATGAGAAATATCAATAACCTCAGATATGCAGATGACACCACCCTTATGGCAGAAAGCAAAGAAGAACTAAAGAGCCTCTTGAAAGTGAAAGAGGAGCGTGAAAAAGCTGGCTTAAAACTCAACATTCAAAAAACAAAGATCATGGCATCAGGTCCCATCACTTCATGGCAAATAGATGGGGAAACAATGGAAACAGTGACAGACTTTATTTTCTTGGGCTCCAAAATCACTCCAGATTGTGACTGCACCCATAAAATTACAAGACACTTGCTCCTTGAAAGAAAAGCTATGATCAACCTAGACAGTATATTAAAAAGCAGAGACATTACTTTGCCAACAAAGATCAGTATAGTCAAAGCTGTGGTTTTTCCAATAGTCACATATGGATGTGAGAGTTGGACCATAAAGAAGGCTGAGCACCAAAGAATTGATGCTTTTGAAGTGTAGTATTGGAGAATATTCTTGAGAGTCCCTTGGACTGCAAGGAGATCCAACCAGTCAATCCTAAAGGAAACCAGCCCTGAAAATTCCTTGGAAGGACTGATGCTGAAGCTGAAACTCCAATACTTTGGCCACCTAATGTAAAGAGCTGACTCATTGGAAAAGACCCTGATGCTGGGAAAGATTGAAGGTGGGAGGAGAAGGGGATGACAGAGGATGAGTTGGTTAGATGGCATTACTGACTCAGTGGACATGAATTTGAGCAAGCTCCAGGAGATGGTGAAGGACAGGGAGGCCTGGCATGCTGCAGTTCATGGGGTCTCAATGAATCAGACATGACTGAATGACTGAGCAAAACAAACAATATATCATACACTGGGTGACTTATAAAGAACACAAATTTATTTCTCACATTTTTGGAGGCTAGAAGTTTGAGATCAGTGTCCCAGAATGATGAGAGCTCTCTTCCAGGCTGCACACTGCCAAAAATTGCGTTTTTATGGAGTAGAGGGCAGAAAGCAGACTTGAGCTCTCCCTTTGACTATTCTGAGGGTACTAATCCCATCCTCACGACCTCATCCAATCACTGTCTAAAGATACCACTTTCCAATGCAATCACATGGAGTGTTGGGGTTTCAGCACATGAATTTGTGGGAGACACATTCCATCCATAACAATTGGCATAACTTGGAAGGAATTTATTCTGCTTGTTCAGCATTTTTCTTAGATTCTGTAAACCACAAATAGCTTTCAAATAAATTGTTTCAGGAAAAGACCTCCGCTCCACTCCCCAACAGCCACAATTGTTGCTCTTTCCCTTTATAGACAAAATTCTCAAGAGCAGACAGCTCTCACAGTCTCTGATTCCTCACGTACTCTGCATTCTTCATTCTACCCTGGTCTAACTTCTGCCTCCACCAATTCCCTGAGATAGCTCTTACAAGGTCACAGTGACCTCCATATCACAAGATCCAGTGCAAATATTTGAGCCTTCTCTCTTCCTCCTGAAACATTTTTTTCATTGGCTTACATGTCATTTTACTTCCTGATTTTCCATCTAATTTTCTAAATTTTTTTCCAGTCTTCTTTGCTGGCCTTTTTCTATTTTTAAAATCTACTTACTTTATGAACTGATCTCAAGTTATTCTATCCCCAAACATGAATGGCTTCAGTCACTGTTTACATGCTGATACCCAAACATGTACTACTTCCAACTCAGACCTCTTTGGGCTTTGGCCCCTAATACCCAACTGCCTTCCTCACATTTCTTTTGGATGACTCATAAGCTCTCCAAATTTAACATACTTCAAATAGAATTTATTATTATGCTCCAAAAAAGTACTGTCCCAGTGATTTTTATTTCAGTGAATAATACTCCTATTGCCCTCTCCCCACCTCCACCCCACCCAGTTATTTAGTCCAAATTTTGGAAATCATCTTTCATAATCTCTTTGGAAGATCTTTGGACGTCATCTTTCACAATCTCTTTCCCAAGCTATCACCAAGCCTGGTTGACTCTACTTCTTTAATGTCACCTGAATCTACATTGCCCTTATCCCTGTCCAAGTCATTACCTCTCACCTGGATTCTGGCAATTAACCAGTCTTGCCACGTAATTGAGTGTCTTATGAGTTAAAACTCAGTGTGCTTTAAGTAATGTAACAGAGAATGCTTCTTTCCTACCTCAATTTGTTTTACCCTTCATATTTTAGATGCTAGTTATCTTCAAGACAATGTTGATTTTATTTGAGACTACTGGACGACCACATTTCACAGCATCTTGGGAGTCTTGGCTATATGACTCCAACAAGGGTAAAGAGGAGAAGCGATATGGGTAAGTTCTTTTCAGTAAGATGATATGTAGGACTTCTGGGAACACTTTCCTGGAAAAAGATAATCATCAGAGTGGAAATATTTTATCTGTAAAGTGTATGTTTTTACCCTTCTCCTCTTTACACTTCTTGGAATCAGGAACACAGGTGTGATGACTAACCTTCCGATAGCATTTTATCAGAATCACCGAGCTGATCCCTTCCTGAGTTCCTGACCAACAGAAATCATGATTGATGTTAAAATTTTGCTCCACTTTTAAGCCACTATGTTCTGGGCTGATATTTACACAGCAAGAAATGGCTGGCATCATCCACTGATTAAACGTAGGCCTTCTTAAACAGGTAAATGGTGTCCTATGCTCCCCTTCAGAGGACAGCAAGGATAATATATGTCCTAGGACTCCTCCCAAATGGAATACTGATTGCCCTTTTTTTCAGGAATCCTTCTGTGGAGAAGGGGTCAAAATGCTGAACATTTTTCAGAGACTCACTTCCTTTGAGCTCTAGTTGCTTCCTCTCCGAATCTCCCCTCCTCCTAGCTAGTTGAACACAACGCTATTCCCTTTTGGTTAAAACCGACTCTTATATTGTTGGGCAAATTCTTTCCAATCTATTGCTATTGGGTAAACTTTGTGGTCCCATTCTTCAAGTTGTTATTTCCAGTCAAAAGACCTTTATTCTCTCAAGTCTGTTTCCCTTTGAGTTGAGAGTCATGGGTTTCACAATCCGTATGATATTTATAAAAGTTCACATTCTTAAAAATGATTAAGATGGCAAATTTTATATAATGTAGTTTTTAACTACAATGAAAAAAAGTCAACACGGGTGCTCGGAAGACAGGATTTGGAGCCTTTGTACTCTGTGAATTAAATCTTTCCTGAGAACACTGCATACAGAAAAAGTTAAATATAGAAGCAAAAATCATTGAAAAATGAAACTGTACAATTTCCATGGTATGTTCTTTTAAGTGAATTCACATTATTGCAGTGAAATTTTAAATATTTAACCTGACCTATAAAATCCTGTATAATAGGGCTCTGGCCTTCTCTTTAATTTTGTGCTGAATCACTGTTCCCATGACTCAGTACTGTGTATGCTAGCTACCTGATTCCTTTCAGAGTTGGTGATGTGTCAGACTTCTTCTAGCTGTGGGCATATAGTTCCCTCAGCCTACATCTGTCTTCTCCACACCCTCACTTCCTCAGAAAAGCCTTTCTTTATTCCCCTAGATAAGGGGACCATTTTTCTACTAGATGGTCCTTCAGCAATTTGTATTTCTATATGATGAAATAACTGACTGTGTAAATAGCTGTTTCATACTGTTTCCCCTTCCTAATCTAGGGGCTCCCCACGGGGCCAAATCTATCCTGTTGACTGCTGTCTCCAGTGCCCCTCATACTATTTTATGCATGATAGCTAATGAATGGAGAAGGCAGTGGCACCCCACTCCAGCACTCTTGCCTAGAAAATCCCATGGATGGAGGAGCCTGGTGCGCTGCAGTCCATGGGGTCGCTAAGAGTCGGGCACGACTGAGCGACTTCACTTTCGCTTTTCACTTTCATGCACTGGAGAAGGAAATGGCAACTCACTCCAGTGTTCTTGCCTGGAGAATTCCAGAGACAGAGGAGCCTAGTAGGCTGCCGTCTGTGGGGTCGCACAGAGTTGGACACGACTGAAGCGACTCAGCAGCAGCAGCAGCAGCAGCTAATGAATAAATAGTTATTGAATGAATATATCAGTGACTAAGTCAGCTAGTAGCTTTGTAGTACTTGGAGCATACTAGGGGTTGAATTGCATGATGTCTAAGATCTATTCTACGTCTAAAATTATATGTTTCAATGATTCTATTCCCATGCCAGTAAAGGCCATTAATCACCAATATAGTCCGTATGTATAGCAGTGCAAAATTAGGCTCGTGTAAAGTTTATATTAGTACTTGAGCCACCTCATGCGAAGAGTTGACTCATTGGAAAAGAGTCTAATGCTGGGAGGGATTTGGGGCAGGAGGAAAAGGGGATGACAGAGGATGAGATGGCTGGATGGTATCACTGACTCTATGGACATGAGTCTGAGTGAACTCTGGGAGTTGGTGATGGACAGGGAGGCCTGACGTGCTGCGATTCATGGGGTCGCAAAGAGTCGGACACGACTGAGCGACTGAACTGAACTGAACTGAACTGAACTGTGTAACTGTGATGTTACACAGATCTTCTCACCAGCACTTGCCTTTCCAGATACTTGGTTGATGCAATGGCTGCAAATAGAGTAAGGGACAAGTGTAAGACGGTCAACCATACTTACTGCCAGTAGAGCCCACCTTCAGGGCAGTGCAGAAATGGAACTTCAGAGGACCAAGTGACACCAGTCATGTCCTCTTCCTGTTGGGAAATGTTGATTTGTTAGCTTATCAGGGTTGTGGCATATTTTAGGCTCTTGTTTATCCTAGTAAGTTAAGCATCAAAAATAGCACCTGAATGAAATAGAGTAGTTATTCAGTGAATATTTGGTGATGAATGAACAAGAAGCCCGATGCACATGAAAACATGTGCATGTAGGCCATTCAAATATATTTGTAACCAGTGCATCAAAATTCACAACCTTGTCCAGTTGACCACTGAGGATTTGTGACCCATAGGTCTCTAGAAAATAACTCTTGATACCCTGACCAAAGTGAAATTGCTTCAGATAAATGTGTTGACCCAGTTGAAAAATCTCTCCAATTAAGAGCCTGGACAGGATTATAAGCTATCAAGCTGAAAGGGGCTCAAAGTGTTCAGGTGTGATATTTATGCCTAGTGAACTTCAGAAGTAGGGAGTCTCATACTGAGCTTTTCAAAACGAGTCACCTGTTGCTACAAAAGAGAGTGGAGTGGCAGAGGTAAGAAGGATGCTGGGAGATTAAATGGCCCATCACACCCTTAAATTTTACTGTTTGAAATGGTCTTACTTGAAGTCCATTTTAGAGTGTAATTCCTAAGTGGAATAATAAGACTCTCTGAGTAGCCAGTGGGGAGTGGGCTGGCAACAGGCTTTTTTTTTTTTTTTTCTTTTTTTTTTTTTTTTCTTTCACACAGCCAGAATAACTAGAGAAACCAAGTGCAAATTCTAACACTCACAGTATTACATGGACCGCAGCCAGTTCGTCATGGATTTGATTCCATGAAGGTGAATTTCGGCAACTCAGCTCAGTAAGATGTTGCTTCCTCGCTCTTAAAGGAGATTATATCTAGAGAAACCTTTCTTCTCTTCCCCCTCTAGCCTGCTTAAATTTCAGCCTCTATGTGATCAAGGAAGAAATGCCTACATAGATTTGTGTCAAACCTCTGGGGTCATAGTTCTGTTAATTTCATTATTCTAATGAGGTGGCAAGGAGCAACCTTGTTCTAGAGTGAAAAGTTCAGGTTCTCTGAAGTGTGCTGATCCATGGTAATAACTACCTAGCATTCTGGAGCTGGTGCTGAAAATTGGATACATTCCAGAAGGCTGTCTGGAGACACTATAACCCAGGTGTCAGCCCCGGAGGGTCCTTCTGGGCTCTGAGAATGAAAGCAAGCCTAGGAATACTAGCTGATTTCATTGGAGAACAAGAGATTTTTCTTCAGGAAAAATGTTGAGATCTTAGTCTAGATAGATATGAAACATAAAATGAGATCCTGAAGACCAGAAAAGAATCAAAAAGGAAACGAAAAATAGGTCAAACCTCTCTGGGGGAATAAAGAAATGGCTTCATTATAACTGTATGAGGAAAAGTTACTGGAACCCAAAGATGTCTCACAGAAGAGGAGATGCAATGTCTCAGAGGCAGAGTCTGACATATTTGTCCAGATAGAGACCAAATTCAGATAACCATTGAAAGTCTAAGCTAGAAGTAACAAATCAATGGTGAAAACAATTAGAGAATTGCCCTGCGAATGCCAGCAGTGATGTTTTAAGTGATTACAGAAAATCTAGACAGATATGAGAAGGGAGGGCCAGGACAATGAGAGAATACTCAAAGCACGATTTGTGAATTTCAAGATATACAACCATTTTAAGTAGAGATACAGATATTGCCTAAGCTCTAAGAGAATCTGTCCTAGAAATTCATGGAATTGGACTCTAAGGAAAGACACTTATCTAAGCAATAAGCCACACTAAAGGGGAACCAAGCAGAATTATGATAGCGCACAACCAGGCCTGTATTCGGTGTTTGTCTAATGCTTAGAAGAGTGTCTCCTGTCATTGCTTTGCTTATAGCCCTCCCAAAGCTCTCACTTTTCAGTCCTCAGATCAGCCTGTACTCCCTAGATTTGTGCCATCCCCTGATACGTGCCTGGCTCTTCCTTTACCTCCAGTTAAAGGCTCCACTCAGTGACCTTAGATGAGTGAAATCTTACCCCATTGCTGTCTTAGGAGAGATTTCCTACACGTGAGTTGTGAGATCACAGATTCTGGTGACTGATAACCACCTCTAAAGAGACAGAAAACATTTTTTTCTCTCAAATTGCCATGAGTACTTGGCCTTAGCTGGGAATTAGCTTGTTTCCTGAATATGGTAGGTATGAGAACCCCTACTCCCCGCACCGACCCAGTCATAAACTTGCCTGTCCTTGAGTTCTCTTCAAAGGACAGCAATTTAGAGACATGGCTTCAGAGGTCCTGAAGGAACTCCACTCCAGAGAAACACAGGTCAGTCCAGAGAGCGTTGCTGGACAATTCCAGCTACCCACCCTGCAAATGAGAACCCCTCCGTTGAGAGCAGAATAAGAAATTAGGCAGGAGTTGATTTTTGGACTTAAAGTTTTTTGGGCCTGCCAGAGCAAGATAACTTGATGTTGTTCTTAATTTCTTTGGACTCGAATGTTTTGAGTCTTTAACTTGCAAGAAGAATTAATTTGGGGGCTTTAGCTACTCCAAGGACAGTTGATGATAAGAGAGTTTTTCATATTCAAATTTGGGGCCATTCTATTAATTGGCATCTATTATTAACATGTATTCATGCATTTTGGTATTGACCATCTTAATGTTCCATTTTGACCCTAAAGCACTACTTCTAATTGCCTCCATTGAACACATACTGGAAATAATTTGGAATGGGGATAGGCAATGTGTTTTAGGTCTCAGGTCCAACATAGCATGGTCATGTATTTAAATAATGCTCTGTTCTGACCCATTTCAGAGCTTTCTGGGACAAAATCTACCCTGTTCTCTAGAGATCCTACAGAGAAAGAGAGTAGCCTCATATAGGTAGAAGAAGGACCGACTTGATAAATGCCCACCTCCTCTTCTGGAGGGAAAGCCACACCCCTAGTTGACCACACACTTGTTGGATAAACCAAGTATGTCAACAATATTAAAACCTGGGGAACCTGGGAGGGAAAAACCCATTCCCAGTCTCTTTTCCATAAGAAGAGATTTCCCTGAGTGCCTCAGGCCTGCTGCTTCCCCCTCCCCTCCCCCCACTCCCTACCCCTCCCCCCCACCACAGCCACCCCCAGCCCCCTTCCCCCCTGACCCCCCGCATGAGGATGGAATGTGACACCTGGTCTGTAATACCTGGTCACTAGCCATGGCTAGACCACGTGGAGCTAATCTACTGAAGATCCTGCAAACAGGGAATTTTCTCCCTCTCTCTACTTCAGTGAGAAGTGGTGGCCTGGTTGAGAGTGTTTGTTCTGCAGACTCAAACATTCTCTCAGATGAGTTTTTCCAAGATTGGGATAGGAAATCAGAAATACTATTTGGCTATAGTCCCAAGCTACCTCAACCAACATACCCTTTATCAGTAATAAAAGTCATACTTTGTCACTCCATCTTTTCCTGTATTTTTCTTCTGGTTAGAATCTCCGGCAAAGAAGAGCATGATACATGGAGGGGGCCCAGGTTTATTTGTAAAGTATATAAAATAACACATGGGAAGCTCTTATCCTGGTGTGTTGGTATATTACAAGTGCTCAAAATCTCTGACGACTGTTGCTGTTGACCTCCTGAGCAGAAGTATTCCATGTGCCCTGATCCTGTGCCTTTTGTGTGTTACTTACCTCTTCTTGTTGTGTTTTCTAGTTATCTGTGTCTACACTGTTAGAGATTTTAAATACCTGGAGGTCAGGGATCACATCTTAGTCATCTTTGTATTATCTGAAGCACCTCGCATCATGGGTTTCATGAAGAGTGCTTAATGAATAATTACTTTTTACTGGAGTATAATTGCTTTACAATGCTGTCAGTATGTGTTGTACAAAAAAGTGAGTCGGCTGTATGTATACATATATCCCCTCCCTCTTGAACCTTCCTCCCACTCCCCTCATCCCACCCTGCTAGGTCATCACAGGGCACCAAGCTGAGGTCCCTGTGCTATCCAGCAGCTTTCCACTAGCTATCTATTTTACACAAGGGAGTGTATATACGTCAATGCTGCTTTCTCAATTCATCCCACTCCTTTTAAAATAGACAAACAATGCGAAGTCCAGTGATTACTATTAACTATTAAACCTAGATTTGCAGATGTAAATAGCCTCACCAAATCAGTGAGTTATTCTCTTGATTCCAGATAGTTTCTTCTCTTAACAAAAATTTCTGAAGAAGTAGAAAATGTGCAGTTTAACACAGGGGTCACCCAACCACTAAAAATGAAACCAAATCCCAGTGGAACTGACATAATCTTTTTCCCCAGAGAATCTTAAAACACTTGACCGTCAATACACCACGCAGGCTCACAGCAATCCTGTGAGTGACTGTGCAATCCTTCATGGGTGCCTAGATACTTTGCACACAATGTATTTCCCCATTTGAGGTTTTCTTTCAATGCTGGAAGCCATGTAGATGCTTAAGAAATATTATTTTGAAAAACAAATATTATTTATATCATTTTTATATGTAATAATACAAAAAATTATTATATTTATTTGAGGTCCTACAGTGAAACTAAGAAACTGAACCCACCTAAGAGTTATATCAATACTGCAGTCTCCTTCAGCAAAGCAAGAGATCTTTGTGATGACATTTTCACCATGCCAGGCTTTCAACACTATTTTCCAAGTGATGCCCAGACAGGCAACCTCAAGGAAGGAAAACCACAAACTGGAGAAGGAATTTTTTTTTTAATATTGAAGAAAATATGGTTCATGGTCTCTCCAGTTGCTATCAGAAGGAAACAGAGAATCTTCCAAAAATAACACTATATACCATCTGTAGCCTCTTGGCTGCACATAGCTATAATACTACACAATGAGGAAGTCTCATGATCAGGAAACACGGGCTATTTGACCTTTACTTTGCTTTTATATTATCTGATTAATGTAGTTGTAAGCTTCTTGGTAGAGCAATTATAGTTTTACCATATACAGCTATGTAACCTGGGATTTCCTCTTCTTTTAGCCTCAGCATCACTATTTGTAAAATGGAGATAAGACTGGCACTAACATAATAAGAGCATTGTGAGGGTTAATGAAAATTAATATAAAACGCTTAGCACAGTACCTGTTACACAGGAAGCTCTCAAAATTACTATTACTACCATTTATCTAATTTTTGCATTCTGATTATCAAAGTAGTATGAATTAACTGCAAAACTTTAATAAATATAGTATAATATAACTAAGAAAATAAATCTTACACATAATTCTACCATTTATAGATTTAAAAATTAGTTTCACAAAAAATTTCCAGTTTCTAAGGGTGGGGGCAATTTGTTTCATTTGTGCAACGTATTTGGCACATGTAGTAGGTGCCCAGTGAGTGAATGTTGGAATATTTCATAGTCAGGATCAAGTGTATGACAATATCACTTGGAAGAGTATTAAAAAGCAGAGACATCACTTTGCTGACAAAGTTAAAGCTGCGGTTTTTCCAGTAGTCATGCATGGATGTGGGAGTTAGGCCATAAAGAAGACTGAGCGCCAAAGAATTGATGCTTTCAAACCGTGGTGCTGGAGAAGACTCTTGAGACTCTCTTGGACAGCAAAGATGTCAAGTCAGTCAATCCTAAAGGAAATCAACCCTGAATATTCACTGGAAGGACTTATACTGAAGCTCCAGTACTTTGGCCACCTGTTGCGAAGAGCTGACTCATTGGAAAAGACATTGATATTGGGAGGTTGAGGGCAAGAGGATAAGGGGGTGGCAGAGGATGAGATGGTTGGACGGCATCACCGACTCAATGGACATGAGCTTGCACAAACACTGGGAGATAGTGGAGGGCAAGGAATCCTGGCGTGCTGCAGTCCACGGGATTGCAAAGAGTCGGACACAACTGAGGGGCTGAACAACTGCAAAAGAGAACTTTTCTTTGAGGATGATCTCTGGGCACCTTTCAAGGTAAAAAAAAAAAAAAATCCAGAATCAGCTGAAGAACAATATAAAAACATATTCCCTAGGTTATGTGTAGGACTCCCACTAAACCATCCTACCTGAATCTTCATAAGTATGAACATTATACTTGTTCTGTATAAACTGTAGGAATTTTCTCTCCTCTGTATAATGAATACTATATATCCTTATTCTTTTCCATTTACTTTTAAATTCTTCTACACAAATAGATTGAAAACTACACAAGCAAGTATTTGTATCTCCTCTTTCTTTTGGATTCTCTGTTATCTCCTAGTTCCAGGCTTGGTACTCTGTGATTACACTCTGAATTTTACAGACTGATAAACTGAGTCAGTACCCATTCCAGATTCTTGACTTATCCCAACCAGATAGGGGCAGTTGTGGAAAGCAAAATTTTTTTGTTTTGGGTCCATCTTCACTTCCACTTAATTTCATCTCTAAAATGTAGGAGACAGCCCAGTTGGCCATTATTGGTTACTTCTACAATATGTTGTCTCCTGTGTTGTATGGAAAGCATCTCTTGAGAAACTGAGTGCCTGAGCGAGTGCCTCATGTTGGATCTACAAAACCCCACTTTGCTGACTCTCTTTCATGATCACGGTAGCGTTAAGAAAGAACGGAGCCTTTGGAGCCCCATTACTGGGCTCCAGTCCAGGGCACACTGACGCTTCTCCAGTGTATGAATTACTGAACCCCTCCAAGTTGATTTCCTCATGTACCTGGCACATGGCAAGCATTGAAGTGAAGTGAAGTGAAGTGAAAGTCGCTCAGTTGTATCCGACTCTTTGCGACCCCCTGGACTATACAGTCCATGGGATTCTCTAGGCCAGAATACCGGAATGGGTAGCCTTTCCTTTCTCCAGGGGATCTTCCCAACCCAGGGATTGAACCCAGGTCTCCCACATTGCAGGCTGCTTTTTTACCAGCTGAGCCAGCAGGGAAGCCCAAGAATACTGGAGTGGGTAGCCTATCCCTTCTCCAGTGGATCTTCCCAACCCAGGAATTGAACTGTGGTCTCCTGCATTGCAGGCAGATTCTTTACCAACTGAGCTATCAGGGAAGCCCCTGATATTTAATGGCAAGCATTAAATAAATGTAAATTGCCATTATTAGTACTAGTCGAAATAGTCACCAAATCAACTCCAATGATTGGTGGCCTAGCAATGTCCCCAGCCAAATACAAGTGCATGTAATAAAAGGTTACATGGGTATAATCTGAACCTCTACACATTGCATAGCTAGTCACTCACTCATTTGGTCATTACACGTTTTTTTAAAAAAAATACTGATGATATTCAGATCACTACATTAAGAACTACAGGGAACCAAGAGATGAGTAAAACACACATCTTGCCTTAAAAGTTTCATAAGACAGTAATAGAAGGCCCGAAGACTCAAAATTCCAGATTTCATTAGGAGATGTCTTTTTGAAATGGATAGTTCTATTAGTTCCATATGACAAAATATATAAAACACCACCTAAGATTAAAGTAATCAGGGAAATGGGCTCCCTTCCACCTCTGCAATAGTGGTCAATTTCCAACTCACTAGTGTCATAAAGTTTTTCTCAAAAAACTGAATGCCCAAAGTGTTAAAAGCATACATGTGCTATAAAAAAGGACACAATCAACATTGTTATTAAGTGTGTGAAGAACAGACATATTCAGCACTGCTACATCAAAAGTGGTTTTTATATTTTTTCCCCCTCAGTGGGAAGAGAAAAGAAACTAAGAACATGTAGTCACAGTGTATATATATTTAGACCTGAAATACAGAAACAGTCCAAAACACACTGACACACACTGAGGGGCTCGTAAAACATTCGGCTCTGATGTCTCTGTGGGCTTCCAAGTGAGATTCACATGCTTTCAAATTTTAATCTTATCAGGTACAACCTTCTTGAACAAGTATAAGTTCCTGAAGTTCTCTGAGCTTTTCTTCATTTGTGCAATGGAAGAGATGGGAAGATTGCAAGAGACCAGGTGTATGTATGCAAATTACCTAAAGTAGTATATAGTGAGTCATTGTGTCTAGTTGCTCAGTTGTGTCTGACTCTTTGTGACCCCCATGGACTGTGGCCCGCCAGTTCCACTGTCTATGGGGATTCTCCAGGCAAGAAAACTGGAGAGGGTTGCCATTTCCATCTCCAGGGGTACTTCCCAACCCAGGGATCAAACCCAGGGATCGAACCAAGGTCTTCTGCATTGCAGGCGGATTCTTTATTGTCTGAGCCACCAGGAAGCCCTGTAGCATTAGTCAGCCCTGGAGCGAGTCATTGAAGTGAAGTGAAGTCAAGTCGCTCAGTCGTATTCAACTCTCTGCAACCCCGTGGACTGTAGCCTACCAGGCTCCTCCATCCATGGGATTCTCCAGGCAAGAATACTGGAGTGGGTTACCATTTCCTTCTCCAGGGGATCTTCCTGACCCAGGGATTGAACCCAGGTCTCCCACATTGGAGGCAGACGCTTTAACCTCTGAGCCACCAAGGAAGCCTGGTGTCAGTAGTGTTCAATAAAAGGGAGCAATGATATTGATGATTTTATCATGGTCATTTTCAAGCATTGACTCCAAAATGACTGGCCAGTCTATTTACCTCATCCTTAGATCAGAGCAGACATGCTCAGGGGCTTCATCTCAGACAAGAGCAGCAACGTGGCCAAGATGCCCTGTGCTTGCACGAACACTCCTCTTCTGCTGCTGCTAAGTCGCTACAGTTGTGTCCAACTCTGTGCGACCCCATAGACGGTAGCCCACCAGGCTCCCCCGTCCCTGGGATTCTCCAGGTAAGAGTACTGGAGTGGGGTGCCATGTCCTTCTCCAATGCATGAAAGTGAGAAGTGAAAGTGAAGTCGCTCAGTCATGTCCAACTCTTTGCTACCCCATAGACTGCAGCCCACCAGGCTCCCCCGTCCCTGGGATTCTCCTGGTAAGAGTACTGGAGTGGGGTGCCATTGCCTTCTCCGCCTCTTCTATCTGCTTACAAATCAACTTCTAGATTTCTAACTAGAGGTCTGAGGTCTGAACTTTTATCCCTGGTAATTACCCAGTTCCTACCTAGACTCCCTCTCTGTCCTACCCTCTCTGCTCCACATCCCAGGAGAAAAGACTATGGGAGGTTCTGATGGGATCCACATCAGATAAAGCCCCATGAAATGGCAACCTACTCCAGTATTCTTGCCAAGATAACCCCATGGCTACAGCCCTTGGGATAGCAAAGGCTGAAGTGACTGAGCGTGCACACAATGCTTGATGGCTTGACAACCTGGGTTCCTGTATTGCTGGAAACATCTTGACTGTAGGCTTATATTTGAACATAAACCCATTCCTAACCTTTTGCTTCATTTCTCTGCGCTTATGACCTTGCAACACAAAGGGGAAGGAAGTGATGGAGGTGGGAACCAGGCATAATTGACAATTCCTGCCCAAACCAATAGACTCACACTGTTTGCTTTGGAAGGGAAATGACTGGAATGTTTTCCCCAGGGTCTGTATGAACCTACAAAGCATCTGATCCTCCCAATTTCATCCCATAGTGAAGGTTAATGGATATTAAAATTACATGGGTCAGGGCTCAAATACACGAATAGTTTGCTCGGCTTGACTTAAATCAAGTATTTACTTTGAGACCAAAAGTACAAACTGTGGGCTATTGAATCAGCTGGAGTGCTTAAAATAGAATTTGACCTGAATGGAGATAATTCCATGAAAACACTACTGGAAACCAAAAGGCTAATCTAATCTGTGAGTCTGGCAACATGTACAGCATTACTGATCTCTCGTATTGGTGAACGAGTCTTAATTTTTATGTCTAGAGGAAATTAAGCCAAGAAAAAGAGGACCATTTAGTTCAGAGGAAAGATGTTCATACATTTTATATTTTAAGTGATTCCATTTGAGCACTTGGAAAATTAAACGGCCTTTAGCCAAAAGCAGTTGTATGTCACTCGGCTATGTGGAGCTTAACTAAAGCTTGGCCTTATCTAACTTCTCAGAAATACACTAACCAGAGCCTCTGTGTAAGGGTTCCAGATCTAGCAGATGCCTACAAGGGATTAGAGAGAAACCAAAGTGAAGAAAAGCAATTTACTCATAAAGGAGAATATAATGGTTATAGATATCAACTATGAGACAGCCCATTCCAGACTGTCAAAAAGAGCTTCAGGCTCACCACCACTAAAAGACCATTCCCAGAGTGGGCAGGAAAGAACTCTGGTAATTCCTAATAATAACAAGAAATGGGATTCCCCTTGGGGCTTGTAAAAGCCCACCTTTCTAACACTGAGAGTCACACAGTTCCAATGAAGAGAGCAGCTATTACTTTTCAGAAAACTATGTATATTCTTTGCCCTATTAACAGAGTCCCCAAATTTAATATTATTAGAGTGGATTTTTCAGACAAGCAACTAGCTGAGATGTATGACTTCAAGAATACCTAGAATGCTTTCCTGTGATCTCCATCCTGTCTGGTGCCTATTCTCCATCCAGGGGATCAGTGCCTAAAATTCTATCCCACTTGAACTTAAGTTTCCCTTGTCTAAGTGAAAAAGGAAATTGGTCACTAGAAGGGGACCCTCACTGACCTTTATCAGTCATTTACACCACAATGGGAAGGGCATTCTTGGCTGTTTTTGAAAGAGCTAGTGTGAGTCATGGATGGGAAGCCAGAGTTGAGGGCCATTGGTAATCTAAATTCAAACGTTTAAACTATGAGTTGGGGAAAGGGGGATTGAAAGGAGAGGCTGATAGACAGAAAACTAACACAGCCTTTGAATAATTCTGACAGAGGCCAGTGTACACATAGCAGTTAGCTTAAAGCCAAAAGGATCCCATTATTCAGAAAAAGCTGCAAATCTCTAAACTACAAAGAAAATATTATCATATATATATATATAATAGACATGTCTGTATATATAATGTATGTGTATATGTATGTACACAGATTAAAGGGATTAGATCTGATAGACAGAGTGCCTGAAGAACATTGGATGGAGATTCATGACATTATACAGGAGGTAGTGATCAAAACCATGCCCAAAAAAAGAAATGCGAAAAGGTAAAATGGTTGCCGGAGGAGGCCTTACAAATAGCTAAGAAAAGAAGAGAAACAAAAGGCAAAAGAGAAAAGGAAAGATATACCCATCTGAATGCAGAGTTCCAAAGAATAGCAAGGAAAGATTAAAAAAAAGCCTTCCTACATGAACAATGCAAAGAAATAGAGGAAAATAATACAATGGGAAAGACTAGAGATCTCTTCAAGGGAATTAGAGATACCAAGGGAACATTTCCTGCAAAGATGGGCACAATAAAGGACAGAAATAGTATGGACCTAACAGAAGCAGAAGAGATTTTAAAAAGGTGGCAAGAATGCACAGAAGAACTATTCAAAAAAGATCTTCATGACCCAGATAACCGCAGTGGTGTGATCACTCATGTAAGAGCCAGACATCCTGGAGTGCAAAGGCAAGTGGGCCTTAGGAAGCATCACTAAGAACAAAGCTAGTGGAGGTGATGGAATTCCAGTTGAGCTATTTCAAATTCTAAAAAAAAAAAAAAAAAAAAAGATGCTGTGAAAGTGCTGCACTCAACATGCCAGCAAATTTGGAAAACTCAGCAGTGGTCACAGGACTGGAAAAGGTCATTTTTCATTCCAGTCCCAAAGAAAGGCAATGCCAAAGAATACTCAAACTACCACACAATTGCACTCATCTCATGTGCTAGCAAAGTAATGCTCAAAATTCTCCAAGCCAGGCTTCAACAGTACATGAACCAAGAACTTCCAGATGTTCAAGCTGGATTTAGAAAAGGCAGAGGAACCAGAGATCAAATTGCAACATCTGTTGGATCATAGAAAAATCAAGAGAATTCTGGAAAAACATCTGCTTCATTGATTATGCTAAAACCTTTGACTGTGTGGATCACAACAAACTGGAAAATGCTTGAAGAAATGGGAATACCAGACCACCTTATCAGCCTCCTGAGAAACCTGTATGCAGGTCAAGAAGCAACAGTTAGAACCGGACAAGGAACAATAGACTGTTTTAAAATTGGGAAAGGAGCAATCAAGGTTTATGTTGTCACTCTGTTTATTTAACTTGTATGCAGAGTACATCTTTCAAAATGGATGATGCATTTCGCTGGATGCGCTGGATGAAGCACAAGCTAGAATCAAGATTGCCTGGAAAAATATCAATAACCTCAAATACGCAGATGACACCATCCTTAAGCAGAAGGCAAAGAGAAACTAAAGAGCCTCCTGATGAAGGTAAAGTGGAGAGTTGAAAAAGCTGGCTTAAAACTCAACATTCAAAAAACAAAGATCATGGCATCCCGTCCCTCTACTTCATGGCAAATAGATGGCGAAACAATGGAAACAGTGATGGACTTTATTTTCTTGGGCTCCAAAATCACTGCACATGGTGACTACAGCCATGAAATTACAAGACACTTGCTCTTTGGAAGAAAGTTGTGACCAACCTAGACAGCATATTCAAAAGCAGAGACATTACTTTGCCAACAAAGTTCCATCTCGTCAAAGCTATGGTTTTTCCAGCGTGATGAAGAGTTGTATGGATGTGAGAGTTGGACCATAAAGAAGGCTGAGCGCCAAAGAATTCATGCTTTTAAACTGTGGTTGTTGGAGGAGATTCTTGAGAGTCCCTTGGACATCAAGGAGATCAAACCAGTCAATCCTAAAGGAAATCAATCCTGAATGTTTCTTGGAAGGACTGATGCTGAAGCTGAAACTCCAATACTTTGGCCACCTGATGTGAAGAACTGACTCATTAGGAAAGACCCGGATGTTGGGAAAGATTGAAAGCAGGAGGAGAAGGGGACGACAGAGCATGAGATGGTTGGATGGCATCACTGAATGAATGCACATGAGTTAGAGTAAACTCTGGGAGTTGGTGATGGACAAGGAAGCCTGGTGTGCTGCAGTCTAAGGGGTCACAAAGAGTTGAACACTACTGAGCAACTGAACAAGAACAAATATGTATATATGTATGTGTGTCTATATGTATATATGTGTGTGTGCATTTACAAGTATAGAGACATATGAAGACATATACAATCAGTCCTTATTACTCTCAGAGTCCATATTTGCTAATTTACCTGATCACTAAAATTTATTTATAATCTCAAAGTCAACACTCATGGTTCTTTTGTAGTCATTTGTGGACATGGGTAGAGCAGCAAAAAAAAAAAAAAAAAAATTCAAGTTGCTGTACACACACTTCCCCAACTGAGATCAGAAAAGGCAATGCTTTGCTTTTTTGTTTCAATTCTCATATTGTCATACTGTAAACAAGGGTCCTTTTGCACCTGTTTAACTTGTTTTTCAAATTTCTGTGCTTTTTGTTGGTGATCTCACTGTTTAAAATGGCCTCAAGTGTAATGTTGCAGTCCTGTCTAGTGTTCCTAAATGCAAGAAAACTGTGACATGCCTTAGGGAGAAAATATGTTTTGAGATACGCTTTGTTCAGTAATGAGTTATAATCCTGTTGGCTGGGAATTTAATGTCAGTGAATCAACAGTAGATATTAAATAAAACATCTTTAAGCAGAAATACATAAAACACAATCTTCTGTACTGATCACTTGCTGAAATGTTATGACCAGAGGCCTGCAGGCACCTAACCTTGTACTTTCCCTAGGCACAATAGATCAGTATCACGAATTCAGTGTTCACAGAAAATTTAAAGAAGACAACTACTCCAAACGATAAGATTTGGCCATATATAATTTTTATGTGGAAATAGTTTAAGATTAAAAAGAAGTTGCAAAAATAGGAGCATCTGTGTGTATGCTTCATTCAGCTATCTCAAATGAATATCTTATTTTCAAAACCAGAAAATTAATGTGGAAATAATGCTGTTAACTTAAGTATAGATGTTATTAGGACATAACCAGTTTTTATATGTACTTTTTATATATATATATTTATATATATATATATATGAAATTTTATGACATATGGATTCATGTAACCATCACCACAAAGAAACTCCCACTTAAAAATCACACCGCCCCCCTTACCCTAGCCCCTAACCCCTGGCGTCCACTGATCTGTTCTCCATTATCAGCATTTTATTACTTTGAAAGTTTATATAAATGAAATTACAGTGTGTAATCCTCTGATATTAGCTTTTTTCACTCAGTATAATGCCCCTTATGTCTATCCAAGTTGTTGAATCTATTAATGGTTCATTTCTTTTTTATTGTTGAGTATTACTCTGTTGTATGGAGGTACTTCAGTCCGGTTATCCATTCAAGCACTGATGAATCCATTTAGGTTGTTTCCAGTTTTTTGTTATTACATATAAACCTGCTCACAGTGTCTTTTAAGGTCTAGTTAAAATTGATTCAAACACCATTTCCAGTGTAGTAAGGAAAACCTTTATTTCTCCCCAGGGACAGATGAGGTACAAGCTGCGACTCAGCATTTGAATTTATTAGTTGCTTTTATCCCCAAGATTCTACTGATTTGTTGATTTGCTTCTCATATTTCTGGTATTCTAGTTTTCTTCATTTCATGTTGCCCTACTCAATACTGCAATACCTTTTTACTCTTCAAAGTATTAATACTACTTGCCACTGAAGGCTGTTTGTGAGGGGTCTTGGCTGAAGGTTCCAGGCAAGGATTTTATCACTATGAATGGTAGTAATAAGGTACATATCATAGTCATAAATGTCCTTGCATCATTTCTGCATGGAGGATGTTGAATGGTCAAGGCTTTAATTCCTGTGTGTCTCCACGCATGCCTCTTTCCCCCTCTCTGAAGTGAAAGATGTCTTTGGACATACAGGTGGGGACAGGGAGTGGTGGGTGTTCAGAAGGCAGTCACATCGGATGGACACATACCAAGGACTCAATAATTGTTAGCTGAATAAAGTACTGTTTAGAACTCTTAAGAGGACTGGAGAGATAACAGGAATGTGGAGTTGCAAATATGATCAGTTTTCATCCAAGAATCTTTTTGTCCCCAAATTACATCATAATCCTTTCCTTCTTATTTCCATGCCCCTTTACAAATCCTTCTTACCTGTGTTCAGGTGGCGCTAGTGGTAAAGAACCCACCTGCCAATGCAGGAGACATAAGAGGCGCAGGTTCGATCCCTGGGTCAGGAAGATCCTCTGGAGGAGGGCATGGCAATCCATTTCAATATTCTTGCCTGGAGAATCCCATGGACAGAGGAGCCTGGAGGGCTATAGTCCATGGGGTTACAAAGAGTCAGGCATGACTGAAGCAACTGAACATGCATTAGGAGAATTCCTGATAATGATACCTGAAATTCTTAGAAGTCACACAAGCATCTGTAATTTAATTTCTTGTATTATTTTTATGTAACTGTACATCTCTATATCATTGCATTTTTTAAAATATTATGCTAAGAAAAACTGTTCTTGAACTTTTATTCCATTCTTATCTTTTCTTGCTGAAGTTATTTTTATATATTAGAATCCTCTAATACAAAACAGTAGGACTTCTCCATCTATGTATCCTGTCAGGATGCCTAGTCACTTGACACCTCTATTTTGATAAGTGCCGATATTAGCTATTTATAATCTTTTTCTCTCACTCTTTCTCAGACAAATCAGCTAGAACCAAATACAATATGAAATAAAATTTATATTTCAAAAGAAAAGAAAACAAAACAAAAAGCAACACCAAAAAAAATCTTTTAACAGCTTTGTTACTCAATAGCTAGAGTCAAGAGTAAAGGTAATTTTGGATGAAATTGTGTATTAACCAGAAGTTTCCACTTTCTTCAGAATCATACTTTTAAAGTTTGCCTATTGTTTAACTACATTCTCTATTATTGATATTCTTACATTCCCATGCGTGTGTATAGAATGTATAGAATGACTTCTCTGCTAAAGAATAGCTACTGTATTTTGGGGGGCTCCAAAATCACTGCAGATGGTGACTGCAGCCGTGAAATTAAAAGATGCTTGTTCCTTGGAAGAAAAGCTATGACCAACCTAGACAGCATATTAAAAAGCAGAGACATTACTTTGCCAACAAAGGTCCATCTAGTCAAAGCTATGGTTTTTCCAGTAGTCATGTATGGATTGAGAGTTGGACTACAAAGAAAGCTGAGCACCGAAGAATTGATGCTTTTGAACTGTGGTGTTGGAGAAGACTCTTGAGAGTCCCTTGGATGGCAAGGAGATCCAACCAGTCCATCCTAAAGGAAATCAGTCCTGAATGTTTCTTGGAAAGACTGATGCTGAAGCTGAAACTCCAATACTTTGGCCATCTTGTGCGAAGAGCTGACTCATTGGAAAAGACCCTGATGCTGGGAAAGATTGAAGGCTGGAGGAGAAGGGGACGACAGAGGATGAGATGGTTGGATGGCATCACCGATTCAATGGACATGGGTTTGTCCAGGAGTTAGTGACGGACGGGGAGGCCTGGTGTGCTGCAGTTCATGGGGTCGCAGAGTCAGACACGACTGAGCGACTGAACTGCACTGAACTGTACACCTGTTAATCTTTCAGAGGCGTTTACCTGAATGAAGCTTTCTATTGTGGCATTTCAGTTAGCATGAAGAAATCCCTTCGAGTAAGTAGAAGTTCCTTCCATTGCGACCCATAGCCTAGTCTCTGGTGAGAAGTACTTGGGAGCCTCTACCATCCCAGCTGAAGGGAGCAGTTGGCTCCTGGCTGAAGAGAAGAGAGAACCAGGTCTCTGCTCCAGAAGGTCTGAGGAGACTCTACCTCCTGGAACCCCCCCCCCCCCCCCGCCCCAGCAAAAGAGACCATGACCGCCGGCTGGCCCAGGGCCTCTCTGACCATCTCGCTCACCCTGAGAGACTGGAAATCAATAGTAATTTGGATCCTTGGGGCTATTTGGCCTGATCATAGACAGAAAGGAACAGCAGTTAATTCCTCCCTTCTCTTGGGGAGAAACAAGCCAGGAACCACAATGTGTTTTTTCTTCCCACTTCACAAGCCTATGGCTTACCCAAGTTAACTCTAGAAATGCTTGTTTTATTCTAGAAAAGGAGCTCCTTATACAATGTTCACACACTCTTTACCAAGTTTATTGTGAATTTTATTTGATGACAACTTGAATTTTTCTTTACTTTTGTTTGGTCTCTACTTGTTTGCTGTGGATATATGTCTATTTAGTACTTTTAAAAAATAGAAATGTTGAGACAGTAAAATCAACCCAAAGGTTTTATTTACAGTACCCATAAAATAAGAAGATTCTTCTTTTATGACTTAAGTTTAAAAGTTTTGAAAGTTGCATATACAGTATTGCTTAATTAATTTTAAAGTAAAGCAAAGGGGTTAAAATGTGCATGGAGAAAAAGAAGTTAATAAAACCTATGAAACTCTTTGATAATTGTCTTTGGGGAGGGGTGGGTAGACTTCGGGTCAGTTTTTTTCCCTCTCTTGCTATGTTTCTCCATTTTTCACTTTTTCTTTAATGAGCATGTGTTTCCAAAGTTTCTGCCTCCCATTTGCTCGGTAAGTAATGACATTCATGTGCCCTTTTGACTCTCTTGTAATGTGTTGGAATCGCCCCCAGGTTCCTCCAAAGCCTGGTTTCTCACTGTTGCTGGGATAATGTGGGAAAGCCACGATTCAGATGAGGGTCTGACCTTACGCTTCTGTAGTTAAGAATGAGGGTGAGTGTGAGCCTGAGTCACAAAGATGTTGATAAAGAAGAAAAGTGATTCAGAAACTACCTAGATAGCTTCTATTGCTCACTTCGAACCCCTCCGCATTTTAGCTTCAGTTCCCATCTCATGTTTTCCCCTGAGGGGCTCGCACTACTGAGGTCAGCTCCACACTTTCCAAGTCTTTGAAACAAGCCGCATCACATCCTTAGTCCGAGAGCATATACTGTTCTTTAACAGAATCCAGAGGCCTTTGGAGTCCAAATACATTTGCTTTATTGCCTGTTTTCTGCCACTCCTGTTGCCTTCTGCCCTCTTTTACTAAAGAAAATATTTCACCCATGTATTCCTAAGAAAAAAAATTAGAAAGATACAGACAAGAGCTCTAAGGTCAACTTCAGCGACTCGCTGCTACATTCACTGTGTTATGTCCAAGAACTGGATGTAAATGCAAAAGATGGCTCACGCCTTCAATAAGATCAAGGTCTACAATCAAAATAGCCTCTAGAAATAAGGTCTACAATGAAAAATCCGCCTTCAATAAGATCAAGGAAGATCAATTAAAATATCCTCTAGAAAATGACATGTGGATAAACATAGGGGCTTTAAGAAGACATGGGAAACCTAATTCAGCTGAAGTCAGGACAGGGCTAGAGAAGACTTCCCAGAAGATGCAGAGAAAAGGGAAAATAAGAGTTTAGAGATGGGGAGATGAGATTAGGCATTCTAAGCAGATGGAATGGCATGTTCAGAGACCAGAATCAAGAGAGAGAAAGATTGTGATTACTTCAGGATGGCGTGGATACTGAAAATAAAGAAAGGAGGGGAAAGACATAGCTGAAGACGTAGAGTGGGATCTACCACAGTATGCTAAGTGTAAGCAGATGAAAGATTGGACCCAATTTTGTACAGTTTTAAAGCTAGGAAAAAAAAAAAAAATCTTAGAATTGGATGTACCATCTTACAGTTCAAGATACTGAGCTCCAGAGAGGTCAAATGACTTGCATCGTGTCATACAGCTTGGTAAGGGGGGAGCTGAGTCTTGAACACTCTTCAGTCTTTCCACTCCCTCTCACTGACTCTCCCAAGAGGGAGATGACTGATCGAGCCACTTCTCCCGTGCACCGGGACTACTGAGCCTGGGCTCTAGGGCCAGGGAGCAGCAAATACTGAGCCCACGTGTCCCAGCTACGGAAGCCCGAGCAGCCTGGAGCCCTTGCTCCACAACAAGAAAAGCAACCACAATGAGAAGCCCTCACACTGAAATTAGAGAGCAGGCACCCCCCGCCACAACTAGAGAAAACCCTGCGCAGCAGCAGAGACCCAGCACAGCCAAAAATAAACACAGAAATAAACATTTTAAAAAAAAAGAATAAAGGTCAGCTGTTCATGTGACAGTTATAAAGCCACATTTCCAAAATCAATGCGGTGTTTGAGACAAAGAAATGGGATTTGAGCAAAAAATAAAAAGTGGGTTCAGCAGGACAGGGGTCCAATTCTTGTAGTATCTTCTGCTCCAGCTTTCTGCCCAAATGACCTCAACCCGTCCCATCCTCCTGACCTTCCTACGTGCCTTTGATCTCCCCTCATCTCCTATTTCATCCTTCCCCTCCCATTGCTCTCAGTCTCCTTTGCCCTGTCCTAAATGGTGGACAGACACGCTAGGAATCAAGTACTGAGGAAGTGGTTAGAATCATCAAGACAAAATTCAAAATGTCCTAGGTCCCTTTCTTTTCCCAATTTGAACTCTTAAGCTAAAAATTAACCTTCTTCTGACCACTCTGCCATCAGGCAGTGGGAACGCCAACAGTGCTGGGTAAAACCCATGATCAGTGCAGACAGGGTTTGATCAGTCCTCCTGATCCTCCCACCAGAGATGAAAGGCCATCCCAACACTAAGCAGAGCAGAATTCCAGCTTATTCTGAGCCATCTAGGTGGGGTGAGTGGAAAGAAGCACTTGGAAGTTAGCCACTCCCAGCCCACTGGCCTCGGGCTGCTGGGCCTTGCTGAGCACTGCCAAAGAGAGCCTGAAGCCGCTACACCCCCCTCCAGGGCCAGCCTGGACTTCCAGGATAGACTAGTCAGGGGAACACAGGCAGCGTCCGCCTTATCCCTCTGCCCTTTTGAACTTGTTTGGTTGCCAGCAGGAAGGCCGCCAGGGGATCAGGGCACCTCGAGAGGGAGAAGATGACGCTCCTTGGGAGGGAGTCGCTCTGTCTCTGCATGATGTATCGGCCTGCGGAAGCCAATCTGACTTGCAGATAAAGCGCATTTGTTCTGTCCAGCGCGGAGCTGACAAGAGGAGGGTTGCTGGCGGGATGGTTTCCGGCCTATTCATCCTTCTTCTGGTAAAACCACCTCTTAGGGGAAGGCGTCTAGATTGTTTCCTCTCCTCTGGGGCTTCTGGGCACCTGCTGGCTGCGGGGGCCTTCTGCTCACTCCAAACAGCCTCAGTCTCCAATGGGACTTTCCCCCGCCCAGCCACCTGAGCCACAGCAGGCTTCTAGCAGCAGGCCTGTTGACAGAGAGCAAATGACTGATAAGACGAGAGGATCTCATCCCTGCCCAGAGAAGATGAAAGCAACGTGGGGCTCAAATCCCATGGTGCAGACGTCTGCTCAGGCTGGCAGCATGGGTAGGCCCTGGTGGAGGGCAGGGGAAGGAATGTGCCAGAGAAGCCAAATGGAGGAGGGGCGGTAGTGGGGTAGGAGGGGCGGTAGTGGGGTGGGAGGGGTGCTTTCAAAGTCCACAGTCCATCACTTTCAAAGCCCAGCACTCTCAAAGTCTACAAATCGATCAGGAAAATTGACTCATTTATTTCCTCGTCTGACACTTACAGCATTAAGTCTTGGGTCTTCCTACATTTGCATCCATGAAATGGCCGGATAAACATGGCATTCTTTCGTATACCACTCTAGTTTTACTTTACGTGAGGTCGTATTTGAGGATCACGTACTTCATCCTTTGGTGGTTCTATTAAGACTATTGAGTGCCTGCCGTCTGCGGCATCTGAGGACACAGCGATGAGGGAGGTCAGGTCCTATGCGTGAAGCGTCCACAGTGCAGAAAGAAGATGGAATAACTAAATGAACACCTTGAACTGCAGCAGGACAAAGACCTTCAGCAGGCATTGAATCAAATTCTTTGTCACTCAGGGTAAACTAGAGACGGTTCAGAAAAGATAATACTGAAACTTTGAATGAAAGGATGAGTAGGCAGAGAGAACAAAGTCAAAGGCAGATGGGCTTGAATGGTGAGGTATTGTAGAAAGTGAAAAGTGAAAGTGAAGTTGCTCAGTTGTGTCCGACTCTTTGTGACCCCATGGACTGTAGCCTACCAGGCTCCTCCCTCCGTGGGATTCTCCAGGCAAGAGTACTGGAGTGGGTTGCCTTTTCCTTCTCCAGGGGATCTTCCCGACCCAGGGATCAAAGCCAGGTCTCCTGCATTGTAGGCAGATGCTTTTGCAGGAAAGAGCAAGTTAGCCAAGATGGCGCGATCAGGCTCTCTTGCCCCACAGCCTCTTGCTCTTACCCCACGTTTCATAAATAATGATTTGTACCAGCTGAGAGCACTCACAGCACTGTGCACACTTATCACCAGGTACCTGCTTGGTCGTAGGCTACTGTGCTGCTACTGCTAAGTCGCTGCAGTCGTGTCTGACTCTTAGCGATCCCATGGACTGCAACCCACCAGGCTCCTCCGTCCATGGGATTTTCCAGGCAAGAGTACTGAAGTGGGGTGCCATTGCCTTCTCCAGGCTACTGTGAGGGGTACGCATACATGAGCTCCGCCTAAGAAGGTGGCAGCATTTACTGCTGCTTCATGGTTGGGTCCGTTGGGTCAGCCACACCAGGAGAGAATATAGCCTGTGCTGCCGAGAGGGTTAACAGCCTCTGTGGGGAGGCCAGAGGTCTCCCTCCTTTTTAAAAATATTACTTATTTTATTTATTTATTTATTTTATTGTAGGAGGAAATAAACTTCAAGTGGCAGACATTTTTTTCCTTCTCTACACAAAATTAAAGGAGGTTTTCTCCTAATCCTGTGTTATCATGGTGACACCTGGTTCCCCCTGAACTTAACTTTATCTCAAACCTTGAGCTAACCAAAGCATTTTTCTTATGGAAATGTTTTCTTAAGCTCTTTAATGAGGTATGTCTTTACCTGGAAATCTGTCTTTCTTTAAGATTCCTGTCAATTATTTTATGGCCCTGGATGACTCACCTTGCACCAATGCTATCTCAAAATGCATGTTGTGGGTGAGGGGCCTAGTGCAACTCTCTCAGTTTGGAGGAGTTTCCTTTCTCTAATTAGCAGCTTGCTAATAGGGGTGTGTGTGTGTGTGTGTGTGTGTGTGTGTGTGTGTGTGTGTGTTAGTCACTCAGTCATGTGCGACTCTCTGTGACCCCATGGACTGCAGCCTGCCAGGCTCCTCTGTCTGGAGTGGGTTGCCATTTCCTTCTCCAATGCGAATTTGTTAGTTGCTACTAGCAAGGGGGCACTCTTTCTCTCCTCTTCTGATGTCTATGTCAGAAGCTTTCTTGGTCTCTTTTATACTTTAATAAAACTTTATTACGCAAAAACTTCGAGTGTTCAAACCTCATCTCTGGCCCCAGTTGAATTCCTCTCCTCCAGAGGCCACAAATCCCAGCATCACACACTGGTCATGGCAGCAAACGTTCACTGCCATGGCTACTGTGTCAGCCAGGAGAGAGGCTGTGTTATGGCTGCTGTGCCAGCTGGGAGAGAATGACCGTTTGCAGTTCATACAGCCCCTCAAATCTCCTTCCAACCTCTGGGCTCGAGCCTCGCCTACCCTGGGTTCAGCAAACTATGCACACAGTGAGATATAGCAAGACAACTGGCATCACGAACAGGATCAGCAGGACAGTTATGTTCAAGAGATGTAACAAATCCACTTGGACCAAAGCAAGGATTTCTCATGAAGCCACATTGGGAGATGGCTCTAGAGAGGAAAATTAGGACACCTTCCCCTCAAGAAGGTGGTGTCTGCTATGGGACTGGCATTCACATTTTGTCTTATTGGCCAGAGCTTTCCAAAGTTTTTAAACGTGAGGATCCCTTTTTGGACATCAAAAAGTTAGCAAATTGGGAGAAAACTGAAAGGTCTTTTTGTTTAAACAAAAGGAGGCTGACTGACATGAATTGGGATCCTTAGAGCTGTTGGTGAATTTATCTAAGTACCACAGTTAATACCAGGAACATGATGAGAGCTTAATATATGTTTGACAAAGATAAGGAAGGCAGCCTCCTTCTGCAAAGCTCTACCTCTAAAGGATGTATTTATTCCCTGTGGCTGCTGTAACAAATTACAAGCTGGGTAGTTTAAAACTAAAGAAATGTGCTCTTTCACAGTTCTGAAGGATAGAAGTCTAAATTGAAAGTGCCAGAACAGGGTTGTCTCTTCCTGAATACTCTGAGGAAAAATCTATCCATGCTTCTCTCCAAGCTTCTGGTGGGTGCCAGCAACCCATGGCATTCCTCAGCTTGTAGAGACGTCACTCCAATCTCTGTGTCTTCATGTAGTTCTTGTTGTCTGCGTCTTTACTCATATTTCTTATAGGAAACTTATTATAGGATTAATGGCCTAGCCAGATAATCCAGGATAATATTATCTTGAGATCCTTAACTTAATTACATCTGCAAAAATCCTCTTTCCAAGTAAGTTCACTCTCACAAGTTCCAGGGGTTAGGATAAGTACATAACTATCCCAGTGGTTGGGAGACCACCATTCAACCCACTACAAGGGAGTCTGGGAGAGTGTCCCCCACCTTAACTGGGCCGTTAGTTGCCACAACTCTGTCACCTGTGACTCAAGTCCTCCAGGCTAGAAACATGAAGAACAACCAGATGAAAAGAGTTGTGCAGTCCAAGCCCCTGCCTCCAGGACCAGGGGGTTCTGAGCATAAGTGACTTCAACTTTTACCAATGAGACAGAAGTTCCATGAGAGAAGGGATCATGTCTCGGGCTCAGCACTGGGTCCCTCCATCCTAGCCTGATGCATAGTAGGCATTTACCATTTTTTAACAAATAAATGATTCAATAGAAAAAGAAGTCTCACCACTGCCCTTGCTCATCCAAATGTTTCATGTCACCTTACAGTCCACATAAAAGCTAATTTTATCTTTATGCAGCAACCCTAGAGCCTCCAAGTGACTGTCAAGATAGGATACAATATAGGTAAGCCCTGCAATTTGTAGGAAATAAGACAAATTCTTAAAAATTATAGCTATTGTCTCCAGAGCAGCAGATCACTGGGAAATAAAAAGATTTTTATCACACAAAATTAGCCCAATGGGCCTATCTCTAGTTCCAGTTTAAAGGACCCTGTAAATGATTAAACATCTCTCTGCTGGTCAGAATAAGAAGTTGACATATTTTCTAGAAGCTGATTTCTAGAGATTTTCTAGAAACTCTCCTAGAGAGTTTCTAATCTGAAAGACAATAGGGATAGAAGAAAGATTTACTCTTCCTTCTTAGTCTGATAGCTAGTCATACATGGCTATTGAGCACTTGAAATATGACTAATCTGAATTGATATGAAATGTAAATACAAAGTGCACATCAGATTTTTAAAGCTTATTATGAAAATAATGCAAAATATATCACTAATAAAATTTCATCTTCAGTTCAGTTCAGTTCAGTCGCTCAGTCGTGTCCGACTCTTTGCGACCCCATGAATCGCAGCACGCCAGGCCTCCCTGTCCATCAGCAACTCCCGGAGTTCACTCAGACTCACATCCATCGAGTTGGTGATGCCATCCAGCCATCTCATCCTCTGTCGTCCCCTTCTACTCCTGCCCCCAACCCCTCCCAGCATCAGAGTCTTTTCCAATGAGTCACCTCTTCGCATGAGGTGGCCAAAGTACTGGAGTTTCAGCTTCAGCATCATTCCTTCCAAAGAAATCCCAGGACTGCTCTCCTTCAGAATGGACTGGTTGGATCTCCTTGCAGTCGAAGGGACTCTCAAGAGTCTTCTCCAACACCACAGTTCAAAAGTATCAATTCTTCGGTGCTCAGCCTTCTTCACAGTCCAACTCTCACATCTATACATGACCACAGGAAAAACCATAGCCTTGACTAGACGGACCTTAGTCGGCAAAGTAATGTCTCTGTTTTTGAATATGCTATCTAGGTTGGTCATAACTTTTCTTCCAAGGAGTAAGCGTCTTAGTTATAGGTAAAAATAATAATATTTTGATATATTGAGTTAAATAAACTTCATTATTAAAAGTAATGTTACCTATTGCTTTTTACTCTTTTACTCTGGCTATTAGAAAATTTGAAATGACATGTGTGGCTTGCATTTGTAGCTTACATTATATTTCTGCTGCAGAGTTCTGGTCTAAAGCATCGTAAACTCTGAGGATGGAATGAGACTCTATGGGAAACAACTCTAATGTAAGCCTGGTTCCTTTCACCTGCTCCAGTATGGTCCTAGGTGAGGAATTGTCTCTTCCAGTTCAGTAGTCAATGCAGAAACCTCCCAACTACTCTCTTTGCCTTCACTCTCACTTCCAATTCTTGCCCATGGAACTGCCACAGACACCTTTCTAAAGCAAAACTCTGACTATACTTTAAAAGCTGTGGTGCTGCACATGACCACCAGAAGCTTTTAAATTAATCTGGTGGATAAGACCTCTACAGTCTTTCTTCAGTATTCACTGCTAGGCATCCCAATGCAAGTCATGCTGAACTACTAACTTTTTCCTGAGTATAATAATGATAGCAACACATTGAGAGTTTACTGTGTGCTGGTGATTCATTTAATCATTACAAACAACTCTTTGGAGGTAGACTTCTCATTTCACAGAAAAAGCATCTGAAGCACTAAGAGAGTAAGTAACAGTCATGGGGATTTAAGTCATAAATGGCAGAATTTAAACCAAGCAATCTACCCCAGAGTCTGTGTTTTCAACCACCAAACTATTGTTCCCTCTGCTCGCTCTGCTGTTTCTCATCTTGTCAGTGCAGCTCACACAGATGCAGGCTTTAATACCCAGATCAACTATCTTAAGGTGAAGTCCATCAGTCGTGTCCGACTCTTTGCGACCCCATGGACTGTAGCCTACCAGGCTCTTCCATCCATGGGATTTTCCAGGCAAGAGTACTGGCGTGGGTTGCCATTTCCTTCTTCAGAGGATCTTCCTGACCCAGGGATCGAACCCATGTCTCCCACGTTGTAGACAGACACTTTACTGTCTGAGCCACCAGGGAAGACATCTGCTATGAAAACTTCATCACACCCACAGGAAATTGCACCATTTCTCCTCTCAGCAAGTGTGTGTCACATTATTTTATTACTGCACTCAAGTTGGATTCTTCTACCCTCTTGCCCTCTAGATAACATTGGCTCATGCCTCCAGTTTTTCAGGTGATGGAAATCCATACCCTTTCTCCCATATTTCTCTGCATGAAGACTTTCATGTTCATAATCAACTCACCCTCTGGATTCCTGTTACTGTGTTTGTTGTCTTTGCTCCTGACAGTCTTAATCCAAACAGGAATTCAGGCTGTGTCTCCAATTTTTACAAAAAATATTCCTTCCTTAAAGTATTTGTATTTAAAGCAACTTAATGAATGTCTGGGCATCATGGTTAGGAATTACATTACACTCTTCTGAAAAACAAATGACTATTTTGTAATATTTACTTCTGTTTTTAAAATTCATTTTAGATACCAAAGAGCTACTTACAGTCCCTTTAAGTATCTGGGCTCTTGCTTTTTCATTGTTGTTCTTTTCCTCTCTCTTCCATGCTAAGCTCTCTATTCACTCATCTCAATCTTCCCAACCCCCACTAATTTTTTTAAAGGAGGAATTCACATTTTCTCATGCAGAAGAGCTTTTGATTTTTTGTTTTTCACTTAGGGTATCTTCTATCTAGAGGAACTTAATTTGTCAAATGGAGTTCACTCTCTGAGAGATATTTGGGTAATAGCTGTTAAAATAATAAAAATTTCACTGCACTAGAGAAGTGTTTCTTTACACATCTGCCTCACATGCCCTGTTTGATTGTATGTCTCCAGAACCAAAGTAGATGTCCAGTAATTAATTGTTGTGGAATGAGCTAACAGTTTATTAATTAGAAATATCCTACTAGACAGCCAAGTGGCCTCTTTATAAACGCAAATCTAAAATTTTACAGAGAGTAGAATTCCCACTCAATGGGACATCCTTTTGTAAGACAAAGAGAGGTTGATTCACATGTGATTCCTGAACTCTGTAGGACTTCTCATCCCAAGGAAAGGATGACAACTACATTGCTCAGGAAGTGAGCACTTTATGATCTTCTTTGCCCCAAACTCAAGGACTGTATTTCTAAAAGGTCAGTAAATGTTAATGAAAATTAGTTTGTATGGATCCATTTTAATAGCCAAAACATTTGCTTCTATTGAGAATGTTTAAATAGATTCCTTCAAAGATATATTTACTATGGGATGTTTATAAATACAGAAAATTACAAAGAATAATACAACAAAAATTTATTTAACCATCTGGATTTCTTTAATGTTATTACTTTTGCCATGCTTGATTCAAATCTTTTTTAAAGGAGATAAAGCATTACAGATAAAGCTGAACCTTTATTATAGCTTTACTTAATTATAAATACAATTATAAAAATTATTATTGTCTTTCTTGTCCATGTTTTCTACTTTAATGACAGTAATGTTATGTGTGTATGTCTTGGACATACACACACAGCATTTCATTATATTGTAATTTTTCACTCAAGTTCATGCCTTGAAGATACATGTGTGTTTCACATATAGTTTTAGTTCATCCTTTTTAACTGCTGTACAATAAATATTTGACTATATGAATGTAATAAGCTTTGTATACCCATTCCCTTAGTATTTGACATTTAGTTCATTTGCATAATTTTGCTACTACAAGTTATGTTGTCTATATTTGTGTATGTCTGTGCACACATAAAAGTTTTGTTCAAGTTATGTACACAATTTCTTTACCATCCATGTATCAGTTTTTTTCTTAAAATGCATTACAAATATCTTCACACTCATGGCATCCATTTCAACTGTGTTTATTGTTTCTTTTGTTTTATAGAGTGTTTAATGTATAATTTTTAACATTTCAAATATTTCCTTTTATGGTTTGTGATTATTGTGTCCCACTCATGAAATCCTTCCCTATTTCACCATCATAAAGATATCCTCCTACATTTTCATATAAAAGTTATAAACTTTACTTCTCACATTTAGTAAATGTGAAAATTATTATTTTTTTTTTTTGTATGCTGTGTAGTTAGGATGCAGTTTTTCCCATATACAGATGAATTGCCTAGGACCATTTGATATGATATTCCCTCATCCAAAATCCTTCTGATATCATCTCTGTCATATTATCAAGTTCCCAGAATAAGGCTGTCTTTAGTTCCTTAATTTGGTCTGTTGGCATGGTGATTCCACCCTCATTTTCGTTCTTCCTATCTATACTTGAAACTTTATTTTTTTTAAGAGTTTATTTTTTGGAAAGTTACAGATTTATAGGAAAATAGAATAGACTGCATGAAGACTGTCATTTTACCCACCCCAGCATACCTACAATAACTTAATCTTATTCTACAATAAGAAATATCAATAACCTCAGATATGCAGATTACACCACTGTTATGGCAGAAAGTGAAGAGGAACTAAAGAGACTCTTGATGAAAATGAAAAAGGAGAGTGAAAATGCTGGCTTAGAATTTAGCATTCAAAAAACTAAGATCATGGCATCCAGTGCCATCGTTTCATGTCAAATAGATGGGGAAACAATGAAAACAATGACAGATTTTGTTTTCTTGGTCTCCAAAATCACTGCATACGGTGACTGCAGCCATGAAATTAAAAGATGCTTGCTCCTTGGAAGAAAAGCTATGACCAACCTAGACAGCATATCAAAAAGCAGGGACATTACTTTGCCAACAAAGGTCCATCTAGTCAAAGCTATGGTTTTTCCAGTGGTCATGTGTGGATGTGAGAGTTGAACCATAAAGAAGGCTGAGCACCAAAGAACTGATGCTTTTGAACTGTGGTGTTGGAGAAGATTCTTGAAAGTCCCTTGGACTGCAAGGAGATCCAACCAGTCAATCCTAAAGGAAATCAGTCCTGAATGTTTATTGGAAGGACTAATGTTGAAGCTGAAACTATAATACTTTGGTCACCTGATGTGAAGAACCGACTCACAGGAAAAGACCCAGGTGCTGGGAAAGATTGAAAGCAGGAGAAAAAGGGGACAACAGAGGATGAGATGGTTGGATGGCATCACTGACTTGATGGACATGAGTTTGAGCAAGCTCTGGGAGTAGTTGGAGATGGACAGGGAAGCCTGGCATTCTGCAGTCTATGGGGTTACAAAGAGCCAGACAAAACTATGCAACTGAACTGAACTGAACTGAGCATACCTACATGGGCTTCCCAGGTAGTGCTAGTGGTAAAGAATCCACCTGCCAATGCAGGAAATGCAAGAATTGCAGGTTTGAACCCTGGGTCAGGAAGTTCCTCTGGAGTAGGAAAAGGCACCCCACTCTAGTATTTTTGCCTGTAAAATTCCATGGGCAGAGGAGCACAGCAGACTATGTCTGTGGGGCCACAAAGAGTCAGATGCGTCTGAGCCTGAGCATATCTATATCTACATATACCGTATCTGCACCATCTATATCTATTATTGAAATTTGCATTAGTTTGGCACATTTGTTACAATTAACAAATAAAATTGGCTGTTCATTGATACACTACTATTGATACAGTATTATTAACTAAACTCCATAATTTACTCAAATTGTCTTAGTTTTTTACCTAATATCCTTTCTCTGTTCAGGGATCTCATCCAGGATACAAAATTATATTTAGTAATCATGTCTCCTTAGACTCCTCTTAGCTGTGACAGTTTCTTAGACTTTCATTGTTTTTGATGATCTTGACAGTGTTGAGGAATCCTGGCCATATTGTAGGATACCCATATATTGTTTCTCTTTTTTTCAATTATTTTTTATTGGTATATAGTTTTGGTAAAGAATCTGCCTGCCAGTGAAGGAGATGCAAGAGATGTGGGTTCTATCCCTGGGCCATGAAGATCTCCTAGAGTAGAAAATGGTAACCCACTCCAGTATATTTGCCTGGGAAATCCCGTAGACAGGGGAGCCTGGTGGATTACAGTCCAACGGGTCACAAAAGGTCAGACATGACTGACCACACATACACATGTGTGCACACACACACGCATAGTTGATTTACAATGTGTTAGTTTCTATTGTACAGCAAGGTGAATCAGTTATACACACATATATATCCACTATTTTTTAGATTCTTTTCCCATATAGGTCATTACAGAGTACTGAGTAGAGTTGCCAGTGCCATACAGCGGGTATTTATTAGCTATCCACATTACATATGGTAGTGTATGTCCACCCCAATCTCCCAATTTATCCCTCTCTTGCTTCCCCATTAGTTTGTTTTCTATATCTGTGACTCTATTTCTGTTTTGTAAATAATTTCATTTGTACCATTTTTGAGATTTCATTTATAAGTGATATATGGATATTTGTCTTAAATCAGTATGAGAATCTAGGTCTATCCATGTCTGCAAATGGCATTATTTCATTATTTTTAATTAAATTAATTATTAAATAGTTGTTTAGATTAACGTTGTGGCCTAGAACTAGATAAATGTTTATAAATGCTGTACATGCATTTGTGCACGTCAGCCTTTCTATGCGTGCTATTTGGCAGTGAGGTAATGTTTTTCAAATCTTCTACAACATTGTAACTTTGTATTTATTATTTTTAAGAGAAGTGTATGAAAATCTACAATAATTTTGTATTAGTTAATTTCTCCTCATAATCTTTTCCTATTGAGACTAAATGTTTAGATGCATACAGATTCTGAATTTAATATATTCCTACTACATTCTTCTTTTTATTATTAAATGATCACTTCACCATGGTGATGTTTTTGCTTTAAATTCTATCTTAATATTATAAAAACATAATACTTAACACAGCCCCACTCATCCGCAGAAAATTGGATTGACGATTTACTGAGTATGGCCTTGCCTACCAGAGCAAGACCCAGTTGACCCACAGCCAGTCCCTCCCATCAGGAAGCTTCCAAGAGTCTCTTATCCTCATCCAACAGGGCAGACAGAATGAAAACCACAATCACAGAAAACTAATCAAACCGATCACATGGACCACAACCTTGTCTAACTCAATGAAACTATGAGCCATGTCGTGGAGGGCCACCTAAACAGATCATGGTGGAGAGTTCTGACAAAACATGGTCCACTGAAGAAGGGAATGGCAAACCACTTCAGCACTCTTGCCTAGAGAAGCCCATGAACAGGATGAAAAGGCAAAGAGAAATGCAACTGAAAGGTGAACTCCCCACATCAGGAGGTGGCCAAGATGCTACTGGAGAAGAGCAGAGAACTAGCTCCAGAAGGAATGAAGAGGGTGAGCCAAAGCAGAAAAAAACTCCCAGCTGTGGATGTGTCTGGTGGTGAAAGTAGAGTCTAATGCTGTAAAGAACAATATTGCATAAGAACCTGGAATGTTAGGTCCATGAATCAAGGTAAATTGGAAGTGGTCAAGCAAGAGATGGCAAGAGTGAGCCTCGACGTTTTAGGAATCAGTGAACTACAATGGACTGCAATGGGCAAATTTAATTCAGATGTCCATTCTATCTACCATTGTGGGCAAGAATCCCTTAGAAGAAATGGAGTAGCCCTTATAGTCAACAAAAGAGTCCGAAATACAGCACTTGGGTGCAATCTCAAAAAATGACAGAATGATCTTAGTTTGTTTCAAAGGCAAACCATTCAGTATCACAGTCATCTTAGTCTATTCCTCAACCACTATGCTGAAAAACCTGAAGCTGAATGGTTCTATGAAGACCTGCAAGACTTTCTACTCTAAGACCATAGGAAAGATGTCCTTTTCATCATAGGGGACTGGAATGCAAAAGTAGGAAGTCAAGAGATACCTGGAGTATGAGGCAAGTTTGGCCTTGGAGTACAAGATGAAGCAGGACAAAGGCTAACAGAGTTTTGCCAAGAGAATGCACTGGTCATAGAAAACTCTCTCTTCCAACAACACAAGAGATGACTGACTACACATGAATATCACCAGATGGTCAGTACAGAAATCAGATTGATTATATGCTTTGCAGCCAAAGATGGAGAAATTCTACACAGTCAGCAAAAACAAGACTGGGAGCTGTGGCTCAGATCATAAATTGCTTATTGCCAAAATTGAAGAAAGTAGGAAAAACCACCAGACCATTCGAGTATGACCTAAATAAAATCCCTTATGATTATACAGTGGAAGTCACAAATAGATTCAAGGGATTAGATCCGATAGAGTGCTGGAAGAACTATGGGCAGAGGTTCATGACATTGTACAGGAGGCAGGGATCAAGACCATTCCCAAGAAAAAGAAATGCAAAAAGGCAAAATGGTTGCCTGAGGAGGCCTTACAAATAGCTGAGAAAAGAAGAGAACCCAAAGGCAAAGGAGAAAAGGAAAAATATACTCATTTGAACGCAGAGGTCCAAAGAATAGCAAGGAGAGAAATGAAAGCCTTCCTACATGATCAATGCAAAGAAATAGAGGAAAACAACAGAAAAGGAAAGACTAGTGATCTCCTCAAGAAAATTAGAGATACCAAGGGAACATTTCAAGCAAAGATGGGCACAATAAAGGACAGAAATGGTATGGACCTAACAGAAGCAGAAGATATTAAAAAGAGGTGACAAGAATACACAGAAGAACTATACAAAAAAGATCTTCACGGCCCAGATAACTACGATGGTGTGATCACTCACCTAGAGCCAAACATCCTGGAATGCAAAGTCAAGTGGGCCTTAGGAAGCATCACCACGAACAAAGCTAGTGGAGGTGATGGAATTACAGTTAAGCTATTTCAAACCCTAAATGATGATGCTGTGAAAGCACTGTACTCAATATGCCAGAAAATCTGGAAACTCATCAATGGCCACAAGACTGGAAAAGGTCAGTTTTCATTCCAATCCCAAAGAAAGGCAATGCCAAAGAATGTTCAAACTATCACACAATTACGCTTATCTCACATGCTAGCAAAGTAATGCTTAAAATTCTCCAAGCCAGGTTTCAAGAGTATGTGAACTGTGAACTTCCTGATGTTCAAACTGGATTTAGAAAAGGCAGAGGAACCAGAGATTAAATTGCCAACATCCATTGGATCATCAAAAAAGCAAAAGAGTTCCAGAAAAGCATCTACTTCTGCTTTATTGACTATGTTAAAGCCTTTGACTGTGTGGATCACAACAAACCGTGGAAAATTCTTCGATGGGAATACCAGACCACCTGACCTGCTTCCTGAGAAATCTGGATGCAGATCAAGAAGCAGCAGTTACAACTGGACATGGAACAACAGACTTGTTCCAAATTGGGAAAGGGGTATGTCAAGGCAGTATATTGTCACCCTGATTATTTAACTTATATGAAGAAGATATCATGCAAAATGCCAGGCTGGAAGAAGCCCAAGCTGGAATCAAGATAGCCAGGAGAAATATCAATAACCTCAGATACGCAAATGATACCACCCTTTTGGCAGAAAGCAAAGAAGAACTAAAGAGCCTCTTGATGGAAGTGAAAGAGGAGAGTGAAAAGGTTGGCTTAAAACTAAACATTCAGAAAACTAAGATCATGGTATCTGGTTCCATCCGTTCATGGCAAATAGATGGGGAAACAATGGAAACAGTGACAGACTTTATTTTTGGGGGGCTACAAAAATCACTGCAGATGGTGACTGCAGCCATGAAATTAAAAGAAACTGGCTCCTTGGAAGCTATGACCAACATAGACAGCATATTAAAAAGCAGAGATGTTACTTTGACAACAAAGGTCTATCTAGTCAAAGCTATGGTGTTTCCAGTAGTCATGTATGGATGTGAGAGTTGGACCATAAAGAAAGCTGAGCACCGAAAAATTAATGCTTTTTAACTGCGGTGTTGGAGAAGACTCTTGAGAGTCCCTTGAACTGCAAGGAGATCAAACCAGTCCATCCCAAAGGAAATCAGTCCTGAATGTTTATTGGAAGGACTGATGCTGAAGCTCCAATCATTTGGCCACCTGATGCGAAGAACTGACCCATTGGAAAAGACCCTTATGCTGGGAAAGATTGAAGACTGGAGGATAAGCGGACGACAGAGGATGAGATGGTTGGATGGCATCACTGACTCAATGGACTCGAGTTTGAGCAAGCTCAGGGAGCAGCTGGCGATGGACAGGAGGTCTGGAGTGCTGCAGTCTGTGGGGCCGCAGAGTCGGACATGACTGAGTGATTGAACTGAACTGAACTCAGCTGCTCTGTCATGTCTGACTCTTTGTGACCCCGCGGACTGCAGGACACCAGGCTTCCCTGACTTTCACCATCTCCCAGAGTTTGGTCAAACTCCTGTCGATTGAGTCAGTGATGCTATCCAACCATCTCATCCTCTGTTATCCCCTCCTCCTCCTGCTGACAATCTTTCCCAGTATCAGGGTCTTTATCAGTGAGTTGGCTATTCACATCAGGTGGCCAAATTATTGGAGTTTCAGCTTCAGGATCAATCCTTTCAATGAATATTCAGGATTGATTTCTTTAGGATTGACTATTTTGATCTCCTTGCAGTCCAAGGGACTCTCTGGAGCCTTCTTCAACATGACACTTCAAAAACATCAATTCTTTGGTGTTTAGCCTTCTTTGTGGTCCAACTCTTACATCTGTACATGACTACTGGAAAAACCATAGCTTTGACTATATAGACCTTTCTTGGGAAAATAATGTCTCTGCTTTTTAATATGCTGTCTAGGTTTGTCATCACTTTTCTGACAAGGAGTATCTTTTAATTTCATGTCCGCAGTTACCATCTGCAGTAATTTTGAAGCTCAAGAAAATAAAATCTGTCTCTGTATCCATTGTTTCCCTATCTATTTGCTATAAAGTGATGGGACCTAATGCCATGGTCTTCATTTTTTGACTGGTGAGTTTTAAGCCAGCTTTTACACTCTTCTCTTTCACCTTCATCAAGTGGCTCTTTAGTTCCTCTTCACTTTCTGCCATAAGGGTGGTGTCATATGCATATTTGAGATTATTGATATTTTTCCTGGCAATCTTGATTCCAGCTTTCTTATCTCTCCTTGCTATTCTTCGAAACTCTGCATTCACATGAGTATATCTTTCCTTTTCTCCTTTGCCTTTAGCTTCCCTTCTTTTCTCAGCTATTTGTAAGGGCTCCTCAGGCAAACATTTTGCCTCTTTGCATTTCTTTTTCTTGGGGATGGTCTTGATTACTGTCTCCTGTACAATGTTACAACCTCTGCCCTTTTTCCTTCAGACACTTTTGTCTATCAGATCTAATTCCTTGAATCTATGTACCACTTCCACTGTATAATCATAAGGGTTTTGATTTAGGTCATACTTGATGGCCTAGTGTTTTTCCCTACTTGCTTCAATTTAAGTCTGAATTTTGCAATAAGCAGTTCATGATCTGAGCCACAAGTCAGGCCCCGGTCTTGTGTTTGCTGACTTTATACAGAGTTTCTCCATATTCGGCTACAAATAATATAAGTAGTCTGATTTTGGCTTTGACCATCTGTGACATCCATGTGTAGAGTCATCTCTTGTGTTGTTGGAAGAGAGAGTTTTCTATGACCAGTGTATTCTCTTGGCAAAACTCTGTTAGCCTTTGTCCTGCTTCATCTTGTACTCCAAGGCCAAACTTGCCTCATACTCCAGGTATCTCTTGACTTCCTACTTTTGCATTCCAGTCCCCTATGATGAAAAGGACATCTTTCCTATGGTCTTAGAGTAGAAAGTCTTGCAGGTCTTCATAGAACCATTCAGCTTCAGGTTTTTCAGCATAGTGGTTGAGGAATAGACTAAGATGACTGTGATACTGAATGGTTTGCCTTTGAAACAAACTAAGATCATTCTGTCATTTTTTGAGATTGCACCCAAGTGCTGTATTTCGGACTCTTTTGTTGACTATAAGGGCTACTCCATTTCTTCTAAGGGATTCTTGCCCACAATGGTAGATAGAATGGACATCTGAATTAAATTTGCCCATTGCAGTCCATTGTAGTTCACTGATTCCTAAAACGTCGAGGCTCACTCTTGCCATCTCTTGCTTGACCACTTCCAATTTACCTTGATTCATGGACCTAACATTCCAGGTTCTTATGCAATATTGTTCTTTACAGCATTAGACTCTACTTTCACCACCAGACACATCCACAGCTGGGAGTTTTTTTCTGCTTTGGCTCACCCTCTTCATTCCTTCTGGAGCTAGTTCTCTGCTCTTCTCCAGTAGCATCTTGGCCACCTCCTGATGTGGGGAGTTCACCTTTCAGTTGCATTTCTCTTTGCCTTTTCATCCTGTTCATGGGCTTCTCTAGGCAAGAGTGCTGAAGTGGTTTGCCATTCCCTTCTTCAGTGGACCATGTTTTGTCAGAACTCTCCACCATGATCTGTTTAGGTGGCCTTCCACGACATGGCTCATAGTTTCATTGAGTTAGGCAAGGTTGTGGTCCATGTGATCGGCTTGATTAGTTTTCTGTGATTGTGGTTTTCATTCTATCTGCCCTCTGATAAGGATAAGAGGCTTATGGAAGTGTCCTGATGGGAGAGACTGACTGAACAACAACAATATAACTTTAAAATCAATATGCTAGAATTTAATATATAATATTATAATAATCTAATACTATGTTTTAATATCTATTGATACTAATATTGTAATCTCTCACTTTTTTGGTCCCTAATTGCCTGGCATATTTTTTTCATCCTTCTACTGTCTTCTGTTTTGACTCATACTTCTTTCTTATCTATTTTTTCTTTTTAAATTTCTTTTACTTTTATTTCTTTTGCTTTTAAAAATTATTTTTCTTTTATAACCTTCTTAAGCTGAATATTTTTTCACTCTTCTTTATAGTGAGCATGAACTTCTATTGGCCAGGCTGCTCTCTCTTCTTTCTGAAAGAACATCCACCTTCTTTGGGAAAGCTTTGTATCTGCTCCTACTTCTCTCAAGAAGTGTTCTGAATAGGAGCTAGAATGAACCTGTTTCTCTTGTGATTAAGATTGGCCAAAAGGCAGGAATCTGACTCAGGCTAACTCAGAGACCTGCTCAGGATTATTCAAATTGGAGCTGAAGAAAATATTTAAGGGGAGTTTGGGGCAGAAGAAGGAATGTCTTAGAGGGAGCCTTTCTTCTATGGTGGGAAAGGTGAAAACTTGATGCAACACCTGCCACTTCCTGGAGAAATTCACTCTGCAGTAGGCAGGAATGAAGCTGACACACAGGTGGAAACGAGGACAGGACAAATACAGGGATATCCGGGGACAACTGACCCCTCCCTAGCAATGTCCATTCTTCCCATTTATGGACCAATAAAGATCTCTCATAGTTCCAGCTGGTTCAAATTGGACTTGCTTTCATCCAAAAGACTCCTGAATGATATTTATTTGATTGAGGGGAAAATATGTGTGTGATTGGGAATATGAATACAGCTTTTGCTGAATCCTTTAAATTTTGTTATAAACTGTTTGCATTATTGTTAATTTCCAAATATTTGATTGATCTATTTAGGAGAGCAGTTTTCTCCCCAAATGTAGTTTCCCCTGTTCTTGTCTTTCAAAATGTATGCCATTAGTTTCTAATTTTGTTGCCTTGTAGATAAAGAATATAGCCCACCAAAGTTATTTTTACTTGGTATATCTTGGGTTTTCATTATGATCTGAAATAAGATCATTTTTCATAAATGTTCTATAGGTGTATTTTTTGATGGCAGGGCACAAAGTTAAATTGATAACTTTTAATAATATTAGTAAAAAGTATATTATAGTTAATAATATTTTATTAATTAAATACTTAATAATACTTAAAATTATGTTTAGTTTACTTAATCCATCAACTTCTAATAGTGTATATTAAACGGTTTCATTATTATTGTGTTTTCTGGTGATTTCTAATAGCATATATAAATTTTTTCTGATTTATTTTTACACGTGTTTTTTGGTTATATTTCAGTATTGTTAAGTTCAAAACCTCTTTGTGAATATAATATTTTTTTGTTTATTTAAAGCTTATCAACATAAAATGATATGTGTTCCATTTGAAGGTTTTGAAGTTAATTTTATTTTGTCCAAAATAGATAATTTTAAATGAATTAATTTTGGTTTATCATTGTCTTATTTCTCCCCTTCAGTTACATTTACCAACTTTTTATTATTTAAGTTGTGTTCAACTGTTTGCGACCCCATGAACTACTGCATACCCGGCTTCCTTTCACTATCTTCTGAAGTTTGCTCAAATTCATGTCCAGGTATGTCACTATACAAAGATTTTATGTACTTACTGACTGTATTTCCTACACTGTATATTATGATACTGGCACAGAAACAGACACACAGATCAATGCAGCAGAACAGAGGGCCCAGAACAGAACACACATGGATATATGCAATTAATCTATGGCAGAGGAGGCAAGCATGTACAGTGGGGAAAGAAAGCCTCATCAATAAATGATTTTGGAAAAACTGGACAGCAATATGCAAAAGAGTCAAACTGGACTATTCTCTCACACCATGCACAAAAATAAATCCAAAATAGATTAAAGACTTAAATGTAAGATCTGAAATCATAACACTTCTGGAAGAAAACATAGGCACTAAGCTCTTTGATATCAGTCTTAGTATTTCAGATATCTCTTCTCAGGCAAGGGAAACAAAAGCAAAATTAAACAAATGGGACAACATCAAACTTAAAAGCTTTTGCACAGCAAAGGAAACACCAGTACAAAAAAGGCCACTTACTAAATGGGAGAAGATTCTTGTAATTAACACATCTCATTTAGGATTAATATCTGAAATATATAAGGAACTCATACAATTCAACATCAGAAAAAAAAAAAGCCAACCTGATTAAAAAATGGGCAGAGGATCTGAATAGATGTTTTTCCAAAGAAAACATTCAGATGGCCAATAGGGACATGAAAACATGTTCAACATCACTAATCATCAGGAAAATGCAAATCAAAACCACAGTGAGCTATCACTTCACACCTGTCAGAATGGCTATTATCAAAAAGACAATAAATAACAAGTTTTGGCAAGCACATAGAGAAAAGTGAAGCCTCATGTACTATTGGTAGGGATGTAAAGTGGTGCAGACTCTATGGGAAATAGTATAGAGATTCTGCAAAAAATTAAAAATAGAACTACCATATGATCCAATCATTCCACGTCTGGGTATTTATCCAAAGAAAAGATATACACACCCTATGTTCATTGCAGCATCATTCACAATAGACAAAATATGAAAGCAACCTAAGTGCCCATCAAATAGATGAATGGATAAAGAAGATGCATATACTACAATGAAATGTTGTTGTTTAGGCACTAAGTCATGCCCAACTCTTTTGCAGCCCCATGGACTGTAGCCTGCTGGTCTCCCCTGTCCAAGGGGTTTCCCAGGCAAGAATACTGGAGTGGGTTGCCATTTGCTTCCCCAGGGGATCTTCCTGACCCAAGGATCAAACTCACATCCCCTGCATTAGTAGGCAGCTTCTTTCCCACTGAGCCACCAGGGAAGCCCACAATGAAATGTTGCTGCTAAGTCGCTTCAGTCGTGTCCGACTCTGTGCGACCCCAGAGACGGCTGCCCACCAGGATCCCCCATTCTTGGGATCCTCCAGGGTTGCCGTTTCCATCTCCAATGCATGAAAGGGAAAAGGGAAAGTGAAGTCACTCAGTCGTGTGCGACTCTTAGCGACCCCATGGACTGCAGCCCACCAGACTCCTCCATCCATGGGATTTTCCAGGCAAGGGTACTGGAGTGGGTGTTACTCAGCCATTAAAAAGAATGAAATAATACCATATGCAGCAACATGGATAGACCCAGAGGGTACTATTTTAAGTGAAATAAGTCTGACAGAGAAAGACAAATACCATGTGATTTCGGTTACATGTGGCAGATTAAAAAAAAAAAAGAACAAACATAGCAAAACAGATAGAGAGAATACACAGGTGATCTCCAGAGAGGACAGAGCTAGGGGTAAGAAAGAAATAGCTGAGGGAGATTAGGAGGTACAAAATTCTAGTAGTCCATATAACTTAATCAATGATAAAGACTCAAAGATTAAACAGTATCTTATCAAATACCCCAGAAAAGTCTACGTATGCTTCATTCCAGTCCCAGTCCCTAATCTCACCTTCAAAAGATAACTGCATCCAGACTTTTATTATAATAATTTTCTTTAGGATTTTTCTCACCCAAGTGCACACCCTTTTTTCTTAACCACCATCTGTCTTTTAAGTCTTTTTAACTTCATTTTCTCCCTTCATTCTTTATTCTCCTTGTGATTAATGCGATGAAGAACCAAAGATTTTAAACTACAGAGTTGCCCACAGCCTGCTTTTGCTGGTCACACGCTTGTTGGGCAGTTCAGCATGTTTTCCATCCTTTGTGACTCCTGCACATGAGCAGCTGGATCCAGAGGCAAATTCAGTCCCTCTGGTAAGACAATTGGAATCATATAAGGTCTGATTTTATCCTCTTATGATGTTAGTAGCCATTTGTGATCAGCATTATAGGTTGAAGTAAGGTAACATTAAATTCTAACATTTTGTTTTCATTTATTACCTGGAAATAATTTTATAAGAAGGTGTTTGCCCTCATTCCCCATTTGATTACTCTGTAATACAACTGATATGGAAAGAAGCAGTTCATACAAGATAAACTTCATTCCTTTCTTTTACTCACCTAGTTTTCAACTTAATGAACTGGTTCCCTGTCATCTTCAGTAGGTGACCAACTGGTGTGTCAAAAATATTCCAAGACTTTAGAAATATTAGATAGATTTTGAGCTATTACAATTTTTATATTTCATAAAACTAAATGTTGTATGCTAATTGTATCTCAATAAAGTGATTTGGGGGCTTCCCAGGTGGCACTAGTGGTAAAGAACCCACCTGCCACTGCAGGAGACACAAGAGACGTGGGTTCTGCTTGGAAAGATCCCCTGGAGGAGAGCATGACAACCCACTCAGTTATTCTTGCCTGGTGAATCCCATAGACAGAGGAGCCTGGTGGGCTACTGTCCATAGGGTTACAAAGAATCAGACATAACTGAAGTGACTTAACACTCATGCACGCAAAATGGTTTTAAAAAACCCCAAATGTTCTAATTTTTACTAATAGGATTTTCTTCTAATTGACTGTGAAAGCTGTTTTTATATTCTACTAATTTTTGACAGTTTTCTTGCTATCTAGAATGATATAAAAAACAATTTTATATTTAATTATATGTGTATATTCATTCCAATCCCAAATAAAGGCAATGCCAAAGAATGTTCAAATTACCATACAATTGCACTCATTCCACATACTAGCAAGATTATGCTCAAAATCCTTCAAATAGGCTTCACCAGTACGTGAACTGAGAACTTCCAGACGTACAAGATCGGTTTAGAAAAGGCAGAGGAACCTGAGATCAAATTGCCAACATCCACTGAATCATAGAAAAAGCAAGGGAATTTCGAACAAACATCTACTTCTGCTTCATTGATCATGCTAAAGCCTTTGACTGAGTGGATCACAACAAACTGGAAAATTCTTAGAGATGGGAATACCAGACCACCTTATCTGCCTCCTGAGAAACCTGTACGCAGGACAAGAAGCAACAGTTAGAACCAGAAATGGAACCACAGACTGGTTCAAAACTGGGATAGGAGTACATCAAGCCTTTATGTTGTCACCTTGTTTGTTTAACTTATATGTAGAGTATATCGTATGAAATGTTGGCCCGGATGATTATATCAAAAACCTCAGACATGCAGATGATACCACTTTAATGGCAGAAAATGAAGAGGAACAAAAGAGCCTCTTGATAAAGGTGAAAGAGAAGAGTGAAAAAGCTGGCTTAAAACTCAATATTCAAAAAACTAAGAACATGGCATCTTGTCCCATCACTTCATACCAAATAGATGAGGAAAAAGTGGAAACAGTGACATTTTATTTTCTTGGGCTCCCAATTCACTGCAGATGGTGACTGCAGCCATGAAGTTAAAAAACACTTGCTCCTTGGAAGAAAAGCTATGACAAACCTAGATAATGTATTAAAAAGCAGAGTCATCACTTTCCCAAGAAGGGTCCATATAGTCAAAGCTATGGTTTTTCCAGTAATGTACAGATGTGAGAGTTTGACCGTAAAGAAGGCTGAGCAAAAAAGAATTGATGCTTTCAAACTGTGACGCTGAAGAAGACTCTTGCAAGTCCCTTGGACAACAAGTAGATCCAACCAGTCAATCCTAAAGGAAATCAACCCTGAATATTCATTGAAAGGACTGATGCTGAAGCTGAAACCCCAATATTTTGGCCCCTTGATGTGAAGGGCAGGTTCATTAGAAAAGACCCTGATGCTGAAGGTTGAGGGCAAGAAGAGAAGGGGGAGACAAAGGGTGAGATGTTAGGATGGCATCACTGACTCAATGGATATGAATTTGAGCAAACTCAGGGAGATAGTAGAGGACAGGGAAGCCTGGTGTGCTGCAGTTCATGGGGTCACAAAGAGTCAGAAACAGCTTAGTGACTGAACAACAGCAAAATGTGTATATTTCACATATATTAAAATGCATTTAAAGAACATACTGATATTTATCATTCAAATTTAAAACCGTGAGACTTTTGCTTAACCTCTTCTATGTGATATCTGTATTTCTTTTACTCCATTCTAACAATTCTAGTTCTCAAAAACACAAAGGATTATAGAATATCCCACAGTTACTCATTTGCTTTACCCACTCTTCACATACAACAGTCTTAGAATAACAACATGCAAAAATACTGGAGTGAGTAGCCATTCCCTTCTCCAGAGAATCTTCCTAACTCAGGGATCCAACCCGGGTCTCCTGCATTTTAGGCAGATTCTTTACTGTCTGAGCCACCAAGGAAGCCGCAACATGATATTACCATCACCAATCATAATTTCCGAAAACAGTTAAGAATTTCTGTTTGCATGTGTTTGCCTCTTCTCCTCCACATTTTAAATGATTGGATGATTGAATTATCTGTATTCTCATATCATCTTGCCATTGTGTAGCATGATTTCTTCCTTTTAAACCTCATTTAGTCTTATATCTGTAAGTAAATACGTGTATAATATTTACTACGAGTCTTTAGGTTGAAGTCTCACTAGTCATGTTACTTGTCTGACACTTGTTTTCTTGTAGATTCCTTAGTAAAATCTCATGGGAACAATATTTCCTGAGTTCTCGAATGTTGATAACAGTTTCTGTATTCTTTATATTTGAAAGCCAATTTTTTTGGACATAAAATTCTTGGCTTGTATTTCTTTCCTTGACTATCTTAAATATGTTACTTCATTTATTCTGACATAAGTGTTAATGTCAAAAAGTCCAATGATAATCTAGTTTCATTTCCCTTGTAAGTTACTTACTATTTTTGTCTAGATTCTGAAAGGATTTTTTCTTGTCTGAAGTTTTTAATAATTCTACTAGAATATGTCTTGATACAGGCCCCTCCTCTTAAGAATAAAATATATTCTTTCAATGTGTTATTTAAAATGTTATTTTATTTCAGCCAAATATCCTTGAATTATAACTTCATTATTTTTCTCTTCCTTTCCTTCCCTTCCCTTCATTAGAGACATCTGCTATCAATATTTTAGATCCCCTTTTCCTAACTTTAATATTTGCCATTTTCTTTCAACCTTTTGTTTTTTGTCTCTTTCTTCCTCTTGATTTTCATGTTTCCTCCTTTTCATGTTTTGTTTCACCTTAGACATCTGTTGTGTTTATTCATTCGTGTTTTTCTTCTAGTTTAGTCATTTCTAAAATGATTTTTTTCCTATATTTTTAATTCTTTGGTGAATCTGTCATTTCTTTGTTTAGGTTTTCTAATTCTTATTAATGTTATTCTTTCGTGCCTGTATCACTTTCTTTATCCTTTTAGTTTGTTTTGAAATAACTCATTACAGTTTTATCTGTTTGTTGAACATGTCTTTCTGGCATGCTTTCTTTGTCTGTGGGATGTTATTCTACTTTTTAATCTCTTTTTTTTCCTATAATAATTTTACATAGCATTTGGCCTCAGTACTTTTCTATTGCTCATTTTCACGTGAATTTAGTTTTCCTGAACTTTTAGAAGGAGGCTTGGTCCGGAGATTTCTTCTAGCTGCACAAAACAAGCCCTTCCACTTTTTTTATATAGTATTTTGAAATACGGTGGCTCATTTTCTAAACCCTCCTGGCTCTATTGCTTCTACATTTCTCTCCCCTACAGTGTGTCCTTGGTGTGGAGGGCTAGCCTAAAAAGGAGTCCAGGGGGGTCTGTTTTGAGGCTCCATGAGGCACCCTGCTTCAGGCACTTCAGGCTCACAGCGGGCTTCCCAGGTGGTGCTAGTGATAAAGAACCTGCCTGCCAGTGCAGGAGACATGAGACCTGGGTTCGATCCCTGGGTCAGCAAGATCCCCTGGAGGAAGGCATGGCAACCCAGTCCAGTAATCTTGCCTAGAGAATCCCATGGACAGAGCAGCCTGGTGGGCTACAGTCCATAGGGTCACACAGAGTCGGACAAGACTGAAACAACTCGGCATGCAGCGACGTATGCGCCCCTCCTACTCATCATTACCATGGTGGCAAAAAGTCTCTCCACTTTCATCTGGCTTCTCAAATCAGCTGTACTGCCCTCTCCGTGAATGACTTGGGCTGTGTGTTCTCCCACTCACAGATAGATCCCTTTGCTCTCTAACACAGATGTGGCTGTGATGGTTTATTATCACTTACTTATGAAAGGTTGTCACTGAGCCATGAAAGATGCTGGGATTCTTGGCCTGCAGAGGAGAAGAATTCTATCCGGGGCCAGTGACGAGGATCGATCATTCAGAGCTCCTGTGTGATAAAGTTTTATTAAAGTATAAAAGAAACAGAGAAAGCTTCTGACATAGACATCAGAAGGGGGAAGAAAGAGTGCCCCCTTCCTAGTTTTTAGCAAGGAGTTTTATTCCTATTAGCAAGCTACTAATTGGAAAAAGGAAATGTCTCAAAACTCAGAAAGTGGCACCAGGCCCCTCACCCACAACATGCATTTTGAGATAGCATTGGCTCAAGGTGAGTCATCCCAGGCCATAATACAATTGACATGAATCTTGAAGCAAGGCAGATTTCCAAGGAAATACATAGTTTCACCAATATAACTTAAGAGAACATTTCCATGAGTAAAACATACTGGTTTGTTGAGCCATCATCCGTTCTGAGTCTTAGGTAGAACCGACTTGAAGAAAGACAGTCTAAGGTAAATACATAGTTCAATAACATAGCTTAAGAAAAACACTTCCATAAGAAAAACATTTCCATAAGAAAAACACATTGGTTAGCTCAAGGTTTGAGAAAAGTTAAGTTCAGGGGGAACCAGGTGTCATCATGGCAACACAGAAATTTAAAAGAAACCTCCTTTTAATTCTGTTATCAGTTCAGTTCAGTCACTCAGTCGTGTCCGACTCTTTGCGACCCCATGAATCGCAGCACGCCAGGCCTCCCTGTCCATCACCAACTCCCGGAGTTCACTCAGACTCATGTCCATCGAGTCAGTGATACCATCCAGCCATCTCATTCTCTGTCATCCCCTTATCCTCCTGCCCCCAGTCCCTCCCAGCATCAGCGTCTTTTCCAATGAGTCAGCTCTTCGCATGAGGTGGCCAAAGTACTGGAGCTTCAGCTTTAGCATCATTCCTTCCAAAGAACACCCAGGACTGATCTCCTTTAGAATGGACTGGTTGGATCTCCTTGCAGTCCAAGGGACTCTCAAGAGTCTCTTCCAACACCACAGTTCAAAAGCATCAATTCTTCAGCGCTCAGCCTTCTTCACAGTCCAACTCTCACATCCATACATGACCAATGGAAAAACCATAGCCTTGACTAGACGGACCTTTGTAGGCAAAGTAATGTCTCTGCTTTTGAATATGCTATCTCATAGAGAAGTGGGAAAAAAAAAGCATCTGACACTTGTAGTTTGTTTTCTCCTGCCAATTAAGAGAGAGAAAAAAAAAGTTTGACACTTGCAGCCTAATTCCTTCGTTTGGAGACCCCTAGCCTTCCTACCTGTAACCCTCTCATTTATATTTGATTTTTAGAGATATGTTGTCACTTAGTTTTTCTGTAAATTATTTCCATGACTTTGCTTTTCTGTTTACATACTCTGTCTGTTTTTATGTGGGGATTCAAGAAGATTCAAAAGCTATGCAGCCACCCCCAAAGCTATCATTCCTAATTTACCCATTCTTGAGATTTTATTCTTATACTCACTTGATGAGCTCAAGGATATCTTCAATTAATGTTTTTGAGTGTTTCTTTCTGGAAGATACATAAGTGATTTATTTTCTGTGCTCTTTTTTATCTTGGAATTTCTTTCATATGTAACAATTTGCTGAATACAGAATGCTTAAATCTCAACCATTTCAAGTCCTGTATTCCATGTTACACTGTCCTCTAGTTTTTAGTATTGAAAAAGAGAAATTCAATACCAGGCTTCTTTCTTCTTTTATTTTAAAGAAATTTTTGTGTTTTTGTTGTTGCTGTACATTTGATAGTGAAATGTTTGCATAATTTAAAAATTACACTAAGGTACATCCAAATCAGGTTGTCAAAACTGCTGTAGTGATAGTCAAACTAACGTGCACATCACCTTGGTTGTATGGAAACACTTTTCAATATATTATATACGTATGAGAGGTGAATGGTTTTAACAGAATCAGTTTCCAGAAGCTCAGCTTCTACATGTAAATTTTCCTAAAATTGATCTACCTAGGAAAAGACATATAGTCAAGATATCATGAGGTTCTTCTTTCTTCTCATAATTGCCTTTCTCCCACTTTAGAAAAGAAACAAATCTCTTACTCTTCCAAATCTTAATAAGGTGTCATGGCAATCTTTTTAAATGGCTACAAGGTCAACAGCATTTCTTCCATAAAAAGGTGGCGTCTCATCTCCTCTTAGATCTGGGCTAGATTATGACAGCTTTGACCAAGAGAGTCCAGTAGAAGCAACGACTTCCAATGCGAGGTCATAAGAGACAAAGCACCCTCTGTTTTGTTTGCTGGAATACTTGCTCTGGCCCCCAGTCCTGTAAGAAGTCTCGCTGCTCAGGCCCAAGCAGCATGTTTTGCAGCATGTTGTAACCTAAGCACACACAAGCACATTGCAGCCCAAGCCACATGGAGAGGCTGTGTGTGAGCCCTCTGATGGACATTTTCAGCGGAGCTCATACGTTACTCATCCAACCCAACACTGGACATGGAAGCGAAGGAACTCCCAGATAATTCCAATCCCAGGCCTTCGAGTCATTCAAACCTTTGATCTCTGAAATCCCAAACATTATGGAAGAGAAATAAGACCTTATTGCACCCTGACCAAATTCCTGACCCACAGAATCTGTAAACACAACAAAGTGATTGTTTTATGTCTCTGAGTTTCAGGGAAGTTACTCAGTAATAACTGAAACAGGCACATTGGCCTAGAATTTTGAAACCTCCAAGGTGACAAACAAGGCAATCATTTGAGATGCTGGTGTAGATGTCGATAAAGGAAGGCACTCGAATGACTGGGTAGCACATCATGCTGCCTGTCATTTAGCCTCTGATTCTTTGTCATCAACAAAATCGTGAGAAGACATTATGGATTTATCAGATGCTCGATAATTCAAATAACTTTTATTTTTTGTAGTTCTGTGACCTTTTGGTGTACAAAACAGAAGGGATTGAAAGCATATATGACATTGGTATAACAAAAATTCTTCTATTCTTAATGCAAACAAAAATTTTCCTCATTTTCATCTATACAAATAACAAATGGAATGGATGCTGAATTATTTATCATTCTAACAATAAGTAACATTCATCCATGATCATATGAACTGACCGACAAAAGATAAATAGCCTTACCCATCTCATTAAAACTGCATTCCAAATAAAATCATACTTCATATGGTTAATAACTATCAAAATGTGTGATACACTTATATTATTTTGATCTGTTGGAAATCAACAACTGTATGACAGCTGAAACTAGAAAATATTTGTGTAACTTTCAGAGTTGGTGGTTATAGAAAAATTTTTAAGTTTAAATGTATATTCATATTTCTAGTGTTAAAAATATGAAGATTAACTGAGAAAATCCAGGTGTAAATTACATTATATTGCTATAAATCCTATAGAAAAGGGAAAAGTGAACTGAAAATGTGTGGAAATATTTTAAACTTCCACCATTTAAAGCTGAGTTTGTTCAAGTATTTTTTAAAGTAGACAATGGTCATCACAGAAATAATTAAGCCATTTAAATCACACTGGACACTTTTTAAACAATGATGACATATTTTTGTTTTAAAATACAAATGTTCATAGAACACTATAAAGGAGATCCTGTACAACTGTTTAACTTTATGATAGCAACTTAGAAATGTATGAAGCATCTAAATCTCTTTACTACCTTTATCTTATTGAGCTTTTTAAATCTCTTCCTACAGCCTACGCAGCCCTCTTTTCATCATAGTCTATTGTCTTGTCATCTTCTCCTTCCTCTTTTGTTTGATAAAGGACACATTTTTGAGAATTTTATTGAGGACACAAAACAGAGGCTTTCAAAGATTTACTTTGGATCCCTTTAGTTAACTGTTTTTAATCTTACAAAATTTTTTTCTTTTTATCTTTAATGAACCATTTACCATTTCTTATATTTCACAGTATTTTCTCAAGCCATTTTTTTCTTTGTTGATTCACATGCCTCTGATTGTCCACTTCCTCCTTAGACGTGTGACTGTATTACCTGTGAATGTAGGCAGCAGAAGTAGTTGAGAACTCTCAATATACTTCGACCTCGCTATCGCTGTAAGGATTCTTGTGTAATTAGGTTAATGAAAATTCTTCCCATAGAATAAAAGACCTTGACCCATATTCCTGCTGACATTATTGGAATATTGCCTTGCTTTCAATAATTTTAATGAGTGTTACTACAATAAAGCAAATTGGAAATAATTAACCAGTCACCCTCATAATCTTCAAGCTAGGAATCAGAAGCTTTCAAACGGGTATACCAACAGGGACATCTTTGTTTGCAGAGAGTCAGAGGGGGAATGGAGTGTGTTGAGAACATAGTATGTTGGCCGCACTTTAGTGAAGACAGGAACAGCATAGGGCAATGACTCTCACAAGTCGCAGGAAGAGGTGTGCGGCGATGAATCCCAGCTCACGGTTCACTGAAAACCAGCATGCTACGAGATGCTGATCTTTGATTCGAGCATTTTCTCAGCCCAGCTGCTGCCTAAGAGCCTTTAATTAGAAGAAACACAATACTCTTCAAACCATGATGTTGGCTAGCATTCGTTTGTATTTGGTTCTTACTGAGGCCTGTATTTAATGCCATCAGAGCTCACTCTGGGGAGAGTGTGAGCCTAACCTCCTAGAGCCAAAAATATCCCCCAGGCACAAACACAAATGTGGGTTCCATTCCATACTGAGTCAAAGAAACATATTATTTTCCTATAGCCAGCAAAGCTGTAAGGAAAACAAACACTGAAAGGCAGCTCTCCAAATAGTGTTGAGCTCTGTTGACCACACCTGTTTTCTGCTCCGTCTTTTTGAATCCACATGCTTAATGTGGGAACTTCCGTGCAGTATGACCCCTGGCCTCCTCAACCAGTGGATTGACCCAGGGGGTTGGCACCAGCGAGGCCAATCAGGTGTCCCGTCTCTCTTGTTACAGCTGGTTGTTCTGAGGTGAGCACCTGCACCAGGAAGGCCCACAGTGCACATCTGGACATGGGACTGAAGGAGTTAGAACGGTCTCTTCTCAAAGGTGAAGGAGGGACCCTTCTGCCACTGTTTCTGCCACGTGGACAAAAGCAGACAGCCCCACGAGACATGACTCCGGATGTAATGGGGCGCCATCTGCATCCTGGCCTCTTCTGTAGCCGAAGCCTTTAACTCTTCCTTAGATTCCCTGAGAGAGCCAAGAATCTTTAAAATAAATTCCCATTGTTTTTAACTAAAATGGTTTGAATTTGGTATCTGGATTTGCACACAGTGGATTCCTGACTTTAAAAAAAATCAGGTTTATCAAACCTGACTGCCACTGAGTAATTGTTGTTACTTTTATGAACTAGAAAAGTGTACCATTCCTCTTGGTCATTGAGTCATTCCTTTTGTCCATTCCTTATCGTCTTATTTTGTGCTCTACTTGGGGTTGGAAAATCCTTTCCTTGAAATGGCTTCTTGTGAACAGCGATTGCTCTGAGACTTTATCTAGATAGGCCTGTTTCCATACGCACCGAGTTTGATTGATACATGCAGTAAAATTTCCAGCACTGTGACTTTTGCTGCCAAAATTCTCTTAGAAATGGAAACCAGAACAGCCTTTTTTTAAGATAGGCCATATGCCAAGATTTTTTTTTTTTTCATTTAAGGAAGAATATAGGAAGTAAAATAAATGAAAGAAAAACAAGTCACGGCCCCAAGAACTGTGCACTGCTTTGCAGCAACTGCTCCACAGGGACAGGGCACAAGGCCACCACACAGCACGAGTCAGTCAGTCAGTTCAGTCGCTCAGTCGTGTCCGACTCTTTGCAACCCCATGGACCGCAGCACGCCAGGCCTCCCTGTCCATCACCAACTCCCGGGCTTTACTCAAACTCATGTCCATCCAGTCCGTGATGCCATCCAGCCATCTCATCCTCTGTCATCCCCTTCTCCTTCCACCTTCAATCTTTCCCAGCATCAGGGTCTTTTCCAATGAGTCAGTTCTTTGCATCAGGTGGTCAAAGTACTGGAGTTTCAGCTTCAGCATCAGTCCTTCCAGTGAATATTCAGGGCTCAATGGCATGAGTAGGGCTCACCAGGAAGGCTGAGTACCGTCCCTGCTCCAAAGTGGAGGCCAGGAGAGTGAGCGTCCCTGTAATGAGAGGAGACACTGTGTGTGTGTGTGTGTGTGTGTGTGTGTGTGTGTGCGTGTGTACTCAGTCTCTCAAACAATTGGAATTATCAATAAAAAGAGAAATTTCTTCCAGGAGATGCCTCTACAATTAGCAGAACGCCTCTAATGAAGGCAGTGGGAAGAGGGATTGGTAGTCTCACTCTCATAAATAGCCAGCCATATCTGGCTTTGGCATAGCTCCTCTTCAATATGCTTGTCTTGCCTTTTCAGCCTCTGTTCTCAATTCTATCTCAATGTTACTCTTATGCAACACATGCTACAGGAAACGAATCCTCTCCTGGGGATTCTTTCATGTTCACAGGAATTCCTGCTGCAAATGTGGTTCTCTAGAAAGGCATACGCAGGAACAGAATGGAGGTGGTCTTTCATCCCACTCCCTCTGAAACATACCAGGTGCTGAGATTTCCATCTCCATCTCGAATTTGAGGATAGATATAATTAAAGCTTTCCTCCTACTCTTCCATACATCAGCGCTGGTTAGCTCCTACCATCTGAGAGTTTCTTGCATACACCTGGAAATAAATATGAGTCACTGGATACACAGCCATGAAGCCTCCACACCAAGATCTCAGATCCTTTCCCCATCCGTTTCTTTTCATTTCTTCTGTTTATCCAGAAGATGCTGCTCTTGCTGCAAATGTTGATTGCAACTTCTAACCACATGGACTTAATTAATTGCCAATTTGGTCAAAACAAGCAGCCTTACTGTATTTGTCTTAGATTCTTCTCCTCTGTAGTTATTTACAGCAGAGAAAACCATGAACTTAGGCATTGAGGAGCAGTTTTCCTGTAAAATGGACAGTCACAGCAACATGTGGGACACAACAGAAGCTTGGCATCACCAATTACAGGACTGGAACTCAGGAGCTGAGCTCCATACCCCAATAAGGGTTTGGGGTAAGTTATCAGATCATGCCTAGGAATCATATTAGGAAATTACCTTCTGAAATGGTGACCACCAACAGGTCTGTGGTCCTTTGTCCAAAAAGTTCCTAAGTAGAAGACCTAGAGTTTTGGCCTCTCTATAGGATCCAACAAAGTTGCAGACGTGGTACCTGTTCCCACCTTAGCACTGCAGCATAGAACATGATTTGTGACAGGGTATTAGAAACCAGCTCAGGTCTAGTTGAGGTTTCGATTAGGAAAGGTCTTGATCATCCATTATTAAAAAAACATCAGACAATACTGACGAACATGTTAGCCTGGGTAAAGTTCCTTTTGAAAAGCTTGAATCTCCTAGCAACAAAGTTCAGTGGTCTTGTCAACCAGCTGTGGAAATGTGAGAACCAAGCCAGAACGTAGGAGATCAGTTCCTACAAATTTGTTCATGAGGAAGGACAAGTCACTAAGACTGGTGACTAAGTGACTTAGCAGTCAGGGCCTGGGAGTAGTCACTGCCTCAGAGCGTGTGCTGCATACAGCTTACAGGGGTGCAAACGAGCAGGGGACCCAGGAAATCCCACGCTTCCTTCAGGTAAAGCAAGGTGCATGGAGACAGGTTAGTCACAGTTAAGACTTATTCAGGGCTCTTTAACAAGCAGAGCTGAGGGCGAGGGGAACCTAACCAGGCTTCCGCTGTGTGGTCTAGTACATATCATTTACTCTTCTGACACTTTCTTTAAAGTAAAAGGAAGGGGTTGCATTAGATAATCTCTAAGGGCTCTTTCTGGGAGGAAAATTTTATGACACTCAATTAAGATACTCAATCATCCTTTAGATTTCAAGGACCTCAGGGGCATATGAGGTTTTTCTTTTAATTACTTCTGTGATAAATAACATACTTAGAACATTATTAGTTCAATAATCATGTACTGGACAACACAGAAAATACTCCTAGTATTTTCTCTTGTGTTTTAAAAAGTAATGTGGCAGAGATGGTCATTGTGCGAGGTAAGTCCATTATTGAAAATATGGTGTGTATTTTAGACACCCCTGTTTATGACAAGGTACATTTCGGTCACATCTCTTACACTGGCACTTAGCCAGAAAAGAAATACAAAGGTTAATTAGATATTGTAGCAACTTTAAGTGAAGTCAGTACTTTAGGAATCAGATGAGTATTTAAATAATTTTAATGTGACCACTGAATCATATATATACACCATCATACATACATATAAAGATTCTTTTCCATTATAGCTTGTTACAAGATATTGGATTTCAGAAGACTGGAGCTGAGCAAATGGTTACTGATATGGAAAAAAATTATAAAACTATATCCTCAGCACATGCAGTGCACAAAAGTAAATTCCAAGTCTAACAAATGGCGTACCTTAGAGCTAAATGTGAAGAGCAATTTTTAAAACTTTGGGAAGAAAATATGATGTCTTTATGATTTATAGTAGGGTCATATGAGAAATTATTTTAAATTGAAATTTCAAATTTCTGTTTAACAAAAGACATTGCATAGAAAGTTAAAGGACAATTACAGTCTAGGAAAATTTTGCAACAAAGAGTTGCTTCCAGATAATTTGGGATGAAGTGGAGGGTAGAACTGACAGATGTGAAGATGGATTGGTTATGAAGCACAAGGAAGTGAGCGAAGTTAAAAACCTATCTGTTTTCCAGTGGAAGCAATTTGTATTTGTTCCTCTCACTTCTGCACTCTATTGTAGAACTTGTAGGATAAAACTATCTTTTGCTTAAAAGTCTGTCTCCCCCACTAGACTGGGCTCCTTTTAACGTAAGACTCAAGTCTTGAATCGACAGCCTCAATAACAAAGGGGCTCCAGAACAGCTCTAGAACCTGAGCTTCTGCCTGTCTCAATTATTTGTTGGTCGTGGGAACTCATGCAAGTTATTTCACTGCCCTGGGCCCAGCTTGCCCACTTGTGTGATGATGAGAGTAACAATAATAAAGCCTGCTTCAGTGGTCAATACGTCAAACGAGTTAATACACATAAATTGTTTGACACAGTAGTAAAGAATCCTCCTGCCAATGCAGGAGGTGTAGGAGATGCAAGTTTGATCCCTGGGTCGAGAAATAATCAGTAGGAAATGGCATTCCTGCTCCAGTATTCTTGTCTGGAAAATTCCGTGGACAGAGGAGCCTGACCGGACTATGGTCCATGAGGTTGCAAAGAGCAGGACAGGACTTAGTAGAGCACCCACTGCATTTAGAACAATGCCTGAACACAAGCATTTGTGGAGTGAATTAGCCATCCAAGTAACATGGGCAAACTTTTCTTTATGTTTGGCAAACGTTATTTCTCCCTGAAGGAATTTGAATTACACAATCTCAACTGCTCTTCACCCGCAGCTCAAAGCAAATAAGTACTGGAAAAATATTTCTTTTCTTTCTTTCATTCCAAAAATCACCACAGATGACAAAGATGATACACAGGGGCTTTTTTCTTCAGAATTTTGAGGAAGAAGTAATAAACAGTGGGGATGGTACCTGGAGTTAGCTAACCTGTGAGGTTCGGGGTCCAGTCTTCCTAACTGCCAATGCTAAATAAGACTTCTGAATCCAAAGGCAAGGTGTTAGGATCCAGCTACAAAGTTAGCGAGAAGAGTGCATAAGATCATTCTCATTTCTGAAAACAACTGAGTTTAACGGTTTCCCAAAACCATCCTCAGACTCCATACTTCACTAGGAAAATTCACAAACTCAACCAAAGCTCTTACATCCATAGTTGAACTTATTACAGGGAAAGAATACATTAAAATCAGCAGCATCAGGAAGAGCTGCATCAGGCAGTCTGAGAAAGAAGAGAAAGTGGTAGTCGCTCAGTCGTATCCAACTCTTTGCGACCCCATGGACTATAGCCCACTAGGCTCTTCTGGTCATGGAATTCTCCAGGTAAGAATACTGGCGTGGGTAGCCATTCCCTTCTCCAGGGGATCTTCTCGACCCAGGGATTGAACCTGAATCTCCTGCATTTCAGGCAGATTCTTTACCATATGAGCCACCAGGGAAGCCCCAGGGCAGAGAGTCTAGTTCAGTTCAGTTCAGTCGCTCAGTTCTGTGCCCGACTTTGCAAACCCATGGACTGCAGCACGTCAGGCTTCCCTGTACATCACCATCTCCCAGAGCTTGCTCAAACTCATGTGCAGAGAGTCTAGGAGAGTCCCAAATGTGACCTTGCCATTGTCCACAGGAAGTTCTAGCATTGGTCTGTGACAGTACTTACTGAGTGTTGCCACTCTTGGAAGCTCACCTGAGCTTCTGTGTCCAGAATTGTATTGAGGCTTCATTACATAAGCGTGATTGGTTGATTGATTGCCCACAAGGATAAAGTTAACCTCCAGGTCCACTGATACTATATCAAAGTGAAAGTTTCTCAGTCATGTCTGACTCTTTGCAACCCCATGGACTGGAGGAATTCTCCAGACCAGAATACTGGAGTGGGTAGCCTTTCCCTTCTCCAGGGGAGCTTCCCAACCCAGGTCTCCTGCAATGCAGGCAGATTCTTTACCACCTGAGCCACCAGGGAAGCCCTTGATACTTGATACTATATCAACCCCCACCCTAAATCATAAATTGATCTTTCTGGTGCAGCCAGCCCCTGCCCCAAGTCTATTAAGTGCAGCCCACCAAAAGAAGGAGGGTGAGGAGGGGTGGGAGGAAGAGGGATTAGATGGAAGAGGGGAGAAGAGACAGGACAGGACAAGATGTTTTGTGAAGAAGAAAACTTCACATGAGCACCACTCAGTAAGCGTTTGTTTGCTTCATAGCCACCCTATGAGATGTTCAGGATTGTGTAGCTGAGAAAACTGAGCATTAAGGAGGCCAAGCAAATGGCCCTAGGTCCCCCAAGTTAGAAAGAAGACACACTAGGTCCGGAACCAGGTCTTCTGGCCCCATGTTCCTGTTCTCTTCAGTACCAACTACAGTCTGTTTCCAGCACTTATGTCAGTCTTTTTGGGTTTTTTTGTTTTTTGTTTTTTGTTTTTAATTTTAAAATCTTTAATTCTTACATGTGTTCCCAAACATGAACCCCCCTCCCACCTCCCTCCCCATAACATCTCTGTGGGTCATCCCCATGCACCAGCCCCAAGCATGCTGTATCCTGCGTCAGACATAGACTGGTGATTCAATTCTTACATGATAGTATACATGATAGAATGCCATTCTCCCAAATCATCCCACCCTCTCCCTCTCCCTCTGAGTCCAGAAGTCTGTTATACACAGCTGTGTCTTTTTTCCTGTCTTGCATACAGGGTGGTCATTGCCATCTTTCTAAATTCCATATATATGTGTTAGTATACTGTATTGGCGTTTTTCTTTCTGTCTTTTTGGTTTTTTTACCTTTAAAAAAAATTATATAGTAAATAGAGTAAACTTACAATGTTGTTTTTGTTTCAAGTGTACAGCAAAATGATTCAGGTATCATATATATACATCATACACACATATATATTCATATGTCATATATATATCTCGTACACGCACACATATATATATGCATATAACATATATATAACATATATATATCATACATACATCTATGCATACATATATATTCTTTTTCAGATTCTTTTCCATTATAGCTTGAATTATATATTGAATGCAGTTCCCTGTGCTTCACAGTAGGTTTTTGTTTGCCTATTTTGCATACAGCAGTGTGCATATGTTAATCCCCGACTCCTAATTTACCTCTCCCGCAGGGACACAGCTTAGTGACTAAAGAACACCCCACCCCACTATCCTCTTTGGCGACCATTAGTTTGTTTCCTATGTCTGCAATTCTATTTCTGTTTAGTGAATAAGTTCATCTGTATCATGTTTTTTAGATTCCACACATAAGTGATATATCTATCTTTGTCTGACTTCACTTAATATGATAATCTCTAGGTTCCATCTTCACTTTACTCCAACCCTGCACATTTTAAACTTTTCCTTAAAGTGCTTACAGAAAGCTCTTTCTTACATTGTTAAGTTCTCACAAAGTTTTGCAATAAATTAAAGGGATGAAGATTAGCAACTTCGGAATGTGGGAATGATGATCTTGGGCCAAAATGTATCATCAAAAGGATATGCAGTTTTTTGCTTTGTCCTGAAATAATTTCATCATGATGAAGCAGTCATTTGTCTGAACTTCCTCCTCAGTGGCCCTCCGCCTCCACAGGTGAAATTGGCACCTGTGTCAAAGAGCTAAAAACAGATCTTCTTTACAGGCCAAACTGCATACAAACAAAGATTTAATGGGTTTGGACAGCGTGGCAGGCTGGTAAGAGGTAAGATGGGCCAAGGGCAAGCCCTCAACCCCACTTTAGACTTTGCTGTCATCTAGCTCCTAAGACTGTGCTTTTTGCCTGTTGCGCCAATAAAAACTTAACAACTAGCAGTTTATCTAATTATTATCAAATGTTATTGAAACTATAACCAACAGAAGATAAAACTAACTGTATGTGGTAAAACATATTACAGATGAAAAACTGAAAAATTGAAAGTGGAAAACAGACTTGGTAGAAATAGTTTTTTAAAACAAACTAACTATCTAAATTTGCATATGATCTAGAATACTTATTAGCCAAAAGTGAATGGAAGAATCAAATCTTTACATATATATAAATTAGACCTGAGGGATGACACTGGTAGAAATCACTTCTGCAAAGAAAACTCATAACCACAGAATGTACAACTAGGTAAAAGTTGAGTCATAATAAATTAATCAAACCAGAAACTTAATTGATCCTAGTGATAATCCTTTTATTCAAACAAAAATAAAAATGGTGTAACTGGTTTATGGAAATATTATCAAAGGATCAGTTGATTTAACAAAGATTAATCCTAAATTTTTTTCAATAAAATCCATCAATTTTGGTATAATTTGTATTACAATATTTACGCACATAAACAGAGATAAAACATCTATGAGATCAACATGGAAGTCCAAAGCAGTGGGATTGAAATATTATTGAAATATTTTTTACTCTTTCGTTCCTTTCTGCAAGACTGATATGAAATTATATAACCATTAACTTTACCAAATGCAATTTGGTTACATTGAGAATTTTACAAAGGCTTATAAAAAGTTTCCAACGCAAATAATTTGAATTTGATTTGCGTACCCCCTGAAGTGTACAAAAAAGTGTTTAAGCTCATTGTGGGACCTGCTTTGACTTGGGAACACTGAAGCAGAGAAGAAGAGACAGTGAGGTAAGTGGTTGGAGCCTCTTCCTTCCCAGGTTCTCACAATGACCTCCAAGGCCCCGCCTGATCTAGATCCCCTCCTTCTATGACCTCATCTCCTTCCACTGCTCTGAGCCATTTCCAGCTCTACCTGCTGCAGAGAAGAGTAGGGGGAGGAAGAAGAAGGGAAAAAAGCAGTGTGTTATGTCATTCTAGTCTAATTCATAGACAAGTCCAGCAACAATTTACCTGATTTTGAAACTCAGTTTAACAGAGGGCGCATCTGTTAGAACCAAGTTCCCACCCGAATTCTGTATGAATCCACTCTTGTTCCATCACCACCTTTACCCTCCCCTCCTACCCAAATTAACTTTTAACCCAAGCTGATCAGAATCCTGGCCCCCAACTCCAGCCCCATGGTTGGGGCAGCCATCTGCTACCAGGCCAAGCTGGGCTGGCTGCTAAAATGCCAGTCTGTGGCATGGTTCCACTTGCCTAAGGAAGTCCCTGTGTTCCTTCTGCTCACCTCTCTTTGTCTGGGCTACCAGCATAGTCTCCAGTGAGCGGATGTAGTACATACGACCAAACGTCTATTATCATCTTTGCCAACCCAGTGGACACGTCTGACTCAGAGTCCAAACCCTTCCTGTCTGCCACGTCCCTGCCCTTTCTCATCCAGTCGCAGCAAGAAAAGCCCCAGGCTGGCCTCCTTCTCATCGTAGTGTTCCCTGTCAAGCCAGCCTAACTCAGTCAGGCAGCGGTCCAGCAGGCCCAGACGGACACATGGTGATATATAAACGTCTGCAAAGCTCTTGTCGGGGCTCTGAATGAAGTTCAGGACAAGCAGAAAACTACAGATGACATAAGTTGAAGAGGCCAGTGACACATTTGTACCACGCATACACTGTGTCCAGACAATGCCTGAGCACCAAACCTTCCTTTTTTAAAGCAAAACAGAGCTATCCCCTTCTGGCCTCCAGCTCCTACCCTCAGCTATTCCTCTCTCCCAGCTATTCCAATCAGATCCACAATTGATTTCTCACGGAATTCCACTTAAATCACTTGGTCCCGATTTACCTGGCAATCCTAAACCCACAAGTTGAGTTAGCTTTCCAAAGGAGTTTTGAGTTTCACAGTTAATAGACATGTTACAAAACAAAAACAAAGCAGAACATCACACTGGGTTGAAGCCATCGTGGGGATTTTTTTTTTTAAACCAGAAGTGCGGATTTGTGATACAAGCAGCTGCTACAAAACCAAACAAATGACAGGACTCAGCTCAGAGTTTGAGCCTACCCAGGGTCTGAATTATGTTTGCTTTGAGGTTTTGTGAAAGGTCATGAAGCCTAACAAAGTTCAGATGAGACTTGGCTGCTTCTCCGTTAGGCTCTGGCTCAGAACTTGCGGCGTTTCATGTGGTTTGGAGTTTTCAAACACTGCGCTTTGCACAGCGCTAATAAATGATTCTTGCTCAGCATGGAAAGCAATTAAATGTATGGCCTCTTGGGTTTTTGGTCTTAGAATCAGTATTTATTTATTAGGAGCTGCAAGAAGGCCTAAATGGCCTAGAAGAGGGATCACACATAATGAGAGGGGTGAATTTGCTGAAGACACCACATTTTAGATGACTAGAGGCCTGAAAAGCAAGAGAGGAACTCCTGAGGAACCAATAAAATTAGGCCACTGGGAAACTTGCTAATGAATTGAATTTAGCATCAGCCTACAAAGAACAAGTTAGAACTGCTTGCAAAGCTCCGGGAAAGGCCACATGAAAGGACCAGCACTATCTGTCTTCAGCCTGCAACGGGCCATGCTGAAGGGATCCCATGAGTTTCCCGTACATGCAACACTTGGCACTTCATCTGTGGGCAAGCCTCTTCCAGGCTGTCAACTTGTATTCCTCTGACTCATTTCGGGAGTGGGGTTGGGAGAGTCCCTCCAAACAAACCTCACTCCAAATAAACTCTTCCCTTGTAAGAAAGGGGACGTATTAATTTGTTAGAGCTGCCATACAAGGTAGCTTAGACTATGTGACTTAATAGAAATCGATTTTCTCACAATTCTGGAGGCTGGAAATCTAAGATCAAGTATTTGCAGGGTTTCTCCTGAGGTCTCTCTCCTTGACTGATGGTCAGCTTCTCCCTGTGTCTTCACATAGCCTTTTCTCCATGTATGTCTGTGTCCTAATCTCTTCTTGTAAGAACACCAGTCATATTGAACTAGGGCCCACCTACATGAATTCTTTTTAGCTTTATTACCTGTTTAAAACCGCAATCTTTAAATGCAGTCATATTCTGACATACTAGGAGTTGGGATTTCAACACATATGATTTAGAGGGGACATCATTCCATAACAGAAGTATCATATCCTTTAGTTAGTGATGTCACCTGTTCAAGCTGGGAGCTTCCCTGGTGACTCAGACCATGAAGAATCCACGTGTGATCCAGGGGACACAGGTTTGATCCCTGGGTTGGGAGGATCTCCTGAGGAAGGGCATGGCAACCCACTCCAGTTTTCTTGCCTGGAGAATTCTATGGACAGAGGAGCCTGGTGGGCTCCAGTCCATGGAGTCGCAAAGAGTTGGACCTGACTGAGCGACTAACACTTTCACTTTTCTGTTCAAGCTGTGCAACTGAACCAACTTGCTTGCCCCTAGTGGAGAGTGATAAAGTGAGACAGTGCCTCCACAGAGGGACAGCTTTTCCTTGACTAGATTCACCTCACTTTATCAAAACCTGAAAAAGAGGAAGTGAAACAGCAATACAGCAGGTCTAAGCGTGCAGGTGCGCACAGTCACTCAGTCGTGTCTGACTCTTTGCGACCCCACGGACTGTAGCCCACCAGGCTCCTCTGTCCATGGAATTCTCCAGGCAAGAATACTGGAGTGGGTTGCCGTTTCCTTCTCCAGGGGATCTTCCCAGCCTAGGGACCGTACCCGCATCTCCTGCATTGCAGGCTTCAGTGAAACTTTACTGTGAGCACACGTGTTAGAGCCGCTGGAGGTACAGCTGTGCTCTGCAGAGCTGACAGTTTAGTGGGAGATTCTGGCCAGAAACAAGTCCATAATTTGGCAAAGAAATCATTCTCTGCTGCCGGGGTTTAGGCACCTGAAAGTGATTGGCAGATGAATCGCCACAATGGCACCAGTTCTTGATTGGCTCTTCCAGCCACGTCATCTGCCACGTGATCTGCAGTTTCTCTCATCGAGAAGTGGAGTCTATTTAGTCACTGACTCACTTTGACCAATAGAATGACGGCAGTCCTCACACAAGCAGAGGCTTGGTCAGGAGCCTGCACGTTTCTGATTCTGCTCCTGTGCCTAGGCCACTCTGCTCAGAACCAGCCCAGGCTAGGTCCCTGGAGGGAGAAACATGGGGCAAAGAGCTACATCAGAAACCATTTGACCACCAGCCTGTGGTGTGGATATTCAGCCAACAGACTGCATGACCCCCAGATATATGAGCAAGCCCAGGTGAGACCAGAGAAATTTTCCAGCCTGAATTACCAACCCACAGACTTCTGAGCTAAATAAATACTTATTATTTAAAGTCCCAGAGTTTGGAAATAATTTGTAGTACATTTTCATGGCAATAACTAACTGATCCAGGGATTGAAGGCTCCCAATGAATTTAAACATGTCTGAAGAAGGTGGCACATTAAGGCATTGCTGGCCATTCATATCTTGGCTAACAAAGTGTGCCAATCAGCTTGTCAAGGCTCTCAGAGATGGGGTGAAGATAAGAGATGGAGACTAGATAAAATCTCTACCCTGGGATGAAGGTAATGTGGGGCGTGGGAACCTATGCAAAGATTCAAACAGCCATGGACTGACCCACTTGCAATACTTCCTAGGTTCTCAGTATAAACTTCAGATTCTCTATTCACAACATTCAAGGTCCTCCTGTCTGGTCCCTGCAGTTTCCCCTCCAAAATCTCTTTCTTCTGAGTCACATGGGGCTAAATTTCACACACAGTGTTCACCAAACTCCCCTACCCCCTGGCTTCTGGTTGGATTAATCGGTGAAAGGCAAGAACAGCAGGTTGGAAGGGGGGTACGTCAGGACTTGTATTCCTCTGGACCTCTCCCTGCCAGGATGTGGTTTGACATCGCTGTGTTTTTCTATCAAAGGCCACAGCTCCCACAGAGGAGCTCCCCATGGTCACAACTCCCCACCATCTCACAGTGACTCATTGCCCTCAGGCCTAGGGAGGGTGACACTTCTGGCTGTTGCCCGTCCTAGGGTACTTCATCACTCCCTGTTGCTTTCTCTTAACCCAACCCAAACGTTGCAAAAGTCTCCCTCATTCAAACATTTTTAAAAGGTTCTTTAATTACCCTCTTTGAAAGTGCCATGTGTTTCCCAACAGAACCTTCCAGTGCATGACTTTTCCAATCTCCTATGTCTCCACCACTCTCTTCCCCAAACCCTACTCTCCAGCCATAGTTTCATTCCCCGTTATGCAGCATATCCTTGCTTCTGTTGTACCCTTCTCCCGTTTCTTAAAATGTCTCTTCCCCTTTCTTGACCAGACTCTCACTCAAGCTAAAAATCTAAATTCAAATGTCACTTTTTCCAGAAACACCCCCTCATTGCCCCACCACCACCACATCATCCTTTCAGACTGAATTAGGTGCTCTTCTTATCAGCTCCCATAATTATCTCCTCTCTCCCCCAGTCAGTGCACTAACCACAGTGGAGTGGGTAGCCGTTCTCTTCTCCAGGAGATCTTCCCAACCCAGGGATACAACTCAGGTCTCCTGCATTGCAGGCAGATTATTTACCAGCTGAGCTACCAGGGAAGCCTCTAATGATTACCTACAAATATGTCTAAATCTGCGAAGTGAGCACAATGGCCTCCCAAAAATGTCCACTTCCTAACCCCCAGAACTTATAATTAGGTTATGTTACATAGCAAGGGGGAATTAACTTTGCTAATCAGATGGCTTTAAAATGAAGAGATTATTCTGGATTACTCAAATATGCCCAATATTATCACAAGTGGCCTTAAAATTGGCAGAGGGAAAAATGGTACTGATGAACCTATTTGCAGGGCAAGAACAGAGATGCAAACATAGAGAATGGACTTGTGCACACATCCAGGGAAGAAGACGGTGGGAGGAATTGAGGGGGTAGCATTGAAATATATATATATATTAGCATATGTAAAATAACTAGTGGGGCATTGTGGTATAATACAGGGAGTTCAACAATGTTCTGTGACAACCTAGAGGGGTGGGATAGGGGAGGGGGTGGGGGGAGGTTCGAGAGGGATGGGACATATGTATACTTACGTCTGATCCACGTTGTTGTACAACAGAAACTAACAACATTGCAAAGAAATTATCTTCCAATTAAAAAGAAAAACTGGCAAAGGGAGACAGAAGGGTGAAAAACCAGAAAGGGGATGATGGGAGAAACACTTGACTGGCCATTGCTGTCTTTGAAGACGGAAGAAGAGACCACGAGCCAAGGAATGTGGGTGGCCTTCAGAAGCTAGAAAAAGCAAGAAAACAGGATATCCCTCAGAGCCTCCAGAAAGAAGACAGATCTACCAGCTTGTGTGTAGTTCAATGAGCTCCATTTTGGACTTCTGACTTCCAGAAGTATAAGATGATACAGTGAGCCGTTTAAGATGCTAAGTCTGGAGGAATTTGTTAAAGGAGAAATAGGAAATGAATAGGATCCACCAGTAGAGAGTCAAATCCTTGAGGACAGGGACCATGATTGTGTTTTGTGTCTTTCAAGCTCCTCTCACAAAACTACAGTCTTGGAGTCATTCTCAGACATTTTTGTTGAAGAAGGGATGGGATACGAAATTATCTTGCTTGTCTATATCTTTTGGATTCTTCTAGGTCTATGGCAGCATGTAGCCATAGTCTGTCTGAATGAAGAGATTTGCACTTACCCATACAATTGTTTTATAATCATTTTAAAGGAGTGCTATTATCAGCCTACCATATTATCATTGGGAAGAATAATGTAACCAGCTGCCGAGGAGAACAAGGGTGCAGGAATGTGGGGGTGCTCCCAGGGTCCTCCCTCTGGGGAAAGCAGCTGTGCTAACTACAGTGGCCTGTCTCAGGACATGCCCAGCTTCCCGGATGGGCAGGGAAAGAACAGATTGTTCCATCCCCTGGAGCAGCTGGCCTTGGTTTTGGCTGCATTTGGATTCCTGGGCACTGGTTACTACAGTTTGGCAAGAGCACCCTCCAACCCTGCATTTCCAGAAGGGCTGTTCTATTACTAATTTGGAGCAGACACCTCCTAATCATCACCGTGATCTTGTTCTTACAACAGTACAAGCAACAAGATGATCTGCAAATCCCACAACCTCTTGATGAAATCTGGTGCCTCGGTTTAAAGCCTGGTTGACAATTCTCCCAACGTCGCTGAGAATTCAGGACAAGAAGCCTTGGAGCCCTGGGGTCTAGCCTGGCTCTGCCTCCTTCCGTCTCGACTGAGTCACTTTCCATTCCTCACCTAAGATGTCAAAGGGGTGGACTACTGCGGTCGCCACAGGCAGTGGCATTCTAAGAGTCTATGACAGTTACACAGATTCCCCAGCTCAGTTATGCTTGGGAAATGCCAGTGACAGTCTGTCCCCACTAGGGAGAGCATTTCATTGACAGAAACAAAGAAGAACTAGAGCCTGAGAAAAAGAAGGGAAGAAGGAAGAAAGGAGGGGGACAGAAGAAGGAGGGGAGAGGAAGAAAGACAAGGAAGGGAGGAGAGAGACAGAGGGGAGCGGGGAGGAGTTATTGAACCATCTCGACTCACCCACACCCCAGGCCAGAGCCTCACAGAGTTTTCCACCGAAGTACCTCTGCCCTCAGAGGACAGTGACAAAAACCCCCAGAAATCCAGTCTATACCAAGTAGGAAAGCTGATATTTCACTTAATCTTTAAAGTAAATGTGAATTGTATATTTTACTCCATCTGCAGTGGTTTTATAACCGAGCAGGATCCTATGGGGCCTTCCCAGAACAAGACTCCCCCACTTCCTCCACAAAATTTGTACCAAACCCAACTTGGGTCCATTAGCCCACATGCAATAAAACAATAAATCTACTGATCCGGGTGTGATGAAGGAAACTGTCGCGTTTACTGCAGGGCCCCAAGCAAGGAGTCCAGGGCAACTAGTTCTGAAAAGACCCTAACTTCTTGCTTGGCTAAGTGCTGAGTGCTGAGTCACTTCAGTCGTGTTAACTCTTTGTGACCCCATGGACCATAGCCTGCCAGGCTCCTCTGTCCATGAGATTTTCCAGGCAAAGATACTAGATTGGGTTGCCATTCCCTTCTCCAGTGGGCCTCCCTGACCTAGGGATCAAACCCACGTCTCTTCTGCCTCCTGTATTAACAGGTGAATTCTTTACCATTAGCACCACCTGAGAAGCCCACCCGGCAATAACCAGCACACTTTCCTTCACCACAGCCAGGTGTCTATTGATTGGCTCTACTGTGTGTGGGAAAGTGGACACAAGCTTGGATGGGTAACAGTTTCGTCTGTGGCTGTGGAGCAAGCCTGTTGTTACAGTCAGATGCAGCCTGTTGATGAATCCTGTGGTCTGCAAATCCCATTTCTCCCTGAGATGGGACCCTCTGGGTCCAGAGACAGAGAGCTGGGAGTTCAGAGGTGGGACTTATTCACCAACTCCACCCAGGCCATGAGCAGACTGGGAGGTTATCCAGTTTATTACAGCTACAGAAACCAAGCAAATAAAAGAAAGTTCGACTAGTCCAGAAATGTTTGTCTCCAGAAAATTGGGATGAGAGGTTTACTGGGACAGTCCTGCCTCCCAGGCAGTCTGGGCCAGAAGAGGCTGTCTGTTTATGACTCTATTTATGACAGTGAGACACATTAATACCCCATGCGCAGCACTGTCAGCAACTTGTTAAGGCAGATTTGGGGGTGTTTATTTTCAAAAGCAGTAGAAGTCGGGGGTAAAAGTCCCATGGGATAGAGACCACACGCTCGGGGGTCAGACAGCAGGGCCCAGGCTCAGAGAAAATCTCAGCTGCCAGCAGGAGGGGGACCAGCTGGGACTTAGCCATGGACCCAGCAGGGAAGGGAGTCGACCGCATGTCAGAGTCCTGGAAGGTCAGCCGGGGCCAAGTTCAGATGCAGGGAGTATAGCAAGCCCCGCTGGTGATGCGTAGAGCTGCTGGATAAAATGAGCTACCACATGCCTGACACAAAATAACTGCAACTGTTTGCTGATATTATTATTCTTCAAAGGTGAGATCACCTGACTTGGTGGCAAAATCGACCATCAGGAAAGGAATCCAAAGCCATTTAGCCCACGAGGCTCCTCTGGCCATGGAATTCTCCAGGCAAGAATACTGGAGTGGGTAGCCATTCCCTTCTCCAGGGGATCTTCCCAAACCGAGGATCAAACCCAGGTCTCCAGCACCGCAGGCAGATTTTTTTTTTTCACCATTTGAGGCGAAGCCCATTTAGTGGACAGGAGACAGGAAAAGGCATAACAGACCCAGCAGCCGACACGCCTTACTGAAGCCACAGAAAAAGGACTTGGAAAGGGACTTGTTCTCTCAAGCTAATAGGAAGTAAGACTTGAAGGATTCAAAGAGGTGCTAGGTACAGAGGGACTGAACATCACGACATTGTAACTGACAAGAGGAGTAAATAGTGGGGAAGGGAAGTGTGGCGCAGGTCTGAATCCTGACTACACATTTGGTGTGTGGGTTTTGGCAAGCCATGGAAGCTGTCTGGGCCTCTTTAAAATGGAAGTTACTAGAACACTTCTCCCATAGGATTTGGGGAGGTTCCAATGGGATCATTCATGGAACTGAATGAATGCTCTTATGTAACAATTGCGAAGTAAGTAAATGACACTTTGTCTGTATTAGGATTCTGAGATTGGGTAGGGAAGATTTTATAGGAAAGCAAAATACTGCTTCATTATCCCTAGATTTTATTTTGGAATAGTCAAAACTTAAGAAAAAAGAAGGAGGTGGAAGAGAAAGAGAGAAGATGGGAGGATGGAGAAAGAGGAGAGGATGAAAAGCAAGAAGAAATGGAAAAATAAAAACTGATTCTGAAGGAGGAGATGAAAGAGAGAGAAGGAAGAAAAAGAAAAAAAGAAACATAGTCCTGGTAATTATCAAGATAATTTAATGTGAGACTATCCCAGAACAAATCATCAGCTGGCCCCTTGTTCTCCACCCCTGGTTCTCCATTTCCCTCTCTCCTCTGTTCATTGTTTACATGGTAAAGTCCTACAGAGTCCTGTCTTTAGCTCTATTCTCCTCTCTTCTTACAACATCTTCTTGGACATATCATCCATTCCTATGCCTTCAGTTATTACCTGTTCTTTAATTCTGAAACTTTTCATTCCAGCCCAGATATCTCTCATGACCTCCAAAGGCTTATTTCCAATCACCAACTGAACATCTCTACACAGACAGGTCCACATCAACAAATACAAACACATCTTGCACCTCCCCACAACAAATTCCCTGCCTTTCAACCTTTATTCCTTTTTGGGCTTGAAGGTATCGCCATCATTTCAAGTCAGAAATGTGGGACTCATGCTGGACTTCCCCCTCATCCTAGCCCTCTGCCACTTCTCCCACTGTAATTTTCTTTGAAATCAGTTTCCACTTGGTACTTTTTCCCTTAACCCTTAATCATCTCCCAACTGGTCTTCCTGCTACCTGGCCCATGCCCATGAAATCATCCTCTATAATCAGACAAATGTGATATGATCCATGACCTTCTCTGGTGAGCATTTCAAGGACTCTTCTTCTAATGCACAAGATAAAGCTAGGCAAAGCCCTTCTCCTGACACCTGCCTGTTTTTCCGGCTTCAACCATCTTCTTCTTTTCTATTCCCCAGCTCACATGTACTCACACCCACATTCCATTCTTGTTTGAAGATGTTCTTGAGCTACTTGTTTGAAAATGTTCTTCACTCCTGCTAGAAATTTTCTGATTATTCCATCTGCCTGCCAAACCCCTGGCCAACCTTTGCAACTCAGCACAAATATTACCCTCCTAAGGGAAGCCTTCTTTGACTGCTAGGTGTACAATTAATCATTCCTTTTTTTCCTATAACTTTATTGCAGAATTTAACATACTATGATTATCTAAAATATATGTTTTTCCAACTGGAGTGAAGTCTTCTAGAGGCCAGGGATGGTGCATTATGCATCAGGGTACCCTCACTATCTAATAAAATGCCTGAACAGAGTGGGTCATCAATAAGAAGTTGTTACACAGAAAACTGAAGGAATGGATAAATAAAGAACATTTAGAACATAAATGTGAACTGATCTCCAACTAACCATAATTTAAACAGACTTAAACTAATATTTAAATCTTATACACTTAGGGAAAATGAGATAAAGAGCTCAGCTACAGAGTTCAGTGGCCAGCCAGGTCCTGCCACCATGGAGACAGAGTCCAGTGAGGTCACGAGCAGCCATCCACAATCTGTCTGTAATCCTAGAACTTCCACTTGGCCTCTGTGCCTCATGGTGCTCAAGCTTGGGAGAATGCCAATTTGCTAATTAATCATAAAAATATAACTGCCTTCACTGCCAGCTTTCTATAGTCAACACTTTCTCAGTAGGAGAACCTACAGGGGAAAAAAGATTATAATCAGAAGGTTAGCTTGATAAGCATGAGATAAGCAATGAGTCCTTCCAATTTACTCATCCAGTCAGCTACACAAGCTCCCTATTCTTGATGACTGAAGACCAAACAGAGTGCCATCTTCTCTGATAGAGATAGAGATGCTCTGGAAGGTTCTACCTCTTTAGCGTCTCATTTTCTAGACTTTAACACAGCCGACCCCCTTGGGCTGACAGGGGCAGAGGCAATTGATCAGGTCTCAATTTTCAACAGACTAGTAAAGTCAATGGCACCCCGCTCCAGTACTCTTGCCTGGAAAATCCCATGGATGGAGGAGCCTGGTGGGCTGCAGTCCATGGGGTCGCTAAGAGTCGGACACGACTGAGCGACTTCACTTTCACTTTTCACTTTCATGCATTGGAGAAGGAAATGGCAACCCGCTCCAGTGTTCTTGCCTGGAGAATCCCAGGGACGGGGACGCTGGTGGGCTGTCATCTATGGGGTCGCACAGAATCGGACACGACTGAAGCGACTTAGCAGCAGCAGTAAAGTCACACGCACCTCTAAGGTTTCACTTAGGTAAATTAAACATTGTAGACACTTATGTTCAAATTATTCCTTAGGGAAAGTTGATGTTCTCAGAAGAATGATCTCACACAGAGTAAGTTTTTCTAAGTTTTGAGGGAAGCCTTTTTGTTATGCCTTTGTGCTGAATTTACCATTTGGGGAGATAAAAGAATTCTGGGTTATCAAAGCTTTACATTAGTGGGAAACATTTAACACAGACTGAGAGGCTATATAGGAAAAAAGATACTGGTAAGAGTAATAATATAAATTTGTCTGATTCCTTCTCTTGTTTCATAGAGGCTCAATTATAGAATGGAAAGATTTTAAAACTTCTAACAAGAGGAAATTACCACAATAGACTAGGATTTGTTCATCTCTCAACCTGTGTGTGGTATCTATCTTTTCTGAGCATCACATAGAATTGGTTCACAGGCTGGTTTGGAGGAGCCAAGCTGGCTTGGGCTGGACAATGTTAGGCAACTTTCTACAGGAGGATCTGGGTAGCAAGATGGTGAAGCAGGACCATTGGAAAACAGAAAGCCCTCTTGGCTGTGACACACCTGTGAGTCTGAAATATACACAGGTGGAAACCCCAGGGCTGCTCATGGTTTGGACACTCACATTCGAAAAGTAATTCCTAAGAACCCCCAAAGGAAACAAACTTTGGGTTGAAGCATCCTCCCAAGAAACTCAAAGCAATTTCCTCTCTCACTGAGAGATAAGATAAATAAGGAACTTTCTTTCCTTTGGGTTTTGTCTTTTTTCCTACTTCCGTTTTTCCAGATGCTTATAGTCACAGGATCTACTGTAAGTGAATTGTGACTGAGGAATCAACTGGGTGGATCCAGGTTTTGTGGGGCCTGAATACAATTGAGAATTCTACTTCACTAAAAATAATGCAATTGTCTTATACAATATTAAATGTTAAATAATATTGTTTTTATTTAAGAAATATTTTGTATTTATTTGTAAAATAATATAAAATTTATAGAATAGTTAATATTTATATCGAATGAGAAATATAATTCTAACAAATCACAATTTTTAAAAGGTGGCAAATACCACAAGCATCTCAGACCTGGAAAAATAATGTAATGATATTCCTACATCATTATTATATTAGATATTATTAAACCTTATTAATATTATAATATTAGTGCTAATTAGCTTCTGATGTAAACTTTGGGCAATGAAGAGACAGGACAAGCTTTCAAGAAGAGGAATCACCTAACCAGATTTACATTTTAGAACTACCTGGAGTAACAAAGCAGAAATTCTTCTTGAAACTAAATCTTCTGCTTATGGTTCTTTTGTTGAGGATGTTTTGTGGCAAAACTTACTGAAATTATTGCATTATATTGTCACTTGAAAATGAAGGAAATTTTTCAGTTAGACATACTTAAAAATAGCTTCAAGACACATCTTATTTTCCAAGATCTTATATAGGAGAGTCTTTAAAAGCAGAATAGCACGCAAGATGCAAAGCACTGACCCTCTGACCAAGAACTGGTGAGAGGGTCACATTGGATTAAGACCCAAGTTGGCTCCAGACAAAAGCATGTGGGAGTCTGGCCTTTAGACCCAGGAGAGACATCTGCTGGTAGGACTCAAGAGACAGGCCTGGGTTCTCTGAAGAGCTTCTGTAGAAGAGAGAAACAAAGCATGCTGTGTGTGTGTGTGTGTTTTCTGGGTCTTCATCTGCCATGTTAGCTGAATCCTGAAAGGAAAATTGCCTAGCAGGGAATGCAGATGGCCAGGCCATGCCAAGTCAACACACAGAGCCCTTGCATATTCAGTCTTCAGATAGCAGTTGCCCCAGGGGGAGACTTCCACCACCAAGGAAAGCTTCTATCACCCCGAGGCTCCTAACATGAGAAGCCTGGTATTCCAAGGGCACCACAGGAAGAAGATTCCACCTACATCATCCAGGAGCCAGACCTTCTTGGAAGATCTATTCTCTCTTTTTCTCCTAGACTTTCTTCCATCAGTTCAGACCATCTCTAAAGAGGATGAAATTGATTGCAGGCTTCTGTTTCTAAAGTTAATCATACTTTTCTATCCAGTAGCTATATATCAGCTCTAAGTACTATGCCCTTCAAGGCTGTTTTCAATTCACTTGTGACCCACTGTTTATCCACCCCCTTACAATTGTTGGGCATTTTCACATGAAATTAATTATAAGAGAGAGTTCCAGTTCTTACCTTGTTTCTGTTAGAAACAGAACAGCAAGGAGAAATACATCTTGCTTTTTACTTAAATGTCATTCATTTCTACACTTCACAACAATGGATTCTTTATGACAGTTATTGCCTCCCAAATGATGCCCAAATGCTCCCATAAACTGAATTCAAACTGAGAACTTTGGGTTCTCACTGCATCATAATATGCACAGAATAATGCATTTTATAAACTTCAATACATAACTGAGGATTTTGATTTCAAGTGTAAGTCCTATTACAAAACTAATATTTTCTTTGAGAAAAGGATTCACATTATAGTCCATGTGGAGAAAAGTGCTCAAGAAATAGTGCTACAACATACAAAAAATGTATTTCTAAAGTTTAGACATTTACATATTTTTAATGAAACTGCTCCATGCCACCCTGAGAATGTGATCTCATAAGATAGTCTCATCACTTATTCATATCAGCCATACATTTCACAAATTTTACAAATTTATCCTGGGTTTATAGCTACTTCCAAGGCAGTTATCAGTCTGTGACATCAACAGAACAAACTTAAGCTGGGGACTGGGGGTGGTGGGAGAGGGAGTGAAGCTAGTCTTCACAGAACCCACTGGGATCCTGGCCAAAACACTTGCAGGTTAAAATAAGAAGGGAATTGAGAAAGTGGAGAAAGAAATGTGGCTTCATTTTAAGTTGGTTTTTTTTAAAGATTTTTATGATTTTTTTAAAATATAAATTTATTTATTTTAATTGGAGGTTAATTACTTTACAATATTGTATTGGTTTTGCCATACATCAACATGAATCCGCCACAGGTATACACGTGTTCCCCATCCTGACCTCCCCCTCTCTCCTCCTTCCCCGTACCATCCCTCTGGGTCGATCAGTCTGCTTGGGTGAATTCATGATGAGTTTAAAATTAAGGTAAATAATCTCTATTTCCTTATTTCTGGAGAACAAGAGTCTCCTTTTCCACCTTCCCTATATTCGTCCTTCTTTTCCTCTTCTCTCTCTACAAAGCAGGAGACTCTGTGAATTTTTTTAATTAGCCTTAGTTAAAGGTCGACTTCCTATCTGGCTCTTTCACTGTTGTATAGAGGACTTTCACATTCCCGATTTAGAGTAGGTTATGTTGAGCAACCCATTCATTTGTCCCCAAACCACGATCTTAGTCTGTTCAGGATACTATAGCAAAAATGCCACAGACTGGGTAGCTTAAACAGCAAACATTTATTTCTCCTGGTTCAGGAAGGTGGAAAGTCCTAGATAAAGACACCAGCAAATTCAGTATCTGTTGACAGCCCACTTCCTGGTTCTAGGACGCTGTCTTCTCACCATGTTCTCACACGACTAAAGAGGTGAAGGAGCTCTCTGGGGCTTCTTCTATTAAGGCACTAATTCCACTCATGATGGCCCCATCCTCATGTCCTAATCACTTCCCAACACCATCACTTGAGAGTTAGGATTTCATCATATGAATTTGGAGGGCAATCAGATATCTTAGCTGCCTGACAGTGAATCTCAATACTAAAGTCTTTAGAACTCTGGATATGAGCTCTGGAGAGCTTACAAAGTAGCAGTGCTGTTCTGTAGCATGCTGGCCGTCTCAGCGGCCTATCTGAGGCTGCGTAGCATTCTCTAGTTGGGAAGAAGACCCAGCTGACCACCAAAGGCCTCTTTCTCCTTTGAAGCCAACGCATTATTAAGCAGCCTGATTTACCTCAGATATGCAGATGACACCACCCTTATGGCAGAAAGTGAAGAGGAGCTAAAAAGCTTCTTGATGAAAGTGAAAGATGAGAGTGAAAAAGTTGGCTTAAAGCTCAACATTCAGAAAACGAAGATCATGGCATCCGGTCCTATCACTTCATGGGAAATAGATGGGGAAACAGTGGAAACAGTGTCAGACTTTATTTTTGGGGGGTCCAAAATCACTGCAGATGGTGACTGCAGCCATGAAATTAAAAGACGCTTACTCCTTGGAAGAAAAGTTATGACCAACTTAAATAGTATATTCCAAAGCAGAGACACTACTTTGCCGACTAAGGTCCATCTAGTCAAGGCTATGGTTTTTCCTGTGGTCATGTATGGATGTAAGAGGTAGACTGTGAAGAAGGCTGAGCACTGAAGAATTGATGCTTTTGAACTGTGGTGTTGGAGAAGACTCTTGAGGGTCCCTTGGACTGCAAGGAGATCCAACAAGTCCATTCTGAAGGAGATCAGCCCTGGGATTTCTTTGGAAGGAATGATGCTAAAGCTGAAACTCCAGTACTTTGGCCACCTCATGAGAAGAGTTGACTCATTGGAAAAGACTCTGATGCTGGGAGGGATGGGGGGCAGGAGGAGAAGGGGACGACCGAGGATGAGATGGCTGAATGGCATCACGGACTCGATGGACGTGAGTCTGAGTGAACTCCGGGAGATGGTGATGGACAGGGAGGCCTGGCGTGCTGCGATTCATGGGGTCGCAAAGAGTCGGACACGACTGAACTGAACTGAACTGATTTACCCCACGATCATAAATACCCACCTCAAAGCAAACATAGCACTCAGTGTTCAGTAAAAGAAATTAGTAAAAAGACAGTGGAGCTTGCATAGATCACTCTGAAAAATAAACTCTTTAATACAGAAGGAAACAACATATTTTATTAAATTTTAAGTTACAAATGTGCTATGTTTTCATCATAGAAATTTTGAGAAGTACAGAGGAACACAAAGAAAAAAGTTTAAAATGAACCATAATCCCATATCTCAGATAAAGCCATGATTCAAGTTTTGGTGAACCTTATATCGTTCAAAGTTTTTTCTGAACATACAATAAATATGCTACTTTTTAAATGGATTGTTATAGTCCATTGTGTCTTATAACCTACTTTTTTCAGTCAATAGAATATTGTGGCTAGTTCCACCATACTGATTTCAAGTAACATTTTACCATGTATATTTTAATAGCTGTAAAGTATTTGATACACGAATGCAGCATTGACTGTTTATCAATTAATCCCCTCTTGTTGGACTGAGAAATTGTTTCCAGTTTGGAACTAACATGATGCTACAACGAACCATTCCTCAAGCATCTCCTTGTCTGCTTCTGCAAACTTTCACAAGTAGAATTTCTGGATAAATGAACATTAAAGAGTTTAACAGTTTGCTACTCATTCACTTGTACAACAAAAATTTATTAAAGGCAAACAGAATCCCAGGCATTCCAGCCTCTGGGGATATAGCTGTGAGCCAGTCAGGTAAGATCTCAGCCCACATATAGCCTATACCCATGGGAGGAGGCAGACAATTCACAAGTGAGAAATTAAGCTCATGAAGTGGTTTCAGAGAGTGATGAACACTTTAAGAAAAACAGAGAAGGTATGAGTAGTGACAGACTCGTATTTTAGAGGCGATGGTCAGGAGGTATCCCAGAGGATATTAGATTTGAATGAAGTCCACCTTCTAGAGGGACTTGTTCCAGGCAGAAAGAGCACATGGGAGGATCTGCTAGGTGGACTGAGCTGGGCAGATCTGAGGACTTATAAAGCTGAGGTGGCTGAAGTGGAGTGGGTATCAGGAAGATATGGGGAAGGCAGGCAGAAGTCAGATCATGAGGGCTCTACCTGGGCCAGGAAACGTTTTGCACAATAGGGGGACCTGATTGTGGTGATCTGCTAAGAAAGTCCAGAGAAGGAAATGGCAACCCACTCCAGTATTCTTGCCTGGAGAATCCCAGGGACAGAGGAGCCATCTATGGTAGCTCTAGATGGCTGCCATCTATGGGGTCGCACAGAGTCAGACACAACTGAAGCGACTTAGCAGCAGCAGCAGCTAATTTACAGTCACTGGCTGCTAGGTGGAGACTGGATGATGGGAGGCAGGGATTCAGTTAGGTGTGTATTATAATTGTCCATACAAGAAATGAGGGTGGTTTGCACTGGGGGAGGTGGGTAACAGGGTGGTTTCAGAATGTGTATTTCAAAGTAGAGATGGCAGGAGTTCAAGAAGGAGGAGGTATGGAGCATGAGGGAAATACAGGCAATCACGGACGCCCACCAGAAAAATCACGGCACTCAACAGTGTGTCATAAATCATTTTTCCCCACAATCTTACCAACTTTATTTTTTCCTCTTTGTCAAGCAAAGAGGAAAGCAAAAAAATAAGCAAAAATTATTAAATAGTTTTATATTTCTTCACCACTACTGAGGTTAGAAGTATGTTTGTGTTTATGTACCATGTCTGTTTCTGCAATTGTGAAAATAATATTTTTAGCTAAAGTTGCTCTTTATGATAAACAATAAGAATATGTGTCTGTCTTCCCCATAGAATATGACTTTCACAAAAGCAAAGGACAAAAGGATTTAGTTTGTTTGGATCATTATTCTGTTGATGGTACCTAGAATAGTGTCTATCATATAGGCACTAACCTATGGATGCCTTTGGATGCAACCTGCTAACCTTTGGATGTCTCAATATGTTCCAGGCACTGTCCTAAGTGCTTTTTATATAAAAATTCACTTATAAAAACCCATTTACAGATGAGGAAACTGAGCTATGGAGAGGTTATGTAACATGTCAAAGGTACAGGCAGTCTGGCTTCAGAGTCCAGCTGTGGACTCACCCACTGTGCTCTAATGCTTTTTGATAGCAAATGCCAATATAGACTTGCATATTGATTAGTTAACTTTCCAATCTACAAAAGGTGAACAGCAATACATGTTTAAACACAAGTGTTTGGAAGAGAAAAGCGAAAGCAATAAATAAAACTAAGCTAAATTTTAAAAACTCACTATAGAAATAGAGGAACATTTACTACAGAAGAAAAATCATTTAAAATCTATTTTGTGAGTAAATTAAGAAGAGGTTAATATAGTATTGCACTCTAGGATAATGCTTCAAATTCTCAACAAGAAAATCCATCCATGGTTAATGACCTAGAGGTGTTAAGTGAGGCTCTAGAATGAACATTAGTCTCCAAGCTGTCTCCTGGCCTTGACAAAGCTCAAATCCATTCCATACTCCCTGCTAATTAATCTTCCTGAAACATGTGTTCTTGCTGAACACACGTCCCTGTCATCTTCTCCTTAATAGCCCTTCATTGTAGAACAGAAATTTTCTTGTTGAAAGAAGTGTGGTATGCAGGGGAAATAACTCCAGCATTAGCTCCTAGGAGTGCTGAGGATGACTCTCAGCTCCTGTAGTGACAGTTTACTTCTATCATCCTCCATATTTCAGCTATAAAATAGGAATCACGGGCGGTGGTGAGAACTGAGTGAGGCAAGGTGTGTCTGATGGTTAATATGTGTCAACATGACTGGACCGTGAAGTGCTCAGATATTTGGTCAAATGTTCTGGGTATGTCTGTTAAAGTGATTTTGAATGAGATTAACATTTGAATCCAGAGCCTGAGTAAAGCATATTGACCTCCTTAAAGGGGGTGGGCCTCATCTAATCAGTTGAAGGGTTGAATAAAACAAAAAGGCTGATAACCCCTAAGAAAGAATTTTTTCTGCCCAGTGGCCTTTGACTAGGATAGTAATACTTTTTTCTCTGCCTTTCAGACTCAAACTGGATCATCTGCTCTCCCTGGGTCTCAGCCTGTCAATCTTCAGACTGAAACTACACCATCAGCTCTCCTAGGTCTCCAACTTGCTGACAAATTCTGCAGATCTTTGGATTTACCAGCCTCTGTATTGCATGAACCAGCTCCTTATAATGAAAAGTAAATGTTGGTTCTCTTTCTCTGGAGAAGTCTAACTAATACAGTGTGCTATCTATCACTCAGTGCATACAGTAACTGCTTAGCAGATGTGCTTGTGGTCAGATGTTTCTCAATTTCACTCCTGCTATGCCATTTTTAGTTGTTAATTAGGACAAGTTAAGGTCATTTTTCTATGCCTCAGCTTTCCTTATTTTTAAAATGAAGCAATACAAACTATTTAATTCTGCTAAGAAGATTAAATAATAAATTACATAAAGCATCCAAAATATGGTAAGCGCTCAATAAATGGCATATACTATCATTATGTCTTTCACAGGAGTCTGAAATAGGAATGGCTCAAGGGGCCAGAGGAATAATATAAATGAGTGAAGGAGTGCAGGCAATATTTTTCCTTAAATACAAAGCTGCATTTTATAGGAGCAACATTTAGTTCATTCATATTCAAAGACAGTTATTGAAATATTGGTCTTTTTCAGTTCAATAAGCTTTTTATCCATCCACAGGACTGGAAAAGGTCAGTTTTCATTCCAATCCCAAAGAAAGGCAATGCCAAAGAATGTTCAGACTACCACACAATTGCACTCATCTCACACACTAGTAAAGTAATGCTCAAAATTCTCCAAGCCAGGCTTCAGCAATATGTGAACCGTGAACTTCCTGATGTTCAAGCTGGTTTTAGAAAAGGCAGAGGAACCAGAGATCAAATTGCCAACGTCCAGTGGATCATCAACAAAGCAAGAGAGTTCCAGAAAAATGTCTATTTCTGCTTTATTGACTATGCCAAAGCCTTTGACGGTGTGGATCACAATAAACTGTGGAAAATTCTGAAAGAGATGGGAATACCAGACCACCTGACCTGCCTCTTGAGAAATCTATATGCAGGTCAGGAAGCAACAGTTAGACCTGGACATGGAATAACAGACTGGTTCCAAATAGGAAAAGAAGTACATCAAGGCTGTATACTGTCACCCTGCTTATTTAACTTCTATGCAGAGTACATCATGAGAAACGCTGGGCTGGAAGAAGCACAAGCTGGAATCAAGATTGCAGGGAGAAATATCAATAACCTCAGATATGCAGATGATACCACCCTTATGGCAGAAAGTGAAGAGGAACTAAAAAGCCTCTTGATGAAAGTGAAAGAGGAGAGTGAAAAAGTTGGCTTAAAGCTCAACATTCAGAAAATGAAGATCATGGCGTCTGGTCCCATCACTTCATGGGAAATAGATGGGGAAACAGTGGAAACAGTGTCAGACTTTAATTTTGGGGCCTCCAAAATCACTGCAGATGGTGATTGCAGCCATGAAATTAAAAGACGCTTACTCCTTGAAAGAAATGTTATTACCAACCTAGATAGCATGTTGAAAAGCAGAGACATTGCTTTGCCGACTAAGGTCCGTCTAGTCAAGGCTATGGTTTTTCCTGCGGTCATGTATGGATGTGAGAGTTGGACTGTGAAGAGAGCTGAGCACCAAAGAATTGATGCTTTTGAATTGTGGTGTTAGAGAAGACTCTTGAGAGTCCCTTGGATTTCAAGGAGATCCAAGCAATCCATTCTGAAGGAGATCAGCCCTGGGATTTCTTTGGAAGGAATGATGCTAAAGCTGAAACTCCAGTACTTTGGCCGCCTCATGTGAAGAGCTGACTTATTGAAAAAGACTCTGATGCTGGGTGGGATTGGGGGCAGGAGAAGGGGACGACAGAGGATGAGATGGCTGAATAGCATCACCGACTCAATGGATGTGAGTCTGAGTGAACTCTGGGAGTTGGTGATGGACAGGGAGGCCTGGCGTGCTGCAATTCATGGGGTCCCAAAGAGTCGGACATGACTGAGCAACTGAACTGAACTGAACAAGCATAGATCTTACCACAGTTGGCTTCATAATGGGATGCTAAATTATATTCTTTAACATGGGCACATTTTGACTGCCTATTGAATAGATGGATGCTGCGTCTCCATCTCATATTCATCACCTCATTTCCTCTTGGCTTCACCTACATTTGGGATCTGTGACCAATTCTTTCACCCCAGGTTCTTCACCAATGGTCATGGACTCCATTCAGTTGCCACCACAGCAATGAACTTCACCAGAGGGCAAATCCAACCGCACATTTTCTCATCCCCGTGTCACCTGCCTCTCACCTTCAGCCGTAGGGTGTCCTTATCGCAGAGGCAGGAGATGACACAGGACCCGTTTCGTCTCTATACCTGCCGCATGCATTCCCAAACCAGAAGATGGGGAACATTAGTGCCCACAGAGGCAATAATTTGACTGTAAGAGGTTAAATGGCCTCTCCAAATGAACTATTCTGAGGCACACAAGTTCATACAACCCTGAGAAACTGGTCTTGTGAGGCTGAACAGAGAGCTGCGTGTGATGTCAGGTGGTAGCCACACAGTGATTTCGCCTTGTACAACCTTCTACTCCCATTTCTCCTGATTCTTGCTTCCCAGAGATTTCATCCCCTAATAAAGTATCAGCACTTGGGCTTTTATTTTGGGCTCTGCATCCAGGGCATTTTAGTGTAAAACAGTAGCCACTAAGAGTGACCCTTAGGAAGCTGAATCTTAAGACTGGATTTTGGAGATGAGTTACATAGTGGTCTGAAAGCAACAGGCACCTCACTGATGGTGGCATCTGGGGTAGTGACAACCCTTGGCCAACAATGGCATCACAATTATTAGGAATTTTGCCTGTGTTTAGTTGAGATAAATAAATATTAATACAAATAGCAGCATATATAGGTGGTAAGATGTTGAATTATTCGTACTGTGGCACTTGAATAATATGCAAGCAACTAGCATAATGGATTTGTGCAGGGTTGACTTTCAGTGATTATATTGGAAGCTTTGAAAATATAAATTGATAGGCTTAGGGTATCTATCGAAAACCAGAAGGCCTTTATGGCTGCTTTAAGGAGACTCTCTTCTCTTTCAGTTTCTGCCTTTCAGACTGTGCAGAAAATTAGGCCCAAGATCTGATTGAAATGATGGCAGAACTGCAATAGAGACCAGACGTGTAGCCTTGACAGGTTTCTCCTGTCACAGTTAGGGTCCTGAAGGGAAACGTGGTAACTTAAAATATGGAATAGAGATATTTGCATCAACAAGACAGAATATTCAAACCCTCAATTGCTCTGCTGCTACTGCTACTGCTAAGTCGCTTCAGTCATGTCCGACTCTGTGCGACCCCATAGACGGCAGCCCACCAAGGTCCCCCGTCCCTGGGATTCTCCAGGCAAGAACACTGGAGTGGGTTGCCATTTCCTTCTCCAATTGCTTCATTTCCTTCTTCAATTGCTCTGCAACCCCGGCCAATATAAGTATATTCCTGCTTACTGCCAGAAGAGAAAGTTCCTCTTGCCTGAGTATCAGGTGATGGGCTCAGCTGAAGTGGATGCTTCACAAGGTGATACTTGGCCTTGCCATGGTGTTGTTCCCATCATTCTTCATTGCCTCCAGACTGTTAACAGGGTTAGACCTCAGAAGAGTGCAACAGGAATGGTATAATCCATGGGGGATGAAATGTCTTTTACACCAAAAGAATTGCAGAACTTGCCTAATATATATGACAAAAAAGGGAGGCTATGTTTGAAGGCAGATTGGGGAGGATGTTGGATTTGGCAGCTTAGTAGTTGAAAATTCATTGATAGAGGGCACTAACTTTTGACTTGGGATTCAGTGTTTGACAAGGATACCCGAACTGGCCCTAATTCTTTACAGGGATAGTTACTTGGTTATGATAGTTGCCTGGATATATTAGGTAAATGTGGTAGGATTTCCCTGGCACGGCAAGAGAGATTCTCCTTGACCGAACTTTAGTCAGGCTCCTCTAGGCCTTTTACTCAACTAGTCCTTGGCCTTTGGCCTCCATGTCTATCTTTGCAGAGTCCAATTTTAGCAAAACTTATGCTGATTCAGTTTAGCGAAAATCCTCCTGCTTTGATACTTGATCAAATTCTTTATCCTCCATCCTAGATATTTGATCATCATAGACTGCCTTCATCAAGAATCCTATTAAGTCACTAGGATGAATTCTCCTACACTTGATGTCTCCTTTGAGTAAGTTTCCATCAGCTGACTCCTTCATTCTGCTTGCTGGCTATAAATCCTCACCTGTCTTTGCTATATTTGAAGGTGAACTTGATCTCTCTTTCTCATTGCAACACTTTTATCACAATAGTCCTGAATAAAATCTTCCTAGCCATTTTAACAAGTGTCTGAATAATGTTTTCTTTAATAATGGTATTGAGAAAGAATTCAGATGGCTGAGAGAGGTGGGATGTAAGAATGTATTATTTACAGTCAATTTTTTTTCAACAAGCATACTTTGTTGAAACTTTTCAACAAATGATGCTGGAACCACTAGATATACATGTGTAAAAGGATGAAGGTGAAGTTTTACCTCACATCACATGCAAAAATTCATTCAAAATGGGTCAAAGACTTAAATGTAAGAGTTGCTGCTGCTGCTGCTGCTGCTAAGTCACTTTAGTTGTATCCGACTCTGTGCGACCCCATAGACGGCAGCCCACCAAGCTCCCCCGTCACTGGGATTCTCCAGGCAAGAACACTGGAGTGGGTTGCCATTTCCTTCTCCAATGCGTGAAAGTGAAGTCACTCAGTCGTGTCCGACTCTTCGCAACCCCATGGACTGCAACCTACCACGCTCCTCCATCCATGGGATCTTCCAGGCAAGAGTACTGGAGTGGGGTGCAAAATGTAAGAGTTAAAGTTACAGAATTCTTAAAACATAAGTGTAAATCTTTGTGATATGGGATTAGTCAGTGTTTCTTAGATACAATACCAAATGAACAGGCATCAATAGAAAAATGGATAAACTGATAGTACCAAAATAAAAAATATTTGCACTTCAAAGAACACCATCATAAAAGTAAGAAGACAATCCAAAGAATGGGAGAAATTTTTAAAATTATATATCTAATAAGGGATCTGGAATAGTCAGAGAACTATTAGAGCTCAATAATAGAAAGAAAACTAAATAACCTAATTTAAAAATTAGCAAAGAATCTAAACAGACAGTTCTCCAAAGAATATATACGAATGGTCAATAAAAGATAAAAAGATGTTCAACCTCATTAGCCATCAAGGAAAGGAAAATAAAAAACGAAAATGAGATACCACTTCACACTCATTATAATAACAATAGTTAAAAGATAGATAATAACAAGTGTTTCTGAGGATATAGAGAAATTGGAACTCTTCATACACCACTAGTGGGATGCAAAATGGTGCAGCCAGTTCAAAAAAGAATTGAGGTTTCCTCTAACACTTGTATATAGAGTTACTCTATTATCCAGCAATTCCAGTCCTAGGTAAACAACTAAGAGAAATGTTAACATATGTAAACACAAAAACTTGTACATAAAAATGTTCACAGGATCATTATCCATAACAGTCAAAAGTGGAAACCTCCCAAACGTCCATCAGCTGAAGAATGAATAAGTAAATAAAATGTAGTATATCCAATCAACAGAATATTATTCAGAAATGATACATTCTACAGAATTAATGACCTTTTAAGCATTATGCTTAAGTAAAAGAAGTCAGTTACAAAAGACCGTGTATTATGTTATTCCTTTTATACAAAATGTCCAGGACACACAAATCAATGGAAAGGGAAAATTAGTGATCACCTAATCACTCCTAGGGCTAGTAGTATTGAGATGATCAGGAGGTAATGGCTAAAGGATGCAGATTTTCCTTGGGGGGCAATGAAAATATTCTAAAATTGATTGAGGTAATATATGCATGTGAATACACTATGTTAATATAATAAAAGCTATTGAATTATATACTTTTGGTAAATTTATCTTAGTAAAGCTGCTTTAAAAAAAAGAAAAAAGAATGCATCAACTACACTAATATTACCTGAGTTACCGATAACTCTCTACATGACAGTGTTCCTGGCAGGGTCCAGAGAATATTCAATCCACTAAAGCATTAAGGAATATATTGGTAAGAGGGGGCATTAGCATAATCATTGCGTAATCAGAAGTAAACAAGGGAAGATAGGCAGAAGGGTAACAGCAGCCACTGTAATGAAAACACAGTTTTTACATTTTAGTCAGTTGACAGACCCAGAGTCCACTGATTAAAGAGGGGCTGAGGTGTGTGGGGTGGGGGAGGCTAGATTCCCTTCAAAAGGGACAGTTCAATGCAACCGCAAATGTGACCAGTCAATAGTATTCGAATCCTTCTACCAGAGCTGACTATGATCATTTGCCAGGATAACTGCATTAGGGGAAAAGGAAGACCCAGACTTTTCTGGAGGATTTTTAGATGTCCTGAGATGATACTAATACCAGAAGACCCACATACTAATACCAGAGGACCCATCATGGTCCTCCAGTAGAGTGAGAATTTATGGGAATCATACCAGAAACAGAATTTTGACTCTGGTCCTTGATTGCATATTAAGGCAGAGATAATGAACAGCTGACAAAATCCTCAGGGTTGTTCGCTGGTTTTGTAGGCCAATAAACAGTTCTAGATCCCTTTGCCTCTGCTTCCCTGGAATTGTGTGTGTGTGTTAGTCGCTCAGTCATGTCCAACTCTTTGTGACCCCATGGACTGCCAGGTTCCTCTGTTCATGGAATTCTCCAGGCAAGAATACTAGAGTGGATTGCCATTTCCTTCCCCAGGGAATCTTCCTGACCCAGGGCTCAAACCCAGGTCTCCTGCATTGGCAGGCAGATTCTTTACCATCTCAGCCACCAGGGAAGCCCCTGGAATTGTACTTATTAATAAAATAAGCTATTGTCTCAGGCTCTGATTTCTATGGAACTCAAGTTAAGACAGGTATATTCTTATGCTAAGAAAGAAACATGCAATTTTCTTTTTTTTCTTGAAACATACTCTTCTCTAAATCTTGATCATTTTTGACAAATATGTGAGTATAAGAAATATTGCATCCCCTCCTAACTCCACTATAAAAAAGACAACCTCAATACAATGATCAATGACAATGGGCACTTGGCATCTGATCAGGAAACAACCAGAAATGGTAGATTTGGGCAAACTTGAGATCAAGTGCCCATTGGTAGGAGAGAGGCAGGACTCAGCTCCCACTGGTCAGGCTGGGTGAAGAGCATCAATCAGCACTACCAGAGCTTTTCACTTATCTAAAGTGAATTCCAGCTTTTCATGTAGAAACTATTAATTGAAACATTTTGACCAGCAGGGTGTTTTAAAAACATACTACAGGCCAAATATAGCATATCTCTTGGGTGAATTTGGCCCAGGAGTCCATAAATACAAACATTTGGACTAAGTAGTAAAGTCTTCTTTAGTTTTTTGGGGGGTGGGGTGGTATTTATTGGTTCAATTTGCCGTTTAGTTGTTAAGCGTGCCCGACTCTTCTTTGACTCCGTGGACTGTAGCCCTCCAGGCTCTTCTCTCCAGGGGATTTCCCAGGGAAGAATACTGGACTGGGTTGCCATTTCCTTCTCCAGAGGATCTTCCCAACCCGGAGCTCAAACCCGGGTCCCCTGCTTGGCAGGCAGATTCTTTCCCACTGCACCACCTGGGCTCATTGCCCCGTGGCTGTTCTCTAGTACAGTGCCTAGCTCACAGCTGGCATTCAAAAGATACTTGTTGAATGACTAAACATTATTTAAAACACCTATAAGAACCAATCTATATAGCTATAATATGTTAAAAAGAAAATAAAGCCCACATTTTTTGACCACAATAGTTAGTGAAGTCGCTCAGTTGTGTCCGACTCTTTGCAACCCCGTGGACTGTAGCCTACCAGGCTCCTCCATCCATGGGATTCTCCAGGCAAGAATACTGGAGTGGGTTGCCATTTCCTTCTCCAGGGTATCTTCCACAATAATACAGCTGCAGAATTCCAAAGTGGATAAAACTCAGCTACTTTTTCAGTTAACCTAGTGTCTTTGGAAGGAATGATGCTAAACCTGAAACTCCAGTACTTTGGCCACCTCATGCGAAGAATTGACTCATTGGAAAAGACTCTGATGCTGGGAGGGATTGGGGGCAGGAGGAGAAGGGGACGACAGAGGATGAGATGGCTGGACGGCATCACTGACTCGATGGACGTGAGTCTGAGTGAACTCCGGGAGTTGGTGATGGACAGGGAGGCCTGGTGTGTTGTGATTCATGGGGTCGCAAAGAGTCGGACACGACTGAGCGACTGAACTGAACTGAACTGAGTGTCTCTAGATTTGAGGAGCTGGTAGGTCTCAAGATGGAGCTTTCATCAGCATCATCTGGAGGGTTTGTTAAAATAAAAATGGTTAAATCCCACTCTCAGAGTGTCTTTCAGCAGGTCTGGGGTGGGGCCCAGAAATATGCATGTCTAATAATTTCTCAGACAAGGCTGATACCAATCAGGGGCCCACATTTTTGAAGTGCTGCTGAAAAATCCTCTTATAAAATCTCTTTATATTGCAGCAGAGCCTTACCTGTTCCAAAGGGTCTTTGCTGACTTTTGCTACCCCAGGAGACTTCAGCCCTCTCCCAAGCCTCACCAAGTGGCAAGAAAAGTTAAATGAATCCCAGTCAATCAATGCTGTGCTCTGAGACTTCCCTTTCTGGAGGCCTCTGAAAAGCAGCCTATTTCTGTTTCCAGCTTTAAAGGTTGAAGCTCTTAGTTGATGTGTCAAGCCTGTCTACCTTCTGGGGCTTCCCCGTAAGAGGGATCAGAGCTCACAGAGTGCAATGCAGCCCTCCTCCTGGAGCAGGACTGGTGCTGCAGCCCCCCACCATGCACACCTCAGTTGTGGTCCCGTTCCCACAACAGAGAGGAAGCACGCACCTGCATCCATCCAGAAGGTCTATTATCCTCCCCCTTCTAACTAAACCAGGCTCTACGCACAGGCAAATCCTTTTTACTCCAAGTTCCTTGACCAGTATCAATAAACTGCTAATCCAGGCTCTGCATGATAGGTGAAGCTGGGGAGTATAGTCTGAGTGTGAAGGTACCATATGGTACCTGTTATGTTGCTGGCAGAAGGAATGATGTGGACATGGGCACTGGGAGACTTACCACAGGAAGACTGCTAAGGCAGAGTAACAGTGGATTTTTTTTTTTTTTTTGACTCAGCATACATATATTTATTATCTTACAGTTCTGCATGTCAGAAGAACAACACGGTTCTTACTGGGCTAAAATCAAGGTGTCACCAAGTCTGCATTCCTTTCAGAGGACTCCAGGGAAAATTCTACTCCCTTGCCTATTCCAGCATCTAGGGGCTACTCACATTCCTTGGCTCTTGGTCCCCCTCCTTCATCTTCACAAGTACTGCTGAGTCTTTCTCAAGTTGTCTCTCTGGTTTTCTGCAGCTGGATTTTAAAATGTCGTTTTTCCACAGGTCACTTACAATTCCTATGTACTTAAATTCTCTGCATTCTCAAGAACAAAAACTAAACAAAAGGAGGGGAAACAGTACTAAACAAATTTTTTAAAGAAATTTTTATAACTCGAAGTAAAAGAACAAAACTAAAAAAGCAGCAAGGTAAACATCTGCTCTGATATAAGTCTCCCAGGGGTAATATTTAAGATTTTGAAAATATGTATTCTTAGGGGCTCAATAAAGATAATTAGTATGCAAAGTCCAGAAGAATACCAGAAAACATGAAATACATGGAAAATAAGAACAGAAATTCAACATGTAACCTATAAAAGTCAATGAAGCCTACGATTAATAATCAAGGTATGATTTTTCAAAATCTAGAATTTTTGAAAGAATCTGTGTGTGTGCTCAGTTGCTCAGTCCTGTCTGACTCTGTGACCTCATAGCCCGCCAGACTTCCTTATGCGTGGGATTCTCCAGGCAAGAATACTGGAGGGGGTTGCCATTTCCTCCTCCAGGAGATCTTTCTGACCCAGGGATCAAATCTGTGTCTTTTGTGTCTCCTGCATTTACAGGTGAATTCTTTTACCACTGAATCACCTGGAAAGCCGCTTTGAAGAATGAAGACTATGAATTAAAACAACCAGCACTGTCTCAAGTTAAACAAACAGAAAGTGAAAGTGAAAGTCACTCAGTTCTGTCTGACTCTTTGCAACCCCATGGACTATACAGCCCGTGGAATTCTCCAGGCCAGAATACTGGAGTGGGTAGCCTATCCCTTCTCCGGGGGATCTTCTTGACCCAGGAATTGAACCGAGATCTCCTGCATTGTAGGCAGATTCTTTACCAACTGAACTATGAGGGAAGCTCTAAAACGTAAATACCACTAGTGCGACTTGGAAAGCCCAATAAAGCTACTGAGTTCCACACTGAGCTATGACATCCTTTTTTATGATATCTATTTGGCTGCATTTGGCCTCAATTGTGGCATGTGGGATCTAATTCCCTGACCAGGGATTGAACCTGGGTCCCCTGATTGGGAGCATGGAGTCTTAGCCACTGGACCATCAGGGAAGTTCCTGAACTGTGACATCTTTACTTAAATTTTAGAAATTGTTAAATTTTAAGAATAAAGGTTGTACAGTTTTAAATGTCACAATTAAAATTTCTTCTGGTTTCTTTACTGCTAACCCAAGATAATGGAGTCAGAGCTTTAGAATTCTTAAAGACAAATGACCAATCTAAGAACACAACACACAGCCAAACTCTGAATAATAGGTAAAGACAAAAATCTTAAATGGTCAATCTTCTAGAAAATCTACTGAACATCCTCTCTGCAGAGGTTACGTGGACTGTCAACCAGCTCATCAAACCCTGTAGGAGGGGTATAGGAAGAAATCCTTGAATGAGAAAGTTGATGCCGATAATGACGTACAGTATCCAGTAAAACCAACTATCCTCTTTTTTCTTTAAAAAAATAAGCAAATGTTAATAGGAAAAAGGAGTGAGTCAATACTGATAAGAGTAAATATGTTAAAAAAAAAAAAAAAAAGAGGAGAGTGATAGTGCTGAGACACCTAACTAATTGGAATGATTGTCTAAACAAAAGTAGAACAAAATAAATCAAAAATAATGAAGGCATAAGAACCTCAGATATAACACAAATGATGAACAGAAGAAAGGGGAGGGGCAGGCCAGGAAGCACAAAAAAGTGTCATCCTCCACAGAGGAGAAACCAAAGTAATTACATTTAAATGGACAGATCTAAATTAATAATTAGAATACTAAACATTTACTAAAAAAAATTGTGACCAGTTTTGTAGTAATAAATTAATGACTACAGCAATTAAGAATGTTTATGACCCATTTTAAAGTAATCATAATGATAAGTATAGGATAATTAACTTATAAATTATTCTACATGAAAAAAATACATTACAGTCCATTTATCTAAATTGATAATACAAAGGAAAAATGGAAGGTCTACTTTTAAGAACATAAAATAGACAAACGACAGAACAAATAAAGAATATAAAAAAATAAAATTACTTAGTTCATTCATCAAAAGACATTCTACTTGACTATTTAAATCCATATATGAACTTAGAAAAATATAAAAAGCATAAAAGTATTGAAGAGTTTAAAATATAATATGGACAAATATTATTAACAATCTCTTGTAATTCAAAAAATGATCATTATGTTTTGATAGCAGATATATTATTTACAAATACATGACTTTTAAGGAAGTTTTGTATGTATCTAATTTACAACCAAAAAACTACATACAGACAGAAGAAAAATGTTAAAAAGAGGATAATTAATAAAAATCATATTAACTTAGACATTTTCATTTTTATAAATACACAAAATCTAAATTTTAATTAGTGTTTTTAACTGTCAGATATAATTCCACAGAAATTTAAAAGAAAAACATTACAATCAACTACCTCAGAAATTTAACTGTGATTCAATATTTTAAAAACCTAATCAAATAATCACATCAAAAATCTTTTATTTGTATAATTATGGCTGATTTGAGTTGTTATACCACAGAAACCAAACAACATTGTAAATCAATCTTCCTCCAATTAAAAAATAAATTAAAAAAATTTTTCAGACAAAACTTATTTGTTCAGCAGGTGCTGAGATTGGTCACTTTTATTCTGAATGGTGTACTCAAACTGAAGAATAAAGCAAAGAAGCCCACCACTACCTTTTTTGAGTTTTAATATATTGGAGATTCTGACTAATGCAAAATGTTAGAATAAGATGAATATGTATTGAAAGGGAGAGACAAATCAATAGTTGAAGATGACATGATTTAAATATGTGTTAGTCAGTGTTCTCCAGAGAAACAGAACCAATAGGATGTGTCTCAGTTCAGTTCAGTCGCTCAGTCGTGTCCGACTCTTTGCGACCCCATGAACCGCAGCACGCCAGGCCTCCCTGTCCATCACCAACTCCCAGAGTTCACTCAGACTCACGTCCATCGAGTCAGTGATGCCATCCAGCCATCTCATCCTCTGTCGTCCCCTTCTCTTCCTGCCCCCAATCTCTCCCAGCATCAGAGTCTTTTCCAATGAGTCAATTCTTCGCATGAGGTGGCCAAAGTACTGGAGTTTCAGCTTTAGCATCAGTCCTTCCAAAGAACACCTAGGACTGATCTCCTTTAGAATGGACTGGTTGGATGTGTTTAGACATACATAAAAGGAGATTTATCGTCAGAATTGGTGCATGTAGTTATGGAGTCAAAAAACTCATGAGAAAACCTACTATAAATCATTTTAAGTTAGGTACAAAGAGCAAAGTTCAAAATAAATTCTGAAAGAGCTATATCACTCCTTTGCACTTGCAATAATTATTTAAATAATGCATCATTTTTAGAGAAAGGTAGATCCAGATCCTTTTCACAATAGTAAGGAAACAATACAATAGGAATAAACTTAAAAGAAAGTCGGAGAAAAACAGAAAGTTGGGGAGTTTTTTTTCAAGTCTAAATATTGTAGTATTTTACATATTTTTAATATATAAAGAGTTTATCATCCAAGTATACAGTATTAAAAAATGACAAAATTTGACTTTTCTGTCCATATTATTTTGTCATAAAAAGCAATAACTGTATGAAATTTGAAAAAAATACTGATATTTTACAAGGAAAAATAAAGATGTAAGAATGACAAAAAAAAAAAAAACCTGAAAAAGACAATATGGGTATTTACCTCTATTGTTCATTAAAACCTATGTAAAAGAAATGATCATTAAAATGGGGACTTCCTTGGTGGACCACTGGTTAGGAAGCCACCTATCAATGCAGGGGACACAGGTTCAATCAGTCCAAGGAGATTCCACATGCCTCAGGTAACGAAACCCATGCGCCAAAACTACTAAGCCTGAGCTCTGCAACAAGAGAAGCCACCGCAGTCAGAAACCCACGCATAGCAACTAGAGAATCCCATGGACAGAGGAGCCTGGCGGGCTACAGTCCATGGGGTCACAAAGAGTCAGACACAACCGAGTGACTAAGCACACAGGCACACATCTATAAAAACTCAATATGTGATAAAGTAAGCACTCTAAAGTTATCATAAAATAATTTTAATAAGTGATTTGAATTTCAAACATTTAAGTAATTTGTAGGGAAACATATTAGAGATGTCTGAATGCATATGCCAAAATAAGCTACAGATAGGATTTAAGAGTTACATAGAAAAAGATGAACAAAATAGACGGAGAATTGTTAATATTCACCACCACTACCAGGATAAAGAGACTTAAAAGCTACTGACAAGATAAATTTTTACATAATAAAAAGCAATAGATTATACAAATGGCTCCAGTCCTTTCAACAAGTGGAGTCTATGTCTCCACTCTTTAAATCTGGGCTTGCTTTAAAACTTGCTTTGGGCCAGTTGGACTTCAAAATTCCTCTAGCTTTTGGAATCCTTGCTACCGCTGCCGTGTGAGCAAGCCCAGCCTCGCCTGCTGAATGACTGGGCACCACGTGGAGCAGAGACAAGCCATCTCAGCTGAAACATCTTAGACGGGCCAATCCCCCAGCTGACCAGGCTGGTACCAGCAAATGTTTAGGCAAGCTCAGTCAGCCACCCAGCTGAGTCAGCCTAAACTGCTGACGTATGAACTAATCGTCTGTGTCAAGCTACTAAGTGTTGAGATAGTCTGTTACACAACAATAAATAGTTAATATTCTAAATGTGTAGTTGTTCTCTAAGAGTAAGAAGGAGGATTATGAGCGAGGCAACCCTGAGGGACAGGTGGATTTATTATACAGAGAAAAGATCATTCAGAATATGAGCAGGAATCCTCAGAAGATTATCTCAAAGGTAGAAAAGGCATGGCTTACACCCAGAAAGTTTGCACTTGAGGAAAGCCAAGTTCAGGAAAAGGGGTGGGACAATTGATTATAACATCGGTTGGGATACTAACGTGACAATGGACTAACCTGACCTCTGAATATGTCCCTATTCCCAAGCACCGGTTAATAGCTAAAAGAATAAATGATTCCTGACAGCAGCCATATTTAGGGCAAAGGGGTTGAGAAATACTACTACATGGCTAGCTTTGCCCAGAAGTAACAGGGAGCATCCAAGACCAGAGGAGGTGCAACCCAGGTGCCCTGCCCAGCAGCAGCCTCATCAATCCCCCACTCACTTTTCAGCCATTTCCACCCAGCAGAGAACAAGACCCTGCCACTCTTCTGTCCACTTTCTCAGTAAACTTCTGAAGGAAAAGGAAATGCTCTGTCTGGCAGGGAACCTCTAGCTGTTTTGACATTTCATATACTATCTACAGTTTTCATATACTATCTTATTTAATCCTCACAAAAATATATATGAAAATGGTGGTATTTGTAATTCCTCCTATTTAAAATGAGAAGATTGAGGAATGGAGAGACAAGTTTAATGTAACTACAGAGTAAAATGTATAATTTTAGTATAATTAATAACATCACAGTCATAAAGGTGAATGTTACATATACAAATAAGATTATTTTAAATGAGTTGCCAAGTGGAGATGTTAGGAAAGAAAATTGTTGAAATAAAAATTCAGTTTATTTGCTGGCACAGGTGAAGAGTGAATGAGCAAGCTGAATTGGGCCTAAAGATTTTCCTATAATGGAAAAAAAAAAAACAGAGTTGTTTCAGGGGGGTAAAAAAGTAAGATATAAAGGCTAGATCCAGAATTTCCAGCATTACTGGGGAAATGAGGCAATAGAGAGTAGGCACTATCTCATGAAATTAATTGCTAAAATTTCCCAAAGTAAGACAATATTTAAAATATTCTGTCAAATTTTAAACAGGATAAATTCTATAGACCAAGAACTAACCTATCACAATGAAATTTCAGAACATAGAAGAAGAGAT